>NC_090927.1:530579820-530881184 GCF_040938575.1 Ambystoma mexicanum
AAGAAGGCGAGGAAAGAAAGGTGGTTGAGGGTGCACTATACTGTGTTAACCCACTATGTCCTCCCTGAATTCCAGAGGGTGAAACCCTCCCCCTGAGATCCACCCGTTGAGTACCACCCCCAGGGGGACTATCGGGTAGCAGCCTCACCTCCCTGGCCTCATGGGAAGGGTCTTACCCCCTCAGGAGAAGGGAAAACATCTCTGGATTTGTCACAGCAGATGCAGGTGGAATTGAAATCACCAGATAGTATGACTTCCCCCATGAACGCCTTGATCCAACTCGCTATGATGTGAGTAAGGGAGTTAATGACCCAGTTTCACCCCAAGAGGACTCAACATATATTTATTACCATAAATGCACAACTATAATGGGCATGGGTGTCTCGACAAAATAATTTAACAGGCAATATGGCTTGCCATTATTCACAAATAACATTGAGATATGTATGAATTGCAAGCCAAAGGCCTCCGCAAGGATGTCCTTTCAGACCAGGCAAAAAAATTTACTACTAGCCATCAAACATACATATCTATCAGCCAAGTTTCTTGAAGTAGAAAGATATCATAATCACTCAGGTGTAGGTCCGATTTACAAAAGTGAGAATGGCCTCTTGACTTACAAGATGAGAACGAAGCTGGTGTTACAGCCTTAGCTCATAGAGCTTTCTTGGTAACTGGCCCACCACCATGTAAATCGGATGTTATCCCCGACACTTGGGCTCATCACAGGACAATGACGACATAGATGGATGGGTCGTAAAGATCCACCAGTGATTGACACAATTTATATTTGGTTGTATTTGCAGCTCGCCATTTGGATAATGATCTCTAGCAATCAGCCGACATTGAGATTGGTCCTGGGTTGACGTTATTTTATTTTCACAAGGTTTGTAAATATTGTAGCCCATAGATGGGGAAGAGGCCACTTCTTCCAATAACAAAGCAGCAGTCAGTCTAGAAAACAGATCAATCATCGCCTAGTCATTACTGGTAACCAACATAAAATCCACCTGTTTTATTTCATTGGAAGATATCCTCAATCTTGGAATGTCCTGAAACAGGTGTAGATCTGTTTTTGTTTAAAATAATCTGGTGTTCTGATCGAAAAGGAATTTCCAAACCTTCTGTAAGGGTGCAGAAGTAAGACCCGGACACAATGGTGGCATGGTTTTGGGCAGAAAACTTTGTTATTCAAGAAAAGGTTGGAAAAATGCCTCTGCCATAAAACTATAAGGTGTTTCTTTCCCTGCCTCAACCAAAACAAAGGAAATTGTCAATGTCCAAAGCAAAAGTCTGTCCCTGTAATTTCTCAAAAGTCTACTTCTGTCCCTAACACTAATAACTTAAATCAACTGTGCAAGGATGATCTCTTCTAAAAGTAAAGTGTTCATTGTGGTTCCAACCAACAGAAAAGTTCCCAGTCTCTCGGGTAATCAAAAACTGATGAAATAAAGAAATGCTCACAAATGAGGAAGTTGTAGGCTATGGTCGTGTCCTTTCCCTAGCTTCCTTCTTATTCAATTTTCTTTCCTTTTGGGCCTCTCAGCCCTGTAGTTCTTAAAAATTGTCATTGGATAATTCACAAGAACAGTGTAAAGACCGGTAGGGGGTGTCTGTACCTCTGCTCCCTATATGGTAGAAGAGAGGCACAGAAGACCCCAGCCAAGATTCTCTATTATGGTAGCAATGGACGAGCAATCAAGGCCTAGCTTCTCAGGAGGTGATGCAGGCTGGTTCTTAAGTACAGTGTATTCCCCAAGCCCCCACAAAGGAATGTCCACACACTGTATTACTGAAAACACAGTCTTTATATAATTGATTCAAAGGTTATGTACACTTATCACAATAGCGCACCTTGTGCTCAGGAAAATCAATAATGGTAAATATCTACAATTCTAAAGTGGTACCACTAACATTAGACCTCATTAAAGTGCTTCTACAAAAATGTCACACAGATCTATAAGTGAAACCAGCAATAGAGAGAAGGGAGAAAATAAGGTGGTTGAACAATAGGCAAAATACTGGCCCCTAACACTAGACACCGTTCTGTGTGGAGATCCCCCCACCTGGGCAACCTGTAAAAGAAAGAGATCTAACACAAGCCCAGTCCATATGTTGTTCAATAGTCTTATTCTCTCCTACAATGTTTTTACCCCCCCAATGTACCTGGTGGAGTCGAGTCCTTCGAAGAGGCGTCGACGGATCCTTCTTGAGCGACCCCCTTTCAAGCGGGAGTCACGGATCGTCGACAGGCGTCGAGAAACGTCGAAGAACTCGGGGTTCGGCGACGGGGAATCGACGGCCCTTCTTGAATGCCTTCCCTTTCAAGCGGGAGGCACGGGGCGTCGAACGTCCGTCGACGAACGAGGTAGAACGATGTCGAAGAGGCGGCAGCTTCGTCCGAGCGGTGCTAGTCGGCGTCGGGGCGTCGGCGTCCTGCAAGGCGGAGGTGTGCGGGGCACCTCGATGACAATAGTTCTGGACCGCAAAGATTGTAGAGACGGAAGCCCAGCAAGGGCGTCGGGTCGTCCGAGTCTTTGAGGTCGTTGGGTGGCGGGAAACCCACCGGCAGGTTTCTCCTCGGCGCGTTGGTCGTCCTCGACTTTCTCCGGCAGGATAAGCGGTCGACGATGCGGTCGAGGGAGTCCTTCGATTGAATGTTCTTAGGCAAAGGAGCGGACGGCTCCGGTCGTCGGCGGCACGGCGTCAAGTGGTTCCCACGGCTGGGCAACACAACTTCGACGGGCCTCCAGCGGTTACACAAACCTGCGAACCCTGGTCGACGGCAATGGACTTCGACGGCGTCGATGTCCGGGTGCTTCACTTCGATCTCCTCGGCGGTCCCGTCTCAGGTCGACAGCCTTTCGAGGGTCTGTCTTCCAGGGTGCTTCGGCGAAGATGGAGCGGTGCTCGATGATCCCTCGGAGCACGGGAAGAGGGCGCCTTACCAGGTCCTCTCTCGGGTCAGTCCTCGACGAATTCGGCAACCTTCAGATCTGTCGAAGCAAATGCAGCAGCAAGTCTTCTTCTTCCAGCTGGACGTCGAGGATCAGCAGTTCCAGTTACTCTTGAGTGGAGACTCAGCTTCTGAACGCTTCTGAACGATTTCCAATGGTGAGAGGTCCCCAGATATACTATTCTGTCTCTCATCCACACTGCTGGCACACACACAGCAGCCAATCACACAGAAGGGCATTCATGCAGTCAGTCAGCCAATCAGGCACACAGTGCATTCAGGCCACACTCCTCCCTTTCAGACACTCACAACAAGGAATGTGGATTGGGACAAGTACCCAGCCATTCAACACTACACACTGCATTCAGGCCAGTTTCGGGCAGGGCTGTCTCAGTCTTTGTCTCATATGCCAGAAACCAGACGACCACAACAAGGAGTGTATATTGGTCACACACTCCATTCACCCAGGTCCCACCCACAGGAGGTACCCATAACATACAGTCACTGGGAAGGCTCCAGTCAGTCTAGCTGGGCCTTCACAACAACACCATATATGGAACTTCCACCCAACAGCCAGTCAGGGGGAAGGTACAGAGTCAGGGCTTCCCAGGACTTTGGGAAAAACAAGATAACAGGCAATAGAAAGCAAGAGGCCACAGGGGCCATCTTGTTTCCTATCAGGAATCAACTGATTCCAATGGCAGGGCCTGGGTATCCCAAAATGGAGGACACCCAGAGCACCTGTCAAATTCAGCATGGAGCTGCCACCAGCCCATACCCTGCTCTGTGGGCCACCCACAGGAGCCCAAAAACATACACTAGGGGCACAGGGTTGTACCCCTACCCATGGGTGCCATAAGGGTATCCCATGGGTCTGTTCACCAAACCAAAAGAGAGAGCTGCACTGCCAGGAGTCCCAAATGGACTCCTGGGCAGAAAACATGACAGAACACACGATAAAAGGCAGTAAGGACAAGGAATCGGGGGCCCTGTCCCCCTGATGCATTTCCAGCATCACAGTCGCCCCCCCCAGACTGAGGTGGAGGGTGTCTAATCTCCCACGGGATAGACACCCTCATCCAGACGGTCAACATACCTTCTGGAAAGGCCATCTGCATTATCGTGACTCTTCCCTGGTCTGTGCTCTATGGTGAAGTCTAGCCCTTGCAGGCTAATGGACCACCTGAGCAATTTCGGATTCTCACCCTTCATCTGCATAAGCCACTTCAGGGGCTTATGATCTGTTTGGACCTTGAAGGTAGACCCCGTAAGGTAGGACCTAAAACGCCTAAGGCTCCAAACTATGCTAAAACACTCCTTTTCAACAGTAGCCCACCTAAGTTCTCTACCCTTGAGTTGTCTACTGATGAATATGATAGGATGTTCTCTCCCTTTGTCATCTAACTGGGACAAGACAGCTCCAATTCCGGTGTCGCAGGCATCCGTCTGGACGATAAAGGGTCGGCTGTAGTCAGGCGCACATAACACAGGTGCCCTACACAGACTTTCTTTCAAGCCATCAAAGGCCCTCTGACAGTCTTCGGTCCAATTAACCTTCCTAGGCTGTTTGGGTGAAGTTAGAGCTGTCAGGGGTGCAGCTATGGTTCCATAGTCTGCCATGAAATTGCGATAGTACCCAGTGAGGCCCAAAAAGGCTCTCACCTGGGTTTGAGTAGTGGGAGTCTCCCAGTTCTGTACATCCTGTACTTTACTGGAGAGAGGTTGGATTTGACCCCCTCCTACCTCATGACCAAGATAGGTAACTTTCCCCTGAGCTATCTGGCACTTGGTGGCCTTGATAGTGAGGTTAGCCCTTCTCAAGGCCTGCAACACCTTATCCAGATGTGTCAAATGCTCTTCCCAGGTGGAACTGTAGACGGCAATGTCGTCTAAGTAAGCCACACAAAAGGCTTCTAGCCCACTGAGCGCATGGTTGACCAATCTCTGGAAGGTGGCAGGGGCATTCTTCAACCCAAAAGGCATAACCCTAAACTGGTAGAGTCCCTCAGGTGTTGAGAAAGCCGTCTTTTCCTTGGCATGGTCCGTCAGAGCTATTTGCCAATAGCCTGAGGTAAGGTCAAAGGTGCTCACAAACTTGGCAGCACCTATGGTGTCCACAAGCTCATCAGCCCTGGGCAATGGGTGCGCGTCAGTTTTGGTGACGGCATTGACTCCTCGGTAGTCCACACAGAACCTCCAATCTTTGGTACCCGCCTGGGAACTTGCCTTGGGGACAAGGACCACTGGACTGGACCAGGGACTGGTTGAGGGTTCAATAACACCCAGATCCAACATCTTGGCGACCTCAGCCTGGATGTGGTTCTTGACGGTATCTGACATACGGTAGCACCTGCTTTTGACAGGTACACTGTCACCAGTGTCAATTTCGTGCTTACACCACGGTGTAAGGCCCGGTGTCAGTGAAAACAGAGAGGCATACTGCTGGAGCAAAGCCCTGCAGGCCCTCTGCTGCTCTGTTGTCAAATCTGGAGAGAGATGTACTCCCTCCACTGAGCCATCCTGAGGGTTGCTATGCAGCAAATCAGGAAGGGGCTCACTCTCATCCTCTTCTTGCCCTGAAGCTAGCAAGAGACATGAGACCTCTGCTCGCCTGTGGAAAGGCTTGAGCCTGTTGACATGGAATACCTGGGGGGCTACCCCAGAGGCTCCCATGTCAACCAGATAATTGACTTCGCCCATCTTGGATATGATCCTGAAGGGTCCAGTCCACTTGTCTGCCAAAGCTCTAGGCTTGGTAGGCTCCATCACAAGGATTTCCTGTCCCGGAGACCAATCCACTTGCGAAGCTTTAAGGTCATGCCAGTACTTATTCAATTCCTGGCTGGCCTTGAGATTTGCTGTTGCCTGACCCATCATTTGTGTCATCCTCCGCCTGAGGCCTAACACATAGTCCCCCACTTGCTTGGCGGGACCGGGAGGGGTGGCTTCCAAGCCTTCTCGGATCAAGGCGAGGGGCCCCCTCACGGGATGTCCAAAGAGTAACTCAAAGGGGCTGAAACCAACACCCTCTTGAGGTACCTCTCTGTAAGCAAACAGCAGGCATGGCAGGAGGAGATCCCATTTCCTCCGTAGGGGTTCTTCCAAAGCCCCTAGCATGCCCTTGAGAGTTTTATTAAATCTCTCAACCAGACCATTGGTCTGGGGGTGGTAAGAGGTGGAGAACTTGTAGGTTACCCCGCACTCTTTCCACATGGTTTTCATGTAACTAGACATGAAGTTGGATCCTCGGTCAGAGACAACCTCCTTGGGGAATCCAACACGGGTGAAAATGCCCAGGAGAGCCCTGGCAACCACCTTGGCAGTAACAGTCCGAAGGGGTATTGCCTCAGGGTACCTGGTGGCATGATCTACCAAGACCAGGATGAACCGATGTCCACCTGAAGTGGGAGGGTCAAGGGGACCGACGATGTCGATGCCCACCCTCTCAAATGGTGTGCCAACCACTGGTAACGGCTGCAGTGGGGCAATGACCCTGCCTCCAGTCTTGCCAGACAACTGACAAGTGGGGCAGGTCCTGCAGTGGGACTCCACCTCTACTCCCATCCGTGGCCAGTAGAAATGGGCAGAGAGCCTCTGCTTAGTCTTCTTGGTCCCAAGATGACCAGCCAAGGGCACCTCATGCGCCAACTGCAGAAGGAAGGGCCTGTAAACCTGGGGTACCACCAACCTCTTGCGGGCACCAGGTTCAGGCTTAGTGGGCTCACTAACAAGGAGCTCACCCTCCCAATAAATCCGGAAATTCCTAGGCACTTCTCCTTGTGCCTGGGACAGGGCCTGTTTCCTCAGACCCTCGAGAGAGTGGCACTCCCTCTGTCCCCTACAGAAGTCTGCCCGGGAGGGTCCCCCTTCAGCTAACAAGCATTGAAGGTCGGGATGATCCTCCGGGTTGAGAACCTCTCCCACAGGAGAGTCTTCTG
Source organism: Ambystoma mexicanum (assembly GCF_040938575.1). Lineage (NCBI taxonomy): Eukaryota > Metazoa > Chordata > Amphibia > Caudata > Ambystomatidae > Ambystoma > Ambystoma mexicanum. Next base: position 530,586,715 of record NC_090927.1, read on the forward strand.
CCTCTTCTCCCAAAGGAGTTGAGTTTGGGTTTTCCACTGGACCCAGCCCGTCCGGAGCATGGATCCCAATGGGTGCAGCAGGAAGAGAAGGTGCTCCCTCCACAGAGGTGGCCTTCTTGGTCTTCCGCCTTCTTGCCTTAGGCCTCGCCTTTGGCTCGGGTATCTGACCCACAGCCAGACCCGGTGTCACCTGTGACCTAGTGACTGCAGCAGCAGTCATGGGAAGACCATCCGAGATCAACCCCAACTCTACTAGATCATTCCCTAACAAAATGTTAGCAGGGACATTGTCCTGAACCAGGACAGGAAGCTTCGCTGTCTTGTCTCTAATCATGAGTGTGACTAAGGCTACAGGCGATAATTTGGGAGGCCCACCAGCTAATCTGGTGGTTCTCAGAGGAGCACCTACATAGTCCTCTGGCTTGAGCAGGGTCCTGTCCACCACTGTCATGCTTGCCCCAGTGTCTCTCAAGCCAGTAGAAGGCTGGCCATTCAAGAGGACACTTCTCAAAAACCTACGGGTGTTCTGTGGGATAGTCGCCAGTACTTCCGCGTACTGGTCCCAGGCCCCAAGGGACACTAAGGAAATCTCTACCGGAGCACCAAATGTGATTCCGGTAGAGGAGGGGAGGACAGTGGCCTCCACCTCAGACACGGGGTAAGGGTAGGTCAGGCTGACAGCCTGTACTCCAAGTGCCTTACCTTTACACCTGGAGTCACCCCTTTTGTGGTCCAGAGCCCCACAATCCCAACAAGTGCCAGGAGTGCGGGGTACTGTACTGGAACCACTGGGAGCCTGCTTTGCAGCAGGTGGACCACTACTCTTATTCCCACCCACAGATGACTTATCCCCACTAGATTTTTGGGTCTTAGGAGAGGAAGGTCTTGGTTTACCCGACTGTGATTGCTTTTGGGACTCCTCAGCTTTCTGAGAGGTCCCCTTTTCTTTGTCCTTGTCCTTCCCACTGGAGTCCTTAGGGGACACCCGGTGGGAGACCCACTTGTCAGCCAACCTAGCCAGCTTAAAGGGGTCCAAAATGTTCTGGTCAGCCACATACTGACGCAGCTCTGGTGAACAGGCTTCAGAAAAATGCTCAAAAAACAAGAGGTGGGACAATTCAACAAAAGTCTTAACCTTGTACCCATCGATCCACCCCATCATGTTCATGTGCGCAGCACTCACCCAGTCAACCCAAGACACATTCTCTCTTTTCTTAAAATCCCTGAACCTTCTAAGGTATTGGGTAGGTGTCTTGCCAAACTTGGCAATCAAAACAGCCTTCATACACTCATACTGACCCCTTTCTTCCACACCCAGCTTCAGAATACAGTCATATCCAGTTTGAGGCACTCTGCTTAACAAACACTTAGCCCAATCTCTTTTATCTACATCATGAATCGCACAAGCCATTTCAAACGCTTCAATCCATTGGAGGATATCTGAACCCTCCACAAATACACCAACCAAATCTTTCATAAACTTGGTGGCTGGGGACCTGACACTCTCACTGGTTTTAGCTGAAGTCTCCACTCTAGCTTTCTCTAGCTGGATTCTCTGACATTCAGTGTCCTTGTCTTTGAGCGCAAGATCCCTATTCTTGAGTTCCACTTGCTGTGCCAGCTCCTCTTTCTTAAGCTCAGCTTCTATTTCCAACTTGCGATATTCAAAGGCCAATTTCATCCTTAATAACTCAAGTTCCATGGAATTGCTGGGGTTTGGAACAGAGGCAGCAGGAAGGGTGGCATTCCCAGAAACAGATTCAGCGACAACCCCAGGGGCAGAGTCCTCATTGGTTGCATCCCCCCCTTCATCAAGAGTTTCACCATCCGTCTGGTAGTCCACCAGGGCAGCTATCAGCTCAGCCCTAGACTTATCCACAAAGTCTAGCTCCCTGGCTTCACAAGCACTCTGGAGAGCCTCTAAGCTCATCCGAGTCAATTTACCATTTGCAATGGGCTCCATTGCTTGTAATGCAGTTATTTGGTACACACCCAAACCTTAATCTGATAAAGTGTGGATATTTTGTAAGTGGCACGGTTATACACCGATTCTTAAAACCATAAGCATCCCACCGCTGCCACCAGCTGTAAAGACCGGTAGGGGGTGTCTGTACCTCTGCTCCCTATATGGTAGAAGAGAGGCACAGAAGACCCCAGCCAAGATTCTCTATTATGGTAGCAATGGACGAGCAATCAAGGCCTAGCTTCTCAGGAGGTGATGCAGGCTGGTTCTTAAGTACAGTGTATTCCCCAAGCCCCCACAAAGGAATGTCCACACACTGTATTACTGAAAACACAGTCTTTATATAATTGATTCAAAGGTTATGTACACTTATCACAATAGCGCACCTTGTGCTCAGGAAAATCAATAATGGTAAATATCTACAATTCTAAAGTGGTACCACTAACATTAGACCTCATTAAAGTGCTTCTACAAAAATGTCACACAGATCTATAAGTGAAACCAGCAATAGAGAGAAGGGAGAAAATAAGGTGGTTGAACAATAGGCAAAATACTGGCCCCTAACACTAGACACCGTTCTGTGTGGAGATCCCCCCCACCTGGGCAACCTGTAAAAGAAAGAGATCTAACACAAGCCCAGTCCATATGTTGTTCAATAGTCTTATTCTCTCCTACAATTTTTTTACCCCCCCAATGTACCTGGTGGAGTCGAGTCCTTCGAAGAGGCGTCGACGGATCCTTCTTGAGCGACCCCCTTTCAAGCGGGAGTCACGGATCGTCGACAGGCGTCGAGAAACGTCGAAGAACTCGGGGTTCGGCGACGGGGAATCGACGGCCCTTCTTGAATGCCTTCCCTTTCAAGCGGGAGGCACGGGGCGTCGAACGTCCGTCGACGAACGAGGTAGAACGATGTCGAAGAGGCGGCAGCTTCGTCCGAGCGGTGCTCGTCGGCGTCGGGGCGTCGGCGTCCTGCAAGGCGGAGGTGTGCGGGGCACCTCGATGACAATAGTTCTGGACCGCAAAGATTGTAGAGACGGAAGCCCAGCAAGGGCGTCGGGTCGTCTGAGTCTTTGAGGTCGTTGGGTGGCGGGAAACCCACCGGCAGGTTTCTCCTCGGCGCGTTGGTCGTCCTCGACTTTCTCCGGCAGGATAAGCGGTCGACGATGCGGTCGAGGGAGTCCTTCGATTGAATGTTCTTAGGCAAAGGAGCGGACGGCTCCGGTCGTCGGCGGCACGGCGTCAAGTGGTTCCCACGGCTGGGCAACACAACTTCGACGGGCCTCCAGCGGTTACACAAACCTGCGAACCCTGGTCGACGGCAATGGACTTCGACGGCGTCGATGTCCGGGTGCTTCACTTCGATCTCCTCGGCGGTCCCGTCTCAGGTCGACAGCCTTTCGAGGGTCTGTCTTCCAGGGTGCTTCGGCGAAGATGGAGCGGTGCTCGATGATCCCTCGGAGCACGGGAAGAGGGCGCCTTACCAGGTCCTCTCTCGGGTCAGTCCTCGACGAATTCGGCAACCTTCAGATCTGTCGAAGCAAATGCAGCAGCAAGTCTTCTTCTTCCAGCTGGACGTCGAGGATCAGCAGTTCCAGTTACTCTTGAGTGGAGACTCAGCTTCTGAACGCTTCTGAACGATTTCCAATGGTGAGAGGTCCCCAGATATACTATTCTGTCTCTCATCCACACTGCTGGCACACACACAGCAGCCAATCACACAGAAGGGCATTCATGCAGTCAGTCAGCCAATCAGGCACACAGTGCATTCAGGCCACACTCCTCCCTTTCAGACACTCACAACAAGGAATGTGGATTGGGACAAGTACCCAGCCATTCAACACTACACACTGCATTCAGGCCAGTTTCGGGCAGGGCTGTCTCAGTCTTTGTCTCATATGCCAGAAACCAGACAACCACAACAAGGAGTGTATATTGGTCACACACTCCATTCACCCAGGTCCCACCCCCAGGAGGTACCCATAACATACAGTCACTGGGAAGGCTCCAGTCAGTCTAGCTGGGCCTTCACAACAACACCATATATGGAACTTCCACCCAACAGCCAGTCAGGGGGAAGGTACAGAGTCAGGGCTTCCCAGGACTTTGGGAAAAACAAGATAACAGGCAATAGAAAGCAAGAGGCCACAGGGGCCATCTTGTTTCCTATCAGGAATCAACTGATTCCAATGGCAGGGCCTGGGTATCCCAAAATGGAGGACACCCAGAGCACCTGTCAAATTCAGCATGGAGCTGCCACCAGCCCATACCCTGCTCTGTGGGCCACCCACAGGTGCCCAAAAACATACACTAGGGGCACAGGGTTGTACCCCTACCCATGGGTGCCATAAGGGTATCCCATGGGTCTGTTCACCAAACCAAAAGAGAGAGCTGCACTGCCAGGAGTCCCAAATGGACTCCTGGGCAGAAAACATGACAGAACACACGATAAAAGGCAGTAAGGACAAGGAATCAGGGGCCCTGTCCCCCTGATGCATTTCCAGCATCACAAACAGCTTCGTTGAATCCACACTGCTTTATCCCAACAACTTGGCACACTCCATTTGCCAAGCATAGAATTCCTTTTTGATTAATTATTCTTTGCCAGGAGCATTTAGTAACAATCACGCTCTCATGCCAGCTGTAAACACTTCCATGTCAAGTCCTTCCAAATTGGCACTGTACATTGCACACTGCAATCCTGTTTCCCTAAGATGATCTGTAGCTTCTGGCAAATACTTCCATGCAACCCAAGTCTCCTCCATATCCATTGGAGTTGCATACAATGTTGTCAAAACTGTCTGTAGCCAATTAAACAATGAATATGATCCCTTGCTGTCCTAACGTGCCTCAAATGATCTGACCCAACATTGCATTGGTGGTAATAGATCTCATATTTAACAATTTTTCTGCTGATAAGAATATTCCATTTGCCCCGGTATCTCATCTTCTGAGCAACCATTTAAAAATCTGTTCTCCTGCTTTCTGTCTGAATAGCTTAGCAATGTCTAACAGCTCCACCTGAGTGAAATCCCAGACAATGCCAGTATTCTGAATGTTGGTGCCACCAGCTTGGCCTTTTGATGTATTTGTGGTTAACAGCCGTGCTGAGTATCCACATTTCTACTGTGAATTCTCCTCCCTCAGAATTCTCAATTTCTGCTAATGTCACGTCGAAGGGATTGGTTCCTCTGACGTATTCTACATCAATGACAGGTAATCACCACATCTGTGCTGCTTCGGAACATTTTCGGTGTCTGCGTCGATGATGTTGATACGCTGTCCTCGAGGGCCTCCGTCGGACCGACATCACCGGATGTTATAAGTAGGATGCACGACGCCCGTAGCCTCAGTTCTGTTTTTTCTATGAACGTGTTTGCTTCGGAGATCTCGGCGCGCCTCGCTTCTTCTGTTACTTCTATCGGTTCTTCGAACTTGGTGTTTGTGAAGATATCATGTCTTTGTCTTCTTCTACCCCATGGTCGGGATTCAAGAAGTGACGGGACTGCGGTTCCAAGATGTCACTTACGGACCGCACGACGTCTGCCTCTGGTGCCTCGTCGAGGACCACGCCACCGATGACTGTGACGATTGCCAGTCGTTAACGTCGAAGGCCTTGTGGGAGCGGAAGAAGAAGCTTACTGTTTGTTTGTTTGTTTTATTTATAATGCGCAAGGGTACCCAGAGGTATCAGGGCGCACCATTTACAAGAATTTTCGAAGCTTAGTTGCAGTCATCATAAGAATACATATATGTAGGACAATACGGTAAACCAATGTTATATACAAAGCAGCAGTGAGGTAGACAGGCATTATGTACAAGTAGACAGGTAGGCACACGTGGATAGAGTGTGTGCAGGTGTTGCAGCATTTATAGTCCTAGTGGGCCTCTGTTTGCAGCCATGAAACTACCTTGGAGCGGAAGTTTTGGTAAGGCAGGTCCATTCTGAGGTTTGCAGGCAAGGAGTTCCACAACTTGGCCGCTTTTACCTGGAAGCCGTTTCCCCCTATGGTAGCATGTTTGTAGTTGGGAACGGATAGGCAGTCTTTATATGCCATTCTTACAGGTCTTAAGGAAGATCGTCTGTGAAACCTATTAACACGGTAGGTTGGGGCAGCATTGTTGAGAGCTTTGTGGGTGAGTGATGCCGTTTTTGAGAGGATTTTGTCATTAGTGGAGAGCCAGTTGTTCTGTTGGCTGAATCCTGTTGTGTGTTCTCTTCTAGAGATGCCCAGCGCTGCTCTAAGAGCGTTGTTCTGGAGGATTTGTATCTTGCTGGTAGTGGCCTTGGATGATCCCAAGTAGAGGGCCTTGCAGTAGTCAAGGCGGGACAATATGAGGGCTCTGGCAAGTGTAAGGCAGCTATTGTCCGAGAGAAATGGTTTGGCTGAGCGGATTAATTTGCATGTGTATGCTGTGGAAGATGCTAGGGAGCTCACTTGTCTTTTAAAGGAGAAATTAGAATCTAGGTATAATCCCAGTGTTTTGACCTCTTGTCCGACTGTGATATTGTTCCCATCAATCATGAAGGAATTGTATGCCGGGCCCAGTTTCTTTAGGCTGGAGGTGGTGCCTAGGATGATAAGCTCTGTTTTATCATCATTCAGGCATAGTCCATGAGTGGCCATCCATGCCTGGATGATGATGTATACTCTATTTAGCAAGGCCAAATCCTTTCCATAATTTCCAGAAAGCGGAAGGAGGATCTGGGTATCATCTGCATAGTTGGTGTAGGTGATACTGAGATGATCCAGATCATCGAAAAGGGCTTGGTAAATATATTCTACAGAGTAGGTGAGACTGTAGGTAGGGTTTCCAAACCCCGAAAGTCAAAATCTGCTGGGCTTTCGACCGACGATTCGAGGGGCGACTCTCTGCATCGTCGCCGTAAGTCCAGGGGGGTCTCGGTCCCGGAGTGGTTCCCGCCATTCCTCTGCCTCCTCGAGGCACTCGCAGAAGCGCCGTCACCGGTCGCCTTCCTCGTCCGAGGATTCCGTCAGACGGCGGGTTGCTTGTCCCAACAAGCATTCCTCTCCTGCGGAATGGGATGCATTTTGTACGGAGATGATGGCGATTTTCCAATCGCAGGGTTCCGTTCCGTCCGCGCCTTCAAAAGAAGCCGGCAGGGAACGTGCTAGGGCCACCGGTCGCACGCCTTCGGCCTCGGGCGGTCGGTGCGATCATCTGGAGCATTCGAGGTCCCGATCGGACAAGGTGGATCGCTCTAGCCATGCCCGCTCCAGGTCCCGGTCCTCGACGCCCTCGAGACCAGCGGAACCTGTGAGGTCTTCTAAGAAGACGTTGACGCCATCGGCGCCATGTCCGTCGAAGGACACGCTCGGGGCACCGCCCTGAGGCCTGTGTTGAAGCCATCGGCGCCACGCTCCACGCCGATTCCGTCGAAGCCCTTGATGCCTTTTGTGGAGGCTTTACCGGAGGTACCCCGTGCATCGGTGGAAACTCAGCGAAGGCCCTGAAGAAGTCAGTGAGGCCTGTATTTGAACCTTTTTCTGTGCCCTCATCCAGGGATTTATTCCAGCCTCTGGATTATATGTCTGAGGAAGGTTTGGTACCTGATGAGGTTCCTGACGACCTGTTATCTGGTCATAGCCAGTTGGAAGACCTGCGCCAGTCTTTGCACAACGCCAGTGGTCTTGATACCTCCCCGGAGGTCGAGTTTGGTAGGCCTAAGCTGGTACGCATGCTGAATATTCGTACAGGCGCCTCATGTCGAGGGTGACGCAGTACTTGGGGTGGTCTGTGCTACCAGTGGATTTTCTGCAGATATCCCTGAACAATGTCCACTCACTGACCCGGTGCTGCCATTTCTTATGGCTTTACAGAGAAGGGTGGCAGCGGCTTGGACTGCTCCGGAGAGTCTCCCGGCAGTGAGCAAGTCGTTGGTGAAAAATACTGTCCAGCCATTAGCGACCCCTGCTACTTGACGACGCACCCCACTCCGGAGAGTTTGGTGGTGCAAGCGGCGACGGCCCCGGCAAAGCAGGCGTCGTACCCTACCATCCCTCCTGATAGGGACGACAAACGCTTTGATGGCTGGCCAAAGAAAGTGTTTTCTTCAGGGGTATGGCTTTAAAGGCAGCCAACTCCGTGTGTGCCTTAGCACGTTTCACTCACACTCGGTGGAATTGTGTGTCTTTGGCAGCTGAACATATTCCATAAGGGGGTGAACGGGAGGGTTTTCTTGCGCTCGTTCAGGATGGCAAGGATGCCATGTGTGAATCCATTCAGTCGGGTCTGGACATGGCAGACTGTGTCAGCCGGTCCATGGCGGCGAGCACCGTGATGCACAGATTTGCATGGTTGCGGAAGTCAGGGTTTGCTCCTGACGTACAAGCACGGCTTCTCAACATGCCCTTTGATGGTGTACATCTTTTTGGCAGCAGGGCTGATGAGAGCCTTGAGAGGTTGCAGACCTCAAAGGCTGCAGCAAAGTCGCTGAGCACTGCATTCCGCCAACCTCTGTCTTTTCGTCCTAGGGGACAGCAACGGAGGGGAGGTTCCTTTCGATACTGCTCGTCTTTTGGTAGAATGAGGGGAGCAGCCAGTCAAAGGGGCCAACGTAGGAGTACCAGAGGTGGTAAACAGGGTACTCGAGGTGCCAAGTCCGCTCGAGCAGTTGCCTCTTTGCCCTCAGGCACTGCCGCATCCGCTTCAGCTCAGTCATGAGGCCATGTCCCATGGTTCGCCGGTTGGGGGAAGGCTGGCGCAGCTTCGGTTCTGGAGATTGTAGCCTACGGCTACTGTCTTCCTTTTCGGCAGAGGCCACCAGGGAATCTCTCTTTGAAGAGTCCGGATCCGCTCCTTGCGCAGGAAATCAAATCCCTGCTGCAGAAAGGCACCATAGAACTGGTGCCTGTAGCGGAGAGGAACAAGGGATGGTATTCGCCGCATTTTTTGATCCCGATGAAACGGGGGATTGAGACCCATCATGGACCTGCGTGGTTTGAACAAGCTCCTCAGGAAGGACAAGTCAAGATGGTTACTCTTTCTCAAGTCCTCCAGGCCCTTCAACTTCAGGACTGGTTGGTGTCTCTCGACCTCAAGGACGCTTACTTTCATGTGCCGATTCATCCCAAGCACAAGAAGTACCGGAGATTCGCGGTTGGCGACTCGCACTTTCAGTTTCTGGTCCTGCCGTACGGATTGACCTACACCCCGAGGGTCTTCACCAAGCTCCTGGTGGTGGTGGCGGCAGCGTATCTCAGGAAAGGGAGGTATTCACGTCTACCCCTACCTGGACGATTGGTTGATCAGGACGCGCTCTCCCGAGCAAGTCCTGGATCATCTGTCAGTCACCTGCCACTCCCTTCACAGGCTGGGCTTCTCCCTCAATTTAAAGAAGTCCCACTTGACACCTACCCAGCGGCTCTGGTACATCAGAGCAGTGCTCGACACATCCCTGGGGCTGTGTTTTCCTCCCCAGGTGAGGGCTCATCACATTCTACAGATGGCGAACAAGTTTCAACATGCCCAGAGTCTCCCGGCGTTTGAGTTCTTGAGGTTGCTTGGCCTCCTGGCATCCTGCATTCTCCTGGTGCCAGAGGCCAGGCTGCGGATGAGATTTCTGCAGTCTGCTCTCAAGATGCAGTGGTCACAGTCCTCCGGCAGGATGTCGGATCCCATTCAGGTGCCGCCCTCAGTCGCCCAGGATCTTCTGTGGTGGGCAATCTGATTAAGGGGGCTCCATTTTGGCTACCCTGGCCGGTGTTGACTATCGTGACGGACGCATACCTCACGGGATGGGAAGCTCATGCCAACGAGTTGACAGTCAACGGTCGTTGGTCTCCGTCGGAGTCCAGACTCCATATCAATCTGTTGGAGCTGAGGGCCATCAGGCTAGCCCTGAAGGCTTTTCAGCTGTCTGTGCAGGGGAAGAATGTCCTGATTCTGACGGACAATACAGTGGCCATGCACTACCTCAACAAAAAGGGGGGAGGGCAGGGTCTCTCCCTCTGTGTAGAGAGGCGATGCAGCGCTGGTTCTGGGCCATCCAGCAGGAAATTTCGATCTTGGCAGTTCATCTGGCCGGAGACGAAAACACGGCGGCGGATGCTCTGAGCACGGTCTCTCACGAGTGGGAGCTGGCTCAGGAGATTCTCCTGGAGATCTTTGCCCTTTGGGGGACCCCACAAGTGGATCTCTTCGCCACAAGTGTCAACCCGGAAGTGCAAAAGATTCTGCTCGTGGGAATTTCCTCCAAGAGGAGCTTTAGGGGACGGGTTCGTAGTGGAGTGGTCCTTCCCACTGCTGTACGCGTTTCCTCCAGTCCCATCATTCTGCAACGCAAGTGCTGCGGAGGTTACGGAGGTTCGGTTCCCGAATGATCCTCATTGCTCCAGCAATGGGCCAGGAAAACGTAGTACCCGGACCTTCTCGACATGCCCATCTGCCCTCCACGACATCTTCCCTACCGAGACGATCTGCTCTCAAGGGAGGGGGTCAGGTACTCCATCCAGAGGTCAAGTCCCTCAAGCTTCATGCTTGGCTTCTGAAAGGTTGAGGTATAAGGATTGGGACCTCCCTCAAGATGTGATGGAGGTGATGCTTTCGGCCAGAACGCCTGCAACAAAGTCCCTGTACCGTTGCCGTTGGAGAAAGTTCTGTAACTGGTGCAGGGTTAAGAATGTGGATCCTTTTTCATGTGCCATTCCTGTGGTTCTGTCTTTTTTGCTTTTCGTTAGCCCACAAGGGCCTGCAAGGGGGTACCATTAAAGGTTGCCTGGCGGCGCTGTCCATATTTAAGCGCTCGTCTGAGGAGTGTTCTTATTTTAAAATTCCTTTGATTTCTCAGTTTCTGAAAGGGCTCACTAGTGTGTTCCCACCGTCACCTTTCCAGGTGCCCGGTTGGGATTTGAACCTGGTTCTAAATTTCCTAATGGGAGCTCCGTTTGAGCCTTTACATTCTTGTCCTTTGAGACTGTTGACCTTGAAAACTGTATTTTTAGTTGCGGTCACTTCCGCTTGCAGGGTGAGTGAGTTGCAGGCACTTTCCGTTAAGCCACCCTTCACAGTGTTCCATAAGGACAGGGTTGTCCTTAGGGTTCGTCGTCCTTTTCCGATGTTTCGGAATTTCATTTAAGCCAGAAGGTCATTCTTCCGGTGTTCTATCCTCCTCCGCATCCTGGTAAGGAAGAGGAGAGGCTCCATAGGTTGGATCCTAGGAGAGCTTTAAGTTTCTACATCTTACGCATGTCCCGGGTCATAGTGGACGATCAGCTCTTTGTAGGATACGCTGGAAGGCGTTTGGGACAAGCTGTTACTAAACAGACTTTGTCTAGATGGATTATCTTGACAATTTCTGAATGTTACCGCTTGGCGGGTAAGGACCCTCCGGTAGGCTTACATGCCCATTCTACTAGAGGTGTGGCTGCCTCTACTGCCCTGCAAAGGGGTGTTCCCATTCGAACATTTGTGAAGCAGCCACATGGGCCTCTGTCCATACTTTTGTAAAACATTACTCCCTGGATACTATCCATGGGCAAGATTTGGCAAGGCGGTCCTCTATTCTGCAATTTAATTGGGCATTCTAAATTCTTTTCCCACTTCCTTATGTTGGTACTGCTTTGGGAGTCTGTCATAGATGTGGAATACGTCGGAGGAACAATCCCTTTGATGAACAAGTTACTTTCTTACCTGGTAACGTTCTTTCGATGGGATGTTCCGACGACGTGTTCCACATCGTACCCTCCCAGCCTGCCCCTCTACAGAATTTCTTATGCGATTGCAGCTTCTGTTTACGCAAGGCTTTCTGTAGTCATACTGGCAGAAGATTGGTGCCACACGTTCTTGGAAAAAACTACAACTGAGGCTACGGCCGTCGTGCGTCCTACTTATAATATACGGTGACTTTCGCTCGACGGAGGCCCTCAAGGACATTGCATCGATGTCATCGACGCAGGACGCAGACGGCGAAAATATTCCAAGGAGCACAGCTGTGGTGATTACCTGTCATAGATGTGGAATACGCCGTTGGAACATCCCATCGAAAGAACGTTACCAGGTAAGAAAGTAACTTGTTCTTCTAGCTGCTCATCCCAGTTAAGTCTGTTCTAACTCACTGTCACGTACATCACCGACCATACATTTGGATACCAATTACCTTTCCTAATCAGTGCTCGAATTCTTACTTTTGAAGAAGTACTTCTCTTCTGCCTACGTGTGTGTGTAGCAACATGCACAGCCAGGGAAGCACACTTATCTTCCATTAGGTCAACCCGTTTTACTGATGACTCGAGCATGTCCTTCATTATAATTTGTTCTTTGAGCAAGGAAATCTCATCACTTAATTTTCGAATCTGTGCTTCCTTAAGCAATTTCTCATGCATTTTCCAGAGCACCTGCAGAAACGACAGCCCATTTTGCCTGCCGCAATCTGCTCCCTTTTACTTTTCCCTCGTTTTCTAGCTTGTCCGAAGCCATCAGTACTGAGAGCCGATGCAAATAATCTGTCACGGATGACCATGAATTAGTAACCGGCCAACCAGGTATGTGTCGGGGGACACCTCCCTCATCATTGTGCTCAGCTTTTTTCCCTGTTTTTTCCAGAATGGCATTGTGACCACAAATCCACAAAGACAACACCAAGTGTAACATGAAGGGTGTGAGCTTGTTCCTAGGACCAGCCCAAATACAATATAACATCCTCCCTCCCCTTTCAGGTTCGAACTTCATAGCACACAATAAGCTCACTCTGGAAAAAACTAAGCCAGATGCAAATATGCCTGCATTTATTCAACAATGAGCAGATAATATAAATGGGCAGCAAATTTAGTAAAATGGAAAGAATGCAAGTTATAAATCACATGTGCACAGAGCACAAAGTAAAGTGTTATGTTCCTAGTTATTCAAAAACGTCACATCTAGGACCCATTCAGCCTAGGACTGGCTCTGTGTCCCCTCTTGGACTGGCCTTTGACTCTCTCTGGAGTCAGCACGTAGGTGAGATATGACTGGCTAAGGACCTCTGTACAGGAACATTCTGTCGGCTTCCGGGCGCCTTATATGTGCACAGAGTAAAGCCCATGGATGAGTACCCCCCCCCCCTCCTCCTCCCTGGAGTGCAAACCTTTTATCAGGTGGGCCTGTCCTCAAGGTGATGTAACCTTTCTTGAACTTTCAGTGAACAATGTTTTCTTGTGTAAAAACCCCAAGGCTGCATCTAATCAAATCCCTCTTCCCCCTCCCAACTCGGAATCCAGTTACAAATTTGGGAAGCGCCTCTCAGGAATTTGTTATCCGTGCCAGGGTCAGTATGTACTTTTCTCGTGCCAAGGCGTAATTGTTATAGTGAATGGCAAAGCTCTTGAGAAAGCAAAGTGTTTCACGCAAAACCGAATACATGTATTGCGATGAACCCCTAGTGAACATGTTTCTGCTTTTCTTTTTATATGTAGCTCAGCAAAATAGGCGCCTAAGCACTGCTAAGTCACCATATGAGAAAGCATGTTCTAAGATTGCCAGCATTCAGTACACTCCTCGTATAAACCATCACCCCTATTACCCAATGCAGCAGGCTAACTGCCTAATATGCAGTGTGGTTAGCTCAGTGAGTTTATGCACCTGCAAAGCATACTTTGCTAATTAAAATACAGCTTGTAACGTTTGAAGGCTGGGGGTGAACCAAGAGTTTTTGTGAGCTGCTAGCTGTTAGTTTGAACCTGCGGGGTTTGAGCAGGGCAATGCAGACGACTGCTGATAACATGCTAGCGTTGTAGAGGTCGACCAAAGCAGTGGGGTTAGAAGGTGGTAGGAGATGGGAGAGTGTAGTCTGCCGTTAGCAGGGGTAGCTGGTGCTCCTTGGTGAGGTTGCGAGCGCATCGTGTGAGCGCGGGTGGCAGTGGGGATATGGTGATTGGTCTGTGGCGGGGCTGAGGGCATGTTAAAGGTGATGATGTGATGGTCGGTCCATGGGTGTGGGGTGCTGGATGTGATGATGGTTTTGCAGTTGAGGTCAGCGAGCCAGTCTAAGGTTCTGCCTAGTGAGTGCGTTGGGCTTGATAGGGTGTTCTATGAATCCTAAGGAGTCAAAGGAGTTGGCAAGAGAGAGGGTTTCTTTGTCACTGAATCCCAAGTTAAGGTCTCCTATGAGGAGTATCTTGGAGGCTGGTTTCATGTTGGTTCTTAGGATCTATACATGGTCATCAACAAACGTTTTGGAGGGGCCCTGAAGGCAGTAGACAATTTGAAGGGTGATGGCGGTGGTAGGGGATAGAGAGTGCTTAGCACAGAGAAAGTGACGGGTTGGGGGGGCGTGGAAAGGGTTCTGATGGTAAGGGTAGATGAGTGCTCCTCTGCCACTTTTGTTTAAAAGGCGGTTGCAACGGAGGATTGTGTAGCCAGTGGGAATAGCAATGGAGAGAGCAGGCCCTGCAGCGGGATGTAGCCATGTTTCCGTAATGGCAAGGAGGTCCCTGACATCAGCTGCATGTGCAATTTATAGACCTTGCTTTAGGGAGAGGGCAGGGTAGGTGAGGGGACGAAGGTAGTGGGAGAGATGCATGAGTGCGTTGAAGGGATGTGCGTGCCCGAGAGCCTGCACAGAAGGGTTGGGAAGCCGGGGTGCTTTGTCCGGTCTACCTCGTACTGGAAAGACTACCAAATAGAAGCTGGGGAAGTTCGAACAAGGAGATAGGAACTCTGGGACCGTGTGTAAAGGCCCAAGACCTGTATGGAAAGAGACTGAGATCCACTGTAAGATCGGAAAGCAAGTTGAATCTAAAGCCAATATACATGGTAACTTGGATAGAAGTACATATAATAATTTGGAAAGACTTGGCAAGGAAGTGTACCGGGCACGGAAAGTACGGGTCTCGGACTTGCACACAATTGTGTATTGTGCAAAGAGAAGATATGGAAAGTACAATTCAGAGTGAAGGGAACATCTCTGAACTGTGAATTAAAGTGTCACAGAGTCCTGACAGAAGAGTATACCAGGAACCAAGTAGAAGCAAATGAAAAACTGTGTATGAAGATAATAAATGGAAGGCCCGTACCCCTTTAAAAGTAGAGAATATTATATCCAGAGGAAAGGTAAAACCCAATGAAGGTCTTGACATTTTATTTTTGTATGGAATTGGTACAAAGTTTTGACAGGAGAGTACACCTGGTGAAGAATGAAAACTAATGGTGAACTGTATTAATTGCAAAGAACTGACAACGTGATAGCAATCTGGTGGAGAAAACCTCTCCTGAAGTGGATGGAACTTTGATTCATTTATTTGCACCTTTTGGAACTTTACTTTGAACAGCTGGAGAAGAATTGCAGGTGGCAGCTAAAGATACTTTGCTCTTTTCAAACTGTATTAGGTTTAGCATGTGAGGGTCAGGTTAGGGCTTTGGACACAGGATAGAGGACTCCATTCTGAGTAACCGTAGTTCGTTTTGTTGAGGCAGGGATACCCCTCGTAGCGTCGGGGGAAAGATAGGAATTCATCCAACCCCCTTTTGTTTTGTTTATTAAATAAGTCTATAGCAACCTAGTCTGACTCTTACTCTTGACCCCCTCACAGCTCTAATGAGACAGGTGCCCGCCCTTAGAAGGGCTGCCTTGTCACAACAGTGAACTCATTCGTGCAGTGAAGAAAGTGGAGTTCATATTTATTTTTCTCAAAAATGACTTGAGTACACGAAACATGCCCTTGTCCTCTCACATGTGAACGGTCCAGTAGATTATTATGTATGTATTTTAAAAGGATGCAATGACAGGTGAGCTGATGTTGTGAACTTGCTGTAACATCAGGTAAGATTAAACCTTGCTCATCTAATATCAATTGTTCATTCTGAGAATAATTTCAGATGCTGACTTTTTTCCTCTTGGTACAGTGTGTAATCCAGTAATGTTTAGCCAATTTCGTAATTAAAAAGGTATGTTCACTCTTTTCTAGTTTTTGTGTTGCCTGGAGCATACTGATTAGCTGCACACTCTACCATGAGATACTTTTTACTCCTTCACCCAGCTGGCGACATGAACTCTGTATTTTGAGAATGTCCATAAAGGTTCATTAAGAACCTCTAAAAGACTTTGAAAACATAACATGGACAGAAAGTTATACTTTGCATCTTATCTGAGGGTTAGATTTGTGAATTTTTTGGTTCTCCCAGGATAGCTCTTGCTCAGTGATTACTACATGATACCTAGATCTTCATTTGGTCCATACCCATCAAGCCTTTATTTCAATCCATGGAAACTGCTATCCAAAATAGAATTATCAAAGATCTATTTAGCCGATAAATATGAAAAAATTGTATCTACCACAATAACTGAATATACATTAGCATTCAGTCTGTATTAATGTCTATAGTGTGTAAATGGTGGGTGATCTACTTTGAACATTGTGTAATTGAATAATCTCTTTAGAAATTTAGAGGGGGACGTTGCCATTCGAAGCTCTGCTGCCATTTACACATATTGCAAATCTCGTGGACTTTTTGCTGGAATATCACTCGAAGGATCTGGATTAATTGAAAGAAAGGAAACAAATCGAAAGTAAGTCCATACTAGAATCACAATTGTTTTTTATACGTTAACTTAAGCAAAGTTCTGCATAATGCATTGACAGTTTTGTACAATTACAAACTACCCGATAACTACAAGATAAAGGAGATTGCTTATGATCGCTACAAATCATACCTTTTGAAGTTTAATTCTCCTTAAAGATGGCTAGAGGCAATAGAACGACTATTAAAGTACAACAATATAGGTTCACATAAAACTTTTATATTAGCTCTTGAAATTCATTTTACAAAATGCGTTTCCTTTTCAAAATCAACCTTATTTTCAAATATCATAAATGTCATGTATATGCTAAAAAATGTATTTTTCATTTTGAGAATAGCTTTTTTCTAAATTTGAGTCAATTAAACACTTTAAATGTGATTATCGTCTGGAAAGTATCTTAATATTATGGATAGGTACATGGGCCTCATTGAGTAACTGTAACTGAGCAGTGGAGGAGGAGGTGCAGCTGATGCTGTGAGGTCATTTCCTCTCACTCTCCAGAGCGCGTGAGGCAGATGAGCTTCCCCTGAGAAGCAGGGCAGAAGTGGTGCTCTGGAGACTTGACTTAGCCCGGTACCAGAACACCTGACGGGTTGCAAGTATTCAGAGTATCGTGGGGCCCTATGGCACTGTCTGTGACCTCTCCTGAGGAGCTTGTGCTCTGTGGTGCAGTAAGGTGACTCCTGCATTCCTGACTGCCTTGTTGTTGGCACACTTTGCATACTTACAGTCCTTTTCTTATGAGTGCTTAGACTTCTGTGGAAAGTGCAGGGGGTGCCTGCATTGCTGCTGTCCAGATGCCCAAGGAAGCAGTCTTGCTGCAGCCTCTCTGTGAAATAATGTGCGTTTGTTCCGGTGCCTATTTCTTCTGGCAGTGGTCTTGAAAATTGGAGCTGCATAGCAGGAAGCCCTTTTAAGTCCTTTTTAAATACAGCATTAACAAAACATGTATTTGGAACTGATACCAGAGCCGATACCAAAGTGGGCATCAGAACGGATATTGGCGCTGCTGCTTTAAGAAAATGTATGTGTGGGGGTGGGGTCTGGAGAGCCAGTGATTTGGCTGCTCCTTTAATGGCCTCCGCATTGGAACCGCAGCATCTCTTGAATTACACCAGTTCCAGCTATGGCTCAACCTACTGAACGTTCGATCTGGATGGCGGAGGGTTAGAGGACTGATTGCCTGCAACCCTGGCCCAAAACGTAAAGGGGATCCCCGAAAACGCAGCAGAGCTGCCCGCCATCGGCGACCACCAGGCAGCACCAAAATGGCAGGCGTGCCGCATCGGCCCAGTCTCTGTGAGTGGCTAGCCGCCCAAGTTGGCCCTTGGTTTGCCCCTGCTCACTGAAGTCCTTCCGGGCTCACCCGCGGTTCCCAATAGCGATGTACCATCAAGCGACTCCTTGGCGGCAGTCGCTTCCCGAATTGAGCCCCAACTGGGTGCCCGGCCCGGTGCTGACCCTCGCGGATCTCTTTTGAATCCTCAGATTCCTTTAGCCCCCGCCGGCGCCCCTGGACCCACCTGCTACCCCTTTGGAGGTGTCGTGCCCCCCAGAGCCTGAGCCATAGCCCACGGAGGACCCTGCAGTCAGCCCACCGCCTCTCTGAGGCGGCCCCCCAGAGCCTGCCTCCTCCGACTGCACTACGTGGCCCGGCCTGCGGGGCATGCGGCCGACTCATCCGGGAGGCTTGAACAAGGAAAGTGCCATGGAGTAGCGCGACTCCCGGAGAAGCAGCTAACCCACCTCAATCCATGGGCGATGACGGCATGACCCTGCGGCTCCGCCCCCGGCAGGTTGGGAGCCATCGGAGGCTCTGAGGAGCCTCTGCTGTCTGCTGTGGACCCGAACGGCGCGCAGCACTCGCAGTAAGCACCTTCATCGGACTCAATAACAGGACGATTCCAAAGGCTGCTGCCCCCCCCGCCTATTTTGCAGCTCCGTGGTGGCCTCCACGATCCCTGCTCCCCCCCTTGGTGACCTAAAAGCAAAGCACCATCTGTGCGTCCTTCCTGGGTGGCGCGCTCACCCCTACTACCAAGGGACCTGAAGCAAACTTTCAGGGGCCCAACACAGGCCTAAGAGGATGATCCCCTTGGCCTGAAGCCCCTCCGACTCACTCAGGTGCCTCTCAGCCGTGACCCAGACCCCCCCCTCCCCAGGGGACCTCACCATTGAAGGACGAGATCTGGGCTAGCAACGCTCACTGGACCTGCTTCCCTCTCCCCCCAGAGCCTAAGATCCTCCTTCTGTGTCTTGCACCCCCCAGACTTTCCCCAGCCCTGGCTGGCAACGACTCCCCCTGGCAGCTTCCTGGGGCGCCCCTGCCCCCTCTCTCATTAACAGAACAGAGTGGCCTATCTACCTCGCTGACACCCCAGTAGGCTTCAACGATCAGAGGGCAGAGCACCAGCAGCCTCCATAAGTGTGGGAGTCTCCCTTACTCCCTCTCCCGTGGGCTATCTCCGTCTCCACCTTAGAAAAGTACCTGACGAGCTCATCCTACTCACTCCACGCCCCCGCTGTCGCCAAAGCAAGACATTGTGGTCTCCCAGTGGCCTCCCTGAGACCCTCCGCAGATCTACTAACATTCCACTTACCAGCGGTCATCTGTAACCTTGCTGAGACCGGACTGAGGGCCACCTCACTCTCTGAAAATATGGCGAAAGCTTTGAAACCCTCTAAATCAATGGATATTTCCAGCATGCTCCTGGCAGTGGAAAAAGGAAAGAAAGCAGACCCACCAAAACTTGCGCCTCAAAAAGCGCCGGAGGAGAGGATCCCTTGCAACCAGAGGACCACCAAATCTTCATGTCCGATATCAAAGCAAAGTTTAGATCTTGCATGTCGGAACTTACTACAGAGCTGGAACAAACGGAGCAAAGGATCAGTGACATTGAACACAGAATGGAGGAGTCAGAAGACCTGGCCCAGGAACATACCAACTCGCTAGAGAAGTGCAGCGCACTATCCATACTTTAATGAACAGAACCGAAATCATTGAGTATAAGCAGGAAGTCCTGGAAAACCGCGACCGCCGCAATAACTTACGGATCCGAGGGGTGCCATCCTCTATCCCTGACAGGGACCTACCCAAGTACGTGGGCAATTTCTTCCAGTTGCTGCTGACGAACCTTGGTGAAACCCAACTTTTACTTGACCGTACCCACAGGCTGCACCCACGTCGAGGAACTGACTCAGATTAACCCCCTCCCCCGTCGGCCTGATGTAATCACGAGAGTCCACTTTTACACCACCAAAGAGGCCATCTCATTGATAGGAAGCACACGCAATGAACTATCATTCCAGGGCGCCCCTCTTCAAATTTTCCAGGACCTCTCTCCTCTGACCCTACAAAAGCACAGAGCAATTCTCGCACAATGGTACTCGGTGAACCATCAGCCTCCTCGACGATGCAGCATCAATCCTACGCCCCGGCTCTCCAGCGGCATGGGGTCCTCCTCTCCCAGCCAACAGATTCCCGACCCAGGCACAGCCTCCGTCAAGCCTAGGCGCGCCCCCTGGACCAGGGTGCAGAGAAGCTGCAAACCTAAATAAAGACCAACGGAACACCTAGCACTGGGACCCTGCCTACTTAATCTTGCTGCAGGCCCCATGTGGTCCATACCCTCCTCCAAGGTGTGGATGTCATCGGTTTACCCTTGGAGTGAAATTCAACCATGTTGGCTGACGACAGCCTCGGTGGTCGGGGATACACCGATAATTTAAAACCGGTCCCCACGATCACAGTTCTGGCCCCCCATTGGAGGCCTATGTTAGAAGTTTGTACCTCCCGTTGGAGGCTATTTGAAAAACCTCAGCCTCAGGAAAACCCAACGCAGCTTGCCTCTCACGATTATGGTTAATTTGCTTCCCCACACACCCCCATCTCGAATGCAGAGAGCCAGCCCCCACACCTAAAACTGAAGTTCACCACTCTAAATGTTAGAGGCCTAAATATCCCATCAAAAAGGAAATCCATCCTACAAAGGCTACAGGGCGAGGGAACCTCAATAGCTTTCCTACAAGAGATTCACCTGATCCCAGTGGACTTCTCCCGCTTGCACAGCAAACTCTTTCCTCTACAATTCCTGGCTTCCAACGGCACCAAGAAGGGAGGCACCGCCATTCTCTTCGCTAAAGACCTGAACCCACAGGTTCTAGATACGCTACGATGCCAGGAGGGTCGCTTCATCGCAATCAAATGCATCATCCTTGACCAATTCTATACCCTCATCTCAGTTCACGCTCCAAACGTGCATCTGGAAGGTTTGTACCGAGATTTGGAGGAGTCCCTCCTCCCATTCATTGAAGGGCAAGCTGTCAATGGAGGAGACTTTGACAGAGCCTCGGACCTCCTCAAGGACAGATTGCACCCCCCGTTAGCCAGGGACCTAAAATTGGCAAAATACCTGCTCCACCTTTTTTGAATGCGGAATGTCGTTGTCACTTAAAGAGTGTTATTCCCGGAAGAGAAAAACTTGACCTTCTATTCATACATTCATCGCACCTTTTCTTGAATTGATTTTCTGCTGGCCTCCCCCCTGATTCTGGCTGCTTTGCACAAATGAAAGCAGGCGGCCCGCGCCATCCTGGAAGGTGACGTCCGAGAGGTGGAAGCCATCCACAAGCGGAAGGGCTGATCCCCGAAATCCTATAGAACCCTACAGCTGGCAAGAAAGAAACTGGAGGCGCATTACGCTGACGCCACTGCGTATCTACTAACCAGGACAAAACAATGGTACTATGTCAATAACAACAAAGCTAACAAGCTGCTATTTAACAAGCTGGCTAAAGGGAAGAAAAGAAACGCCATCCTGGGCCTCTGCGACCCACAGTCGGTGGTCCAATTCGCAGAACACGAGAAGCTACGCCTAACGGTAGCCCGCCAATTGGAAATAATGACAGCAGTCCTGAGGAACCTAACCGAACAGTCCTACATCCAAGAGGCAGCCTGAGACGAGGGAAAGACTCGGAAGGGCCCTCACAAGCGAGGAAGTCGAGGAAGCAATAAAAAGCTTGAAATACAGAGCCCCAGGCCCAGACAGGTTTTCCACCCGCTTCTACAAACTCTTTCGTCCTCAACTGGTTGCCCCATTAACCCGACTCTTCAACTCATTTGCCGTCACCGGGAACATCACCCCAACCATCCAGGAGTCTATCACAGTCCTCATCCTCAAACCCGGAAAAGATCCCAGGGACAACAGCTCATTAAGACCCGCCTCGCTGTTAAACCTGGACGCCAACATATACTCTAAAATTCTGGCCAACCGGCTTGCACCTATCCTCCCTGGCATTATAGACACAGACCAGACTGGGTTTATAACCCGCAGGTCAACAAAAAAAATAACATCAGCAGAGCACTAGACCTAATAGAGGTCGCCAATCAGGAAGCACAACAACTCACCCTGCTGGCGCTGGATGCAACCAAAGCCTTTCATAAAGTGGATTGGACCTACCTGCGCCTCACTCTTGATACCTTCTGCTTTGGCCCGACCTTCAAGAAAATGGACTAATTATCAATCCCCCAAGACCCGGCTGAGAGTCAATGGCTCCCTGTCGGACTCAATCCCTCTCGCATATGGGACGAGACAGGGATGCCACCTGTCCCCCCTACTTCACCCTGGCCATGGAACCCCTGGCCCAACGCATCCGCCGAAACCTTCAGATCAGAGGCTCTGCCCAACATAAGATCTCTCTCTATGCAGATGATGTGCTGCTGACCATCACTGACATAAAGTTGTCCATGAAGGCGGCCCTGACCGAGATCCAAAGTTTCGGGAAGGTAGCCGGCTTCGCCATCAATTTTGGAAAATCAGCGGCCCTAGGGGTGGGACTGGGCCCAGGCGAAGGGGAAGCCCTGGAGGAGCAAAGCCCATTCCAATGGAGCGTCAAATCTATCTCATACTTGGAGGGGGGGGGGAAGGGTGGGTCCAGATCCCCGCCCACCCAACAAAAATGTACCAGACAAATGTCCCCCCCCTCTTCGAAGAAATGAAAAAGGACCTCAACTGCTGGCAGTCGCAAGAGATCTCCCTTCCTGGCCGCATTACGGCATGCAAAATGAACCTTCTCCCACGGTTCCTTTACGCCTGCTCTTCTCTTCCCGTCTTAATCCTGCTCCCTCCTCTCCAATGGCTCCAAAGGAAAATGATTGACTTTATCTGGAGGGGCAAGCAAGCGTGGATCCCCCGAAGACCCATGATGGGCAGTACGAGACTGGGAGGATTGGGGGTCCCAGACCTCCGCAAATACCAAATAGCAGCACAGCTGGCTCACTTTCAAGCATGGGGAATCGCTCTAGGACGCCCGAAATGGGTAGGGATCAAACAACCCCGCCTCTCCCTCCACCTCCTCTTTCTCCCGTTTATTCCCGCTGCACTGCGTGAGCTTGGGCACGCATGCTATCCTCCACTAGACAATCAATGAGGGCCTGAGACTGGGCCCGCAGACACAAAGGCATCCCAGGGGACCTGAGTACATTCTCCCCAATCTTCCTTAACCCAGCCTTCTCCCCAGGCTCCTGCCCAACGAACTTTAGGAACTGGGTGGTGGGAGGCCTTGAATCGCTGGGGCAGCTCTTCGAAGGGGACGCCCCTCGCACCTTCGCACAATGCAAAACAATCTTCCAACTGGCGGACAGGTTCATGTACGCCCAATTAAGGCATTGGTGCTCTCATCCCCGGACCCGAGCGGCAGCGACACGGACCCCCGCCCCACTAGAGCTCATGGTAAATGACCCACCAGCCCGAGGAAAGATCTCAGCCCTCTATAAACTACTTCAAGAGGACCCTTTCCACGCCAGGCCCTCATATATGACTCAATGGGAGGCAGACCTGGGTCACGCTATAGACGACCATTCATGGATGGACATTTGGTCGAGAATGCGCACGCCCTCCCCCTGCATCACTAATCGGGAGTGCGCCCATAAACTGCTTTTGCGCTGGTACTCCCCCCGCCACCCCCAAGCTCCGCCTCCACCATTTCCAGCAGGCGCATTGGACCCACTCTGCTGGCACCTCTGCGGCCGCCTAGGATCCTACCTCCACATGTGGTTGACATGCCCTAAGGTAAGGGAGTTCTGGTCCCAATGCCTCGTCGCAATAAAAGACATCACCCAAGTGACAATACCGCTGGCCCCTGAGCAGGTTCTCCTGGGGATCCCGATCCCAGACTCTTAACCAAGAACAGGAAGGAAGGTAGCGCTGGTAACCCAACTCCTGCTGGCGGCCAAAATCACTGTGGCACGAACTTGGAAATCTGCGGAAGGTCCCCTGCTGACCCTCTGGTGGGTCAAAATTTGGGATATTCTAATAGGCGAAAAGGTCGCGGCAGCCAAAGCTGGCATTCTCCATCGCTTTATGAACATCTGGGCACCGCTGTTAGACTATGACCAGAACTAGCCAGCCCTGACCTACAAAGCGTGCCTAATTGCAAGAGCCCTCCACTTCACCAGCGATCGCTCATCTCCCGGCCTGGCCTAAGATTGGGGGACTTGACCCACCCAGGAGTAACACGGGAGGGATACGGGAAATGCCAATTCACATAAATCTTGAAGGGTTGCAAGCAAATGTTCATGTATATGTTCTCCTGTGTGCTGTTTTATAAATAAATAAACGAAAAAAGAAAACGTATGTTCGTCTTTCAACTCGGGGGCGTCGGACTAGTTCAGTTGATCGTCAGTCGGCTGACGGGAGGGAGCTGGAGGGAGTGCCTACAATGGAGGGAGGGCCGTACTGAGGAGTAATCTCGAGCGGCATGGAGCAGATCCAGAGAGTGCGGCATCAAACCCTTTGGAAAAGTCCTGTATGACAGACAAACTCAATCGCCATTAGAGGTAAGCCTCCATCTGACTATGACTTGGGGCTGGAGTTGGAGCATGTTGAGGTGCATAATTACATGCCTGCAAAACTTAAAACTACTAAAACTGCCACGCCCGCCATTTCCCTCCACACCGCAGCCGCTCTTCTCCTGACTGAATAACCGTGCTTGTCAGGAAAGAGACCCATCCAAATCCTCTAAATCACCTGAAATCATACAAAAACTCCAAGTGTTAATCTCCCCACTTTTAGGACAAGCCAGTATCACTGATTGTAACCCTTTGGCCCTACAGTCGGGCCCCAAAATGTTGAGGGATTAGGTCAAAAACAGACCCACGTTCACACTACTGACACCTCAGGCATGTGGGAGCTACAAAAACCAAGTTTAAGGAGAAGCCTTGAAACCTGCTCTGGAACCAGGGCCAGAGACCTCAGCTGAGTTAGCTTTCGAAGGGCTGGCAGAGGGTAACGGCTCAGGTCCACTGGAGTCAGGAACCTCAGGGCTTTTTTTTGTATCGAGCAGGCTTCAACACTTAGGCTCCTCTCCCTGAAAAGCAACGCTGGTGTGGGCGTGCGGCGGTCCACCCACATGGAGTGGCATGCCCAGTTTGAATTTCAGCAGGATGGCAGTAGAGACCTTATTGAGGGGACAGACTGGGTGAAAGCCGTAGTGGGGGGGTTGGATAATTTGAGGCATCTATGGCCCTGGAGGTACAAGAGGTCAGATCAGCCCAACTTCAGATGCTAGAGAACGGTTACCCACCCGACTCCCCCACGAATACCCCCCTCCTGCACCTCGAAACATATACCTGTTGGAAAGGTCATTCACGATATTTATATATAAACGGAAGAAAAGAATGGGTAAAGCCCAGGGGACACTAAAGACAAAAGCACAAAGTCCTATAAATGGCCAAGTCAAATGACATGCGAAAGGTTCTGAGAAACTTAGCACTCCCAATGAAATCATCAGACTTTCAGAAGAAAACTTAACAGGAGAGGCATCAGACACAGGACAAACCGGCAAAGGGGAGGCCCCTAAACCTCAAGAACATCACTGAAGAGGAAGATTCCGAGTCAAGCGAAAAAGAACCTGTAGAGGAGCAGGTGGCCACCTTCTCCCTGGTCTCCGCCCTCTTAGCACCATCTCTTTGGAGTGGCAAAGAGCCACAATTGGGAACCTGTGCATTAATCCTTGCAATATTCCTGTATCATGTTGAGTATATGAGAGACGATATGCACTCAGGCAATCATTCAGAGTGTATCCACAATCTGACATAATGGAGGAAAATTACCAAGAAGGATGCCCTTTGCAGAGCTGTCGAAATGCAGCCATGAACATAATAGATGTATGTTGAAACCAAGTATGACGACAGCAAAATAATGTCATAAAAAAGATATAAGAACCTATGCTGAAACGATATCAAAATGCCTAAGGATGACGATGTAACTGGAGCACTAAGAGAAACATGTACCCAATGATACAGTAATCATGAACATAAAGAAGAACGAAGTGACTGACTGGTCAAGAACTGTAAATACGCTGTAACGCAAGGTAGAAAGAACATGTAAAAGCCTGCTTATAAGAGGTTTATATTCAACATTCAGGACGACCATTAGAAGAAAATGGATGACAGCTTGTGTCAATCAACCCAGTTACCTCAAAATAGGAGCCCAGAATCAATCATGAATAAAAAGACGATGAATAGGCTGTTTTTCCTAAAATAAAGGCATACATTGGCTTGGGTCCAAGGATGCTATTTCCCTTCATACTATGCCTTCATCTCTCGAGTCTAACGAGCAGACCATATGCGAAGGAAATATTCCTTAAGATTAGGAGGAACAAGAACAGTTACAGATGCCAAGTATTGGACAATTAAGTGTATATGGGATAGAGTGAGCAAGTCTCTAAAGGTCAAGAGAAGCAACTGCACCCAGTATAATTGAATCAAATAGTGCTAAATACACTGTTGAAATTGATAAATTCGTGGTCTCTTAACACATGATGAAGAGCTCGCAAACAGGGGCTATTCATTAGGCTTGAAACTAAGATAATGGTGTGCCTGCACTCACTTGAATGTTTCTGGGACAGTGCAGACTGGCAAGGTCAATCTTCAAACAGAGGACACTGGCATGAGGCCTACCGATGAGAGAGGGTACACTAATTGGGGAAAACAAGGGGGGGGGAGCTGACGTACCTCAAAGCACCTGGGTTTCGTTTCTATGTAGGTCCTGCTAGCGAGCCGAATGTCCAAGGTTGGATCAGAAAAGCCTGCCATGCACTTTCACATACAAGGTTGCAAAGTATTATTCCACTGCCATATTCTCTGTGGTAATCAGTATTATATACGTATTTAGAAGTAGCTCAGTGGGTGTCCTACAGACAAGGGACCTCCAATGAGACACTAATACTCATACATTCTATATGTAGACATGCTTCCCTAATCCAATCCCACCCCTCAATAGGTTTTTGTGATATTCCGCATAGGCTGACGTCATAGATAACGTATCTAGCATTATATAAACGAAGTATAATCAATAAAACATTGTGATCCTGCATGAATCAATTTGATGAATGACGATTAACCCTGCTTTCCTTCATTGTGATAAAAGCAGTATTTTACCATCTTCTTTGAGTCTGTCCGGGTATTTGATCTGAGACATTTTATTGGTAATTCCATCTAGCACAAAGATGCTAGAGCACAAACACATCAATGAAGCTCTGTTGAACCTATTGGTCTACTCAATAGAAGACTCAGAAACTCAGTTTGAGTCAGACAAGTTCACTAAAGATTGCAATCCCCTTAGAAAATCAAAAGAAAGGAACCCTAGTAGTGACAAATCAGATTCACTGGATAAAGGCCTGAGATTCCTAACAATGGCAGAGAAAGACCCGCTGCGGAAGAGAAATTAAAGTGGAAACGGCTGCTTGTGGGACTGTCGAGAATCTCATGCCAATAGGTGACCCTTCCCTCCCACCCCACGGCCATATATGGTGAAACACTGATGGTCAATCAAAGAACAGTAAGGGAAGATCTTGCCCCAGGTGTTTTACCTTTTGAACGTGCCTGACAAAGAAAAACCTAGGGAACTCGTACTACACCCAAAGGAGTAGAAAATCATCTGGGCCGGAAAATCTGAAAGTCCAGGTGTCTACAATTGGAAAAGTTGGTGTATAAGGAAGATAACATGATCTTGAATAGAACAAATGTTATTGTACTCCAACAATGTATTCCTAATTTAAGACCGTTAAATTCTAGCGACCTACACATAATTGAATTTGTAGACGAAGAATGCATGGACCGTGTTTACCTCTATATCCACTCGCCGGTTGTTAAGCTGATGTTGCTTGACGCTGTGGTTAGCTTCCAACTACTAGGTGACGACCTGTCTGCCATCAAGTAAGAATCTTGTGATTTAGGAAAGGGTGGCCGCAAAGATAGTAGTAATCATCCATCAGTCTTGGTCAAGCTTGATATTAAAGAAGTCACTCCAGGGCCCTCTGACACTGGGCCAGTAGGCTTGGCTCCCCTAGCCCAAACAACAAACTGGCCCGTTGACAATGGACGCAGCAAGGCAAACCTCAATAAACTAGCCTTCTAATGACAGTCTCTTGTGGAAACACCCAGGGTGTGTAGAGAACTGTCCAGATGCCACAACACAAGCCGGTTAATACATTGGAGAAAAACTCTTGGGCTTGGCTGTCTGATGCTTTGGCAGGGGTACAAAGTGAACAGCTGGGCGAGACAAATAAGCCAGACGGCTTGTTAATGGCCTACAAGAGGATTCAAACACTTGACTGCCAGAGGGGACGTCAGTCTGGATGATTATTACCTACTGTGCCTTCAAGAAACATGGCTGTCGGAAGCCAAGCCTCAACGGTTTCACAGTGTTACTCAGTCCTGCAAAAAAAGGACAAAAGGGGAGGCAGGTTTCCGGCCTATTATGGGCAATCGGAAACTGATGTAACCTCAAAGTGATCAAAGCAGAGTCTGTCAACCTATACATTCAGCGAGTAGTGGTCAACTGGACCCCGCTAGGCATCCAAAGGAAGAAAAACCAGAAGGCTTGTTTTAAGGATCATCAATGTCTACTGGAATCCAGGAGCGACTTAATCGAAAGGGTGGCAGCTTTACTCGATGAGGTATATAGCAACGACGGCCTGGGATACATAATCTTTTGTGGAGACTTAAACTTCAAGTTCCTAAACTAAGACGGGGCATAATTTGTGAAGAGACCTACAATCTAACACCATCAGAAAGCCAAGGGCTGGCTTGGATGCTACTAATGGACGCCAGAGACCTTCATATTTTAAATGGCCACTCGAGAGGAGACATCCCAGGCCACCCCACGTGGTCACGGGTTGTGCAAACAGGACTTATTGACTGTTTTTGTTTCTAGGGCCCTTTTAGATAAAATATAGGACTTTATGGTTGTATGTACTGTTCAGAGTGACCACAATCTCTTAAGAATGTGTGAGGTGTGGGGGGGTAGTAAAGAGTTAAAAGCAATATGTAAAGCATGGCTTCATTGGCACAAGGCCAAGATGCTTCAAACCAATGTGGAAAACATGCCTAAAGTGATTGCCCTAAAAAAAAACAGAGAGATCTGGGAGATATTTAAGAGCCTGGACACATCAGTCAGTGGCACAGATTAACACTGTACCTGAACATTCCTGGCAGACCATTTTAAAAACTTGTATTCGGATAATAGTGGCCTGGGATATATAACAATAGCAGGACCACTGGTGAAGTGGCATATCCTCCGTAGTATAGAAGAAATCATATCAAAGTTAAAAAAGGTCAGCAGTTCTAGAGCACGGGGGCCAAATGGAATAACTAATGCTATGCTGAAACAGGAGCCAGAGGCTTAGGCTAATGTCTTACACATCCTTTTTGAGCAAATGGAGGAATCAAGAACTATCCCAGACTCATGGAGACAGGCTATAATAGTGCCAATATTTCAAAGGGTCAATAGTGCGATAATATTTTGGATAATCCCTATCGTCCTATTGCCGTGTTGGATGTGATTAGTAAAGTTGTTGGCTCATTGCTTCTGACACGGTTAAACAAGTGGTCGACAAAAGAAGGCCATAACGATGTATCTCAAACGGGGTTTGAGAGATTTTGGAACCAGTTTAAATATTACAGTTTTAAACCTACTCAAAGGCAGGGCCTTGGATGGTAAATCCAAGACATACCTTGCCTTCGTCGACATAGTCCAGGCATTCGACCGAGTAGGCAGACTCCAGTTTTGGAAAAGCTGCCTCAATCGACTTACTTATCGTCCATACTTGAGCCACTGAAAGCTCTCCACACAGACACAAGTCTCAAAGTAAGATTGAATACTGGGTGGCCTTTGTCACGAGTCATGGACACCTCAGGGCTGCCCACTGGCACCAGAGCTCTTCTGCCATTTTTTGCCCGATATGGGTAACACAGTAAGGCAGACTAAAGTGTTTCACCCAAAACTAGAAGGTAGACCACTAAGCTGGCTTCTATACGCAGATGAGCTTGTTCTAATGGATCAAACTGAGGTTGGGGGCAGCAGCGAAACAAATTAGAAGAGTATGTGAGGGAGAACGACCCGATAATAAACGCACAAAAAATAAGATGTTGATCTTAGAAAAAGCAAGGAAAAAATCCTCTTCCAAATTTGATTGGCGATTGTGGTCTGCAAGGGCGGACCAAGTGAGATCTTTTAAATATATGGGCATCTCCGTAAGCATGAATGCAGCAGAGGCACAGACTGAGAGAATTCTCTGAAGCAAGGTAATATTGGTAGCTAACCAGGCGAGGAAAATCAACAGGAAATTCGGTCAGTTTTCCCTGGTGCCAGTTCTTGACTTTTATAAACTGAAAGTAACTGCAAATTAACATACATGCCTGAATCTCTACTTTTTATACCCGAGAACCTGTGGTCTGCCCTATAAGGACAGTTCTGGAAATGGGTTTTGCGAGTCCCAAAATCCATACCTTTACAGGTTTTAAGACTAGAGTTGGGACTGGTTTCTCTAAATGCACTTGTACAATTGAATAAATTATCCCTTTTCAGGAAATGTATCCTGAAAGCCACACCAATGATATTCGAGATTATGGAAGTAGAGGTGGAGAAAGGTAGTGAGAATGCTTTGAGGAGTTGGCGTTTGTCCTGTCGTGAATTGTTGGGAGAACTAGGTGTCTTGGAGGAGGACCTGAAGATAAACCCATAGAGGGTTAAACAAAATGATGGGTACTCTACTGGATTACAACTGTCGAGGATGTAATTGCATATAAACAGTTTTACCATTTACGACACGAAATACGGGCAGTCGGTTCCCCCGAGATAGCAGACTAAGCTCCTGAATAGTTACTATCGAGGACAGTTCATGAGAACTTGTTTGAATCTTCTACCTACAAAAGAGATCATGTCAGTAAGACAACGATCAGGATGGAGGGACTTGGAATGCCGTTATTGCAAGAAGGATGCCTCAGTAGAAACCATATTGTACTGGCTTGACTAATGAAAGAACATTGCACTTTAAAACATAACAATTAGCACTTTATCGCCAGAGGAGTGGTGGATGGTTTTATTATGTTTTATTATGTGGGTAAAATGTAGGTCTGATTTTAGTCACTGTAAAATGTGGTTCTATGTTCTTTGATCAACGGCTATTTTTTCGACTGGGTTTTTAACAAAAAATGTTCACCAAACAAACACATTTTTTTTTTTTGGTGAACTATTAAAGTTAAAAACCGATTTAAAAAAATAGCTGGCGATGAAAGAACAGTGTACCGTAAAATGTATAAATATAATTTTAGGTAAAATAAGGTTTTAAGGAAATACTGATGACTCCATTTTATATGAAGTTGTTTAGATGGAAATGTTAAGGATATAATTTGCTAAAGGTTTATGTACCAAAATGCAATACATAAAAATAAATATGGGGTGAATTAGATGACTTTTTTTCAATATGAATTCTATACATTAATTAAATTCATGATGGAATTGAATGACACAAAGTCACTGCCTTCCTTTGCAGTTACAGGTTTTTTGGCAAAACTGATGCACCTATCTATACCGAACCTGCAGATAGAAATAACCTACTAACGAGTACAATCACTCTTCACTCTGCAACAATCATTGAGGGATTCCTTTTAGTCCGCCTCCCCTGTATAAAAGGATCATTCCAAATGTTATTGAATTACACAAACAGAATCTGACTTACTTAAACTAAGATTATCTTCAGGCATATTCTAGAATACAATATCTAGCAGTAGTGCCATCAACAGAAGGCCTGATGAAAACCACACTGCCCAAAAATACGTTAAATACATAAAATATCGTGTGACCAAATTTCTACCAAAAGTATGACAATTCAATTACTTGTGAAGGAGAATTGGCAAATTTTCTATTGCGATTAATTCCTACAAAAACTCCTTCCTAAGCCGTCACCTTTTGCATTTTGGAAACATGGATGACTAAGAAATAATGTAATCAAAACTGAACCTCTGCTAATGTCACATAACAATCCTATCTCTCATTAAAAAAAAAGAAAATAGGAACTTCCCCTATAGAAATTGTCTACATTGTAATAATTTGCTGCTAGGTGATAAAATGCAGCATCCATATTTGCCATTCTGATTCATCTCAAATGTTTTCCAGCTTGTCATTAAAGTCACATTCGAAGGGATTGTGTCCTCCGACGTATTCCTTATCTTAATAGATCATCTCCAGCTTGCTGGCCTCGGAACATTTTTTTCAGTAGAGGGCGCTGCGCGTCGATGTCCCTCGAGCCGATGTCCCTCGACAGCTTCCGTAACAGCGCCGACGTCATCATGCGTATAAATAGACTTGCGCAGCGTCCGTTGCTCAGTTCCGTTTTTCCGCGCTTCGTGGTGCCTCGGAATATCGTTGCTCAGTTCTTCAGTCAAATATACTTCATTATTCCTTGAATACCGACTCGTACTCGATGGCTTCCTCATCCGAACCGATGACTCCACGGTCCGGCTTCAAAAAATTTCGAGACTGTGGAAAGAAAATGTCGTTGACGGATCCTCACAGGATCTGTTTGTGGTGCCTGGGAGTCGAGCACCATTGTTCGGAGTGCGAGGACTGCATGTCCATGACGGCGAAAGCATTGATGGAGCGTAAGGGGAAGCTCGAGAGAGATAAGGCAGTTAAAACTTCTTCTAAAGTTTCCTCGGCGGAGTCGAGACATTTGTCTCCTCGCCATCACAAGACCTTCTCGTTCTAGGTCTCGAAGCAGTTCCCATCACTCTTCGAGATCTAAGCATTCAAAAAAGAGACGTCGAAGATCCCCTTGCTCGTCTTATTCTTCCGTTTCCCCGGAAAGGGTCTCCTGCCCCACAAAACATAGCTCTCAGGCTCAGTGGGAGTAATTCAGGAAAAAGATGCTTAGCGTCTTCGAGAAAGCGGCCTCGACCCCCTCGAAGACTGCTGAAGGTGATACTCTGGGTGAAAGACCCGAAAAATGAAAACGCCGCGAGTCGCAGCACCCGGCGAAAGAAGCTACTCGAGGGCGCCACGAACCCTCGAGCAAAGGCAAGGTCGCGTCTTTGACGCCATCGTCGAAAGCCCCTTCGACGCAAAGATCTGCGTCTTCGACGCCATTATCGAAGGGTTCTTCGACGCACAGGTCAGTCGATTCGACGCCGTCTTCGACGTAGACGCCGATAAAGGACAAACCCACGGCCACCTCACAGCCAGTGGCCATACCCAGAGCCTCGATCATGAGAATGTTGTCGACAACCTCGAGTAGAATTCCTATACTCTCGAGTTCCTTGAGGCCTCTACCAACTTTCTCGACACCTTTTTTGATGGCTTCGAAGCCTTTAACGTCCGCGTTGACGACGTTGATGTTTTCTCAGCCAATTATGACGAATTCGGCCCCTTCTGCTCTGGAAATGGGATTTATACCATTTCCAAGATCTGATCATTCCAGAGCCTTATCTATTTATGAAGAAGGGGAGAATTTGGATCAGGAAAGACCTTTTGAGTTGCAGGGATCTGCAACTCCTGTACCAGAGGAATTTACCTCTGAGGAAGGTAGGTTAAAAGACCTCCAAGAATCCTTACATGAAGCAAGTGGGTTGGACACTTCCCCAGAAGTGGAATTTGCCAAACCAGACCCAGGGGAACATGCTGAAACCTCTTTATAGAACCTTGATGGCAAGGATAATGGAGTTTATGGGGTGGGCTACACCCTCACCTGCTTTTCAGCAAGACGAGCTCACAGACATTTTGGTTAAAGGTCCACAGGAGGATCCTGTGGTGCCATTTCATGCGGCATTACAAAGGAAAATATTGGCAAACTGGGAAACCCCTGAGGTTATCCTGGCGGTTAATAAAAAATTATCAGCC
The DNA here is from genome assembly GCF_040938575.1 of Ambystoma mexicanum. Classification (NCBI taxonomy): domain Eukaryota; kingdom Metazoa; phylum Chordata; class Amphibia; order Caudata; family Ambystomatidae; genus Ambystoma; species Ambystoma mexicanum. The sequence continues at coordinate 530,620,373 of NC_090927.1, forward strand.
AAATATAGGGTGTCTACTGCTGACCCTGAATATTTATCCAGACACCCAACTCCGGAGAGTCTGGTTGTTCAGGCAGCAACCTCATCAGGTAGTAAATCGTCTTACCCTACTGTTCCACAGGACAGGGATGACAAGAGATATGACTCTGTGGCCAAAAAAGTCTTTTCTGCATGTAGCATGGTGTTGAAATCCATCAATGCTACTTGTACGCTCGCAAGGTTCAGCCACACACACTTTGGGAGTGTGCTTCAAGAAGAAAGGGAAGCGTTTCTAAACATCATTAAGGATGGTAAAGACGCAATGTGCGAATCCTTTCAAACTGGCATCGATTCTGCTGACAGCATCAGCAAGACCATGGCGGCAAGTGCAACAACCCGGAGATTTGCTTGATTGCGAAAGTCTAGTTTTACTCCAGATGTGCAAGCCAGGCTCTTGAATATGCCTTTTGACGGCTCTTCTTTGTTTGGTAAGAAGGCGGATGACCGTTTAGAAAAGCTACAAACATCAAAGGCAGCAGCAAAATCCCTGGGAGCTTCTATCCGTCAGACACCATATCGCCCCTCAGGAACCTCTTGGAGAGGTAAGTCCTTTTGCTTCTATTCCGCATTCGGAAAAGGCAGAGGACAGTCGGTTCAAAGAGGTCAAAAAAGATTAACCCGGGTGGAAGGGGTAAAAATACAAAAGCCTCAGCAGCAGGTACCTCTTTACCCTCGGCACCTGCATCAGCCGCCTCTAAATCACTGAGGACTCTCCTCACAAGACACCAGTAAGGGGCAGGCTAACTCGACATCTGACGGAATGGCAGGCTATTACGTCAGATGCTTGGGCATTGGAGACAGTTGCCCAAGGTTACTTCCTGCCTTTTCTACGCATTCCTCAGAGTCATCCACCGGGGAAAAGCTCTCGGAAAGTTCCAGATCCGCTCCTCTTGCAGGAAATTGTAGACCTGCTGGAGAAAGGTGCCATAGAACCGGTACCTGTAGCGGAGAGGAACAAGGGCTGGTACTCCCCCCTACTTCCTAATACCAAAGAAGGACGGAGGACTGAGACCTATCTTGGCTTAGAAGAATTGAACAAGTTCCTCAGGAAGGACAAGTTCAAGATGGTAACTCTTTCTCAGATCCTTCAGGCCCTCCAGCTCCAGGACTTGCTGGTATCTCTGGACCTTCAGGATGCTTATTTCCATGTGCCAATCCATCTCAAACACAGGAAATACCTGAGGTTCGCAATTGGCGGCTCTCATTATCAATTTCATGTTCTGCCATTTGGGCTGACCTCTGCCCTGAGGGTCTTCATCAAGCTAATGTCGGTAGTGGCTGCAAGTCTAAGGAGGGAAGGGATTCACGTCTACCCCTACCTGGACGATTGGCTGATCAGAGCTGTATCTCCGGAACAAGCTCAGATCCAGCTAGATTATGTCTGCCGCTTGCTTCACAAACTGGGCTTCTCCCTCAATTTAAAGAAGTCACAGATGATACCATCACCGAGACCCCAGTTCATTGGAGCGGTCCTGGACACTTCCCTGGGAAAAGCCCCGCCACCAGAGTTGAGGGCTCAAGATATTCTGCAGATGGTCACCAAGTTTCAAAATGCCCAACGTCTCCCAGCCTTTGACTTTTTGAGGTTGCTAGGCCTCATGGCATCCTGCATCTTCCTTGTGCCAGAGGCTCGCCTGAGAATGAGATCTCTTCAGTGGGCACTGAGAACTCGGTGGTCGCAATTCTCAGGGAGAATGACAGACCTCCTTCAGGTTCCGGACAAGGTGGCTCGAGACCTTCAGTGGTGGGCCTGCCAGGAGAACATCTTGAAAGGAGAACTGTTTTGGCAACCATGGCCGGAGATAACAGTAGTCACAGATGCCTCACTCATGGGGTGGGGAGCCCATACCAACGACTTGACCATCAGCGGTCGTTGATCTCCATCGGAGTCCAGACTACATATCAACCTGTTAGAGCTGAGAGCAATCAGACTAGCGCTGAAGGCTTTTCAGCCATCTGTACAGTGGAAAAATGTCCTGATAATGACGGACAACATAGTGGCCATGCACTACCTCAACAAAAGAGGAGGCGTAGGATCACTGCCTCTGTGCAGAGTGGTGATGCAGCTCTGGTTTTGGGCAATCCAAGAAGGAATCTCTCTATCAGCAGTTCACTTAGCCGGAGAGAAAAACTTGACAGCGGATGCTCTGAGCAGGCAGAGTACAGTTTCCCACGAGTGGGAACTAGCTCAGGAAGTCCTTCAACAGATCTTCACCCTTTGGGGAACCCCTCAAGTGGATCTGTTCGCCACCAGCATCAATAGGAAGTGTGATCAGTTTTGCTCAAGGGAATTTCCCCCGAGAGGAGCTCTAGGGGACACGTTTGTAGTGGACTGGGAGTTTCCACTTCTGTACGCGTTTCCTCCAGTCCCTGTCATTCCTCAAATGATCAGGAGGTTGAGAAGGTTCCGGAAAGCCATGATCCTAATTGCCCCGGACTGGGCCAGGATAACGTGGTACCCGGACCTTCTGGACATGTCCATCTGCCCTCCAATTCGTCTTCAACTCAAGGAGAATCTTCTCTCGCAGAAGGGAGGTCAGGTTCTCCATCCAGACATCAGAACCCTCAACCTTCACGCTTGGTATCTGAAAGGTTGAGATACAAGGATTGGGACCCCCCAGATGACGTCATGGAGGTGTTGCTTTCGGCAAGAAGGCCAGCAACAAAGACTTTATACCGCTGCCGTTGGAACAAATTTTGCAGCTGGTGTAGAGAAAAGAATATCGACCCCCTTTCATGTGGTACACCAACGGTGTTATCTTTTCTACTCTATTTGGCTAATTCGGGCCTTCAGGTTGGCACTATCAAGGGCTATCTCGCAGCGCTATCGATCTTCAAGTGCACTGCAGAGGAACCATCTTATTTCAAGTTACCCTTAGTAATACAATTTCTGAAGGGATTAACCAATGTCTATCCTCCAAGACCGTTCCAAGTTCGCTTATGGGAATTAAATTGAGTCTTAAATTTCCTGATGGGTACTCCTTTTGAACCACTCCACTCTTGTTCACTAAGGTTTCTCACCCTTAAAAATGTCTTATTAGTGGCATTGACATCTGCTAGGAGGGTGAGCGAATTACAGGCTCTATCTTGTAAACCCCCCTCATACAATTTTTCATAAAGATAAAGTTGTCCTACAAGTGAAGCCTAATTTTCTCCCAAAGGTGGTTTCTGAATTTCACATCACTCAGAAGATTACCTTGCCTTCATTTTATCCCCCTCCCCATCCGGGGAAAGAGGAAGAAAGGCTGCATAGGCTGGACCCAAGGCGGGCTTTGAGCTTTTACATCAGCAGACTTGCTAGGATTAGGCAAGCAGACCAACTGTTCGTAACAAAACAGACCATTTCCAGATGGATTATTTTAGCCATTCTGGAATGTTACAAACTGGCAGGGAAAGAGCCTCCTCAAAATCTTAGGGCTCATTCAATCAGGGGTATCGCAGCCTCTTCGGCCCTCCAAAGAGGGGTACCGATTTGAGACATATGTGCAGATTCCACATGGTCGTCTGCACATACTTTCACAAGATTTTACAACCTGGATTCCTCCTCTAGCCAAGAGACTAGATTTGGCAAAACTGTGTTGCACTCTGTTCACTCTTGAAGGGAAACATGGCAATTTTACTCCCACCTCCAGTTACACACCACTGCTATGGGAGTCTATCAAGATAAGGAATACGTCGGAGGGCACAATCCCTTCGAAGAACAAGTTACTTCTTACCTGGTAACGTTCTTTCGATGGGCTGTTCCTCCGACGTATTCCGTATCGCCCCTCCCATCCATCCCCTCAGTAAAACTTCCCTTGTGGTTACAGCTTACGCTCCTTCTGGGTCACTAACCAATTCAAGTAAAACAACTGTTAACGTCAAAACGGAACTGAACAACAGACGCTGCGCAACTCTATTTATACGCATGATGACGTCGGCGCCGATACGGAGGCTGTCGACGGACATCGGCTCGAGGGACATTGACGCGCAGCGCCCTCTACTGAAAAAAAAAAATTCCAAGGCCAGCAAGCTGGATATGATCTATTAAGATGAGGAATACGTCAGAGGAACATCCCATCGAAAGAACGTTACCAGGTAAGAAGTAACTTGTTCTTCTCTCTGCTATTGCATGGCCATGCTGGCTTTTTTTTTTAATATGTAGATCGAACATCAGAAAAAGCCAAGGTTAGAGGAACGAAAGACAAATCAAACATTTGAACTGGAAATACAAAATAACCAGTGGCTCAGTACTTTATACATTTTGCTGCCTAATGGGAGTAAAATGCCTGCTAATATTATCATTACTGTTTATTCCTATTGTGTTTTTATAGGCATGCCATCATGTTTCACATTTTATTTAAAATATTGAAGTAATCACATGTGGCACCCTGAGGAATAGCCTTAGACTACATGTAAATTAGCCCCATGTTGGGAGCCATAAAGAAACTGAAGTAGGCACAAACATTAAAATGCCCCTTTTGAGACTTGGATGGCATTCATTTGGGATGAAATAAATGCAGGCATCGTGGTGAAAACATCAAAACGTTCTGGGGGTGGCGGAGGATCACAAAATTGACAAAAGGGGTCTTTATAGCAAATGCATGCTGAGTTGCAGTTGGTGCATTTTGACCCAGACACAAATGATTGCATAATTGAAATAGCATTTATCAGATGCCCAAACACCAAGAAAACGCAGCTTCAGTAGGGCACAAAACCTACCATTGAACAATTCAAAATGAATAGTATGCAACACATATGTTAACTGATAGCCCACATCGCCTATCCCCCACATAGTGAAATATTTGTATGCCTATTTTTGAAAAAGGTTTTATGTGACAAATAGTGATGCAAGTCTTGAGGTAGGAAATTGCACTCCTTAGACCATCCCAGGCTTGAAGACATTTTACTCCCCTTGTGTTTGTACTGTGACAAACCTCAGTGTCTCACCCGCTAGGCCCGGGGATCTGTCATCCAGGTGGCCAGGACACAACCATCGCTTTTGGATCCAGTTCCTGGGAGTGGACCTGTGTCGGAGGATCATCTGGATGAATGGTCCTCTAGGAGTGGAAGTGGGACACCAGAAGATGAGGCGCAGCATCACTTCCCAATAACACCTTTTCTCCATCCTGCCAGGTAGGATAGCTAGGAATTCAACCCCCCACCCTTTTCCGACACAAACAATTTCTCTCTGACAGTTCACCTCGAGCGACAATGGACTAACACCAGAGCCGTATTCCTAACATGTCCCAACACCATGGACAGGCAAGGTTAGGCAATTACAGATTATTACATACACCTGACTTCCATCACACATCCCCACATGGATAAAAGGCGGAGTACGAAAGCACACTGTGAGCGAGGCAAACCACTTGAGGAAACAGCAGTTTCAAGATGGCGAGACCAGAGAGAGTTGCAAGGAAGGAAGTACTTGTGACCTCTAAAGACCGTTACTTTCGTGAGCCTTGGAAAGTAAGAAATGGAAGACCCAGAATTAAGGCTGATCAAACCTGCACAGTGTGTCAGAGGTACCCGGGGCTCTCCCACGTCGATAATCAAGGCGGGGAGGAGCAATTGCCGCTGTGGCACTGTCCTTGGCTCCTGCAACAAAGTGGCATCAGGAAAGGCAACACACCGGTGAGTCGGAGAGACTGATACCAAACCAGCATGTGTTTCTAAGCAAGGTTGCAAGCAGCAACATTGTACAAAGAGAACAGTGTGGGAGGCGTTGGCGATGAGCGACACAAGTATAATTGGAACCAAAGAAGTAATTGAACTTTGTGATTGAACTTTGTGAGGCAACCCAAGATACCATACAAGAGTGGACCGACACCACAGGGTGCTCATTCGAAGGTCTCCGTTAGATATCCAACTGATGCTAAGTATGAGAAAAAGGAATACTCAGATCAGAGTTCTCATGCAACGAGTCTTGCTTAATCCTGTGCACCTTCGAAAGTCTTTGATAGTTTAAAGTACATCGCAGTTGGTCTGAGCCCAGCTGAGGGAGACTAATTGATCAAAAGAAAGGGATCTGAGCCTGGAAGTGGAGGATCCAATGTGGAACTTTTGAATTAAAAAGGATCTGAGCCAGGCAGAGGGGGATCCAGGTTGAACACCCTACTTGAATACAGACCGAGAGAAAGGAACGTTTTCTTAATATTTTTGTAAAGCATGCCCTCTGAGTCAAGAGGCTTACCAGGAGTAAAGAGGCTTGGACACAGAAGGTCCTAAACTGTGGAAATTGAACCTGTATCCTTGTGCTGCAGTGCCAGAGTGTGCTTTGCTCGAGTGACCCGCATTGCCACGTGCTGAAAACGTGGGCAAGGGAGGCCAACTGCCCAATCATTTTGTGAACACTTCTTTCTTTTTATGAACTTCACCCCACACTATTTGTAAATTAGTAGTAAGGATTGGCAATAATTTCTTTATAGTATAGGCCTTTTTACGTTGACAAAACTGCAGTAGGACTGCCTTCTTTATTATTTGATGGTCGTAGCTCGCTCCCATCTGTAGATTTAGGTTAAGATGGGCGTTTATCTCACCCTTGTGAAAGTTCATTAAACACCCTTGAACTGTGGTCACTTGTGTCTGTTTTACCATGCCTTCTTTACAGTACGTTTGTAGGTATCGGACTGTTTTCAGATAAATGCAGAAGTATTCTAACAGGCACCAGATAAAGTGGGCCAATGGCTCTATGGGCCTTCCATTAACTGGACATGACCTCAAGCTTAATCTGCTGTGCTCTATTTTAGCCGGCTTACATTTCTTCTACATTGTTTGACATGCTCACACCTCTGTAAGTCCTGGAAAAAAAAGAAACCCTGATGGCGCTATTCTGGATTGTCTGCAACTTGTTTGGGCTTTTCTTTAGAAGTCCCATGAACACACTACTACAGACTGGCCTGATGGACATCATTGTTCAGAGGATATACATGGGGAACGAGGCCAAGATAGTAACGATCTCTCATTAGAACAGCACTGATCTGTATTTGAAAAGAAATGATGATATCAAAATGGTCATGCATGTTGCAAAAAAAGTCTGCCGTTGCGTGTAGCTCTGGTGAAAACACTTGTAGGCCTCCCAACCAAGGTTGAGAGGGTTCCCAATTTCCTCTTGACTGGGTCACAGTGCACCTTCTTAGCCACTGCATTTGATCCATTGTCTTGTGCTAGTTTTGAACAGCTTGCGTACTTCACTGCCTGCATAGAACAGGAGCATCGATCTTTGGCATTTCATCCTCTATGAAAAACATTGTTTTCTGTCCATACATTTCATCTTGTGTGGCGAGAGGCCAAATGTCATCAAATTCTGGAACAGGGCACGTATGGAATGGCTGGCTTTCCTTTCCCACTTCCCAACATTCCCCTCTATGCTCAATCCTCCACCCTCCTTCTACTCCATCTGTTGCCTTTCACATCATAGATCATCGTTCCTTCCTCGAATCTCTTTCTAACCTCAGATTTAAAAACAAAATACTCAAATGGATGATCGCTCTTTCTCGCCCACCGTTGCTCTCTCTCTTCCAAAATGTGTGCTCAAGATGGCAGGTTCTGGGACAGCGCCAGGTTTGGAGACACTGTGAGGGGTCAGAAATGTGAGGCGGACAACTTGGTGAAGGTTTCTCAACAAATGCAATTTTATTATGTTAGAAGGTTGGGTGAACACCTCACTATCCCTACACTGATGAGGATTTCCCTGCCTAAAATAAACTAAAGAAAACCCTCTAACAAAGGAGAACTGTTCCTCACACCTATACATTATATACTGAGGGCTTCGGTACGCCCATGGTGTGACGAGTAGCAGACTCGTGCATGAAATACAAAATCAAAAAAAGGTAGAACTGCTACTCTGAAAGTTCACTCCAATTGTTGTCATTAAATGAAACAACACATATAAAGTTATATTGGGGAACCATTCACAATGATACTAATGGACTGAATCCCTAAGTAAGTAGCCCATGAAATTACTCCAGAAAGGAAAAAGAAAATCACACACATCAGGGGCTGTGAATATACATTATTTGAATTAAGAAAAAAAACAGAAAAACATTTATAGCAAAATTCAACATTATTAATAAAGACATATATAGTGAAATCAAAAACTTAAAATGGTCTTCAGTGCATAATATTCTTCAAATGCATCACATAACCCGTGAGGGAAATATATGGAGATCATAAACTTCAATGACTCAGCTCTATTGTGGACCTGTAACAATCTAAGTCCTACAACAAGTGTGATTTGTAAAATATCTGGTATATCAAAAGCATCCTGTGTTTCAAGTGCCTATGGCAAGAGTTCAGATTTGTGAAGTATCTGTTGCCAACGTAGCAGGGGGTAAATCGGTTATGCTTTCAACCAACAGGGTTTATAAAAATTCTATTAACAATATATGACAAAAAAAACCCTCAAGAGATGGGTTTCATGCTTCCCCCTTGCATTCAATATACGTTTCGGCGGCAATGTCATCCATCTTGAGAATGCATCAGAGGGATGTGTGTTAATATACGGTAGCCGCCTTCATCAGGGCGAATAAGCGGCCCCACTTAGCAATTGTAATGAATCTCTCAATTGGGCAGGCTCCCCGGAATGGCCTAGCCAGTAAGGCTGGACTGTAGTTCCAGTGGGTGTATGTATGGCCGTGCCAGGCCAAGCGTAGAGGGCACGGAGATGGAAAACTCTGGGCTTGTGAAGGAAAGCTCCCTTGGTCCTGAAGTTGGTGGCAAGCTTGCACGTCTGAACGTGGCTCGCCGAATGAAATCAAAATGATGGAAGTGGAGCCTCTCGTTTGTGCAGATGCAGTGCCTGGGGACTCCTGTACATCTGTAAAGAAGTCGAGTGGCAGGTTTTAAGTTCTAACGTCCAGAAGCTGGATGAGTAGTATTCGTGGACGAGCAAATGTTCATAGGGGCCACGGGAGGCGAATCGGGGCTCCGACACCGAGTCCGGGACAGACGCGCTGCTGCCTCACACCTATACATGCAATAAATAAGGAAATAAATTGCATTTCCAAACAATGATTGGATTTGTAATGTAACCACAGTCTCTCTTCATAACCTGGGTGAATTTCCCCTTCCCCATGATTAAACTGGATTCTGCTCCACAGTTTAAGAAAAGTAAGTAAGGAAATCCTGGTTTGCAACAAAGGTTCCATCACAGTTATATGCCACTTCAACTTGTCAACAGAAAGTTCCGACACAGAAAGTAAAAGGCTGTTAGTCCTCCTTGAACAAGTTCTCAGTTCATCAGTAGCAACAATAATAGTCTTGATCAGGATGATGTGCCACAACAGATACATTCCAAAGAAATACAGCTCCTAAGTAACGGCTTTAAACAGCTTTTCTTTTAGCACTGTAAACACCATGAATTGTTTGTAACGGCTTTAAACAGCTTTTCTTTTAGCACTGTAAACACCATGAATTGTCTGTCAGGAACACCTTGTAGCACTTCTTCAACTTCCACCTGGGTTACTCCCATGCCAGCCTTACTTGTCCAAAGGTTTGCCATCCGGGTATACTCCCCTGTCCGAACAACGTTTCACAACAACAATGCTTTTGTGGTTAAGATCAACTGACACAAGGTTCAAAACAGCTTCACAGTGTTGAACTTTCAAGAACTCCTCAGGGAAAACGAGGTTCATGTCTGTGCTCTTCAATACTGATGCTCCTCATCTTCTGGATGTCCCTTCCCCAGAAAGGCAGCCTTTTTGCCACTCTTGTTTCCCCACGACACCAGTAACCAAAGACTGACCGGGATAGGGTTTCTTTCTGTTTCTCCCTTGGCTTTGACAATGTGAGTTTATACTAACTTTCACCATATGTAGTCCAAAGTATGGGCAATACGTTTCACAGTTTATGGACCTTTCATTAGCTCCCTTCTGCTTTAGGCAATATTGGCTAAATTGTATGTTCCTGGGTTTTAGTCTTTCTTGACAATGGTTGTAGGTCTTAGCTTTTAACAAAGTCGCCCCCTCGGGTTGCTGGGTTTTCCACAGACTCGCACTTTTAACGTACAATAATTTGGCTTGGTTACAATATGTTTTCGCTGATTTTCACTAGTTTGAGATTTGAAATCCCCACAGGAATTGCTTTCACTCCTACATGGCTGCTGTGACTGCTGCTTTTTATTAGTTCGGTATTCTGAACTTTTGCTCACTTGGTGAGCGCCTGCCTGAGATACGCGAGCGGGGATGGAGTGCTTGGTGGTCTCTACCAAACCTATGAACTTGCGGTGTAAAACATGCGCGTCCATTCCTCTCACCGCTCGCAAGACTTCGGCTTCTGTGGCTCCTCACGACCCAGCAAACTGCTCCTTTTAGTCCGCCTTCACCTGCGTCACCTGTGTTTGGAGCTTCTCTTGCTCCGGAGGCCCTCTGACGCACGCCAGCCACCGGATACTGCCTTGACGCCCTCCGGTGCATGGCAGCCACCCGAGACAGCCTCCTGGGAAGCAAAGCTTCCCTCGCCTTTGATTCCCGCTGCGCAGCCTCTGCAGAACGGGTTTCCGGCAGGCAAGCGTTTCACTCCTGCATGCTTCACGCTGTGTGTCCTCTGCACTTCAGATTCCGGGAGGCACAGGCCCTCAGGACCAGCAACTGAAATCTGCCACACAAGGGTTGCAGTGTCTTCTCTTTCCTCCAGCTTCTGTCTGGGTTGACGGCACAAACCACACTGCTGCTGCTTCTTACCGCTAGTATCCTTCTCCTTCTCTCCCTTGGCCTGCACCTCAGGGGACTTTGAAGCCTCTGTCTCCCTCAGGTGTGGGTTATTTGCATTAATGATTTGACTACTCCTGCACCATTGAACCCCCTCAGCCCTCTTCCTCGTCCAAGTACTTAGTGAATTATGGGACTAGAAGTCTGTAATGGCAAAGTTAGGTTTCTGAGCTTGCTTTTCACTTTTAAACACAAGTTTGTTCCTCACAATATTCTTGAAGGGAATTCCATAATAATTAGTCACCAGACTTGATTGACAAGTGAAAGGCGTTTATTTTAAACCGTTAATATTCATAGACTTTCTTTCACTGTACCTTTGGGCGTCAGAGTGGACTTTAGCTTTATAAGTCTCCAGACGTTTGGAAGGGTTTTATTTCTTCCAAGGTCGAGGAGTTTGATTGTTTTCGCCCTTATTTACAGATGTATCTTACGGAGAAGCAAGATGGTTAACAAGCCAGCACGTACTTTGGCATTGCAGAGGCCTCCTCCCGAAAGGAAGATGAATAGCGCATCTCATCCTACAGAGTCCTCTCATTCCCCTGAGCCTTTTCTCCTCCCAGGTGATCCGCCTGCAGAACACCACCCTCCAGGTCAGGATCCGAAAGTGTCTGACTTTCTCTGGCCACCCGGTAGGAGCCATTAGGCAGGGAATTAGTGAGGAGTCTGTAGGATTCCTCACAACACGTACAGCGACCTGGAAGTAGAATCATAGCACTTCCAGTACCCTCCATAAACCTCTGTATGGATCATGCAAGCGACGCCTGAGCAACAGACTCCTACGGACTCCACTGTAGAGAATTCCCTAGACAAATGACCGGTTTGGGTTACCTTCATGACCAAGCCGCTTCACGCCACAGAGCAAAGTCACGCCCTTTTATCCATCATGCAGAAAATAGTAATGTAATCGGGGGAAAGCAGGTAATTATTGTTAATCTCATAGAGCGAACCCCTCTCCAAGTCTTGGACTCTTGATGTATCCATACAGCTTGGGTTCAGTTTGTCTTTAGGTTCCTTGCACTCACCCACATCTCTCTTCCATGTCATCTAAGATCTTCCAAGTCATAAGAATACAGCAAATCGCGTTCACTTGTTCTATTTGATGCTCGGTCCTCAATGACAAGTGGAGTATTAGATCTACAGAGTAAATTGGGGGAGAAGGGTAATCTTTAAACTTTGTATATATAAAGTTACATATCTATTCATGTTCTATTAAGCCTGGGGAGAAGACCGCATAGGATGGTGCAGAGCAGTTTTCCAGACTCTATCAGTTTTTCAGCTGTGGACTGGGGGTAGTGAGAACACCTCAACTTATAGTAGTCGTTACCCAAATGCAAACTGGGTAGGCTTCCCCATTCTTGAGTCAAATGGGAGACCAAACACCAACTGCAGACTTCCCAGGCATGCTACGGAGAAGCAGCAGCGGCAGGGCTGGAACCAGCAGCCCTACGGTAGAAGGAACACTCCCCATTGTTGCCATTAACTTAATTCATTCAGGATAGAGCCAGAGCATAAACTACCACAGTGATCACATAGCTTGGTGGAAGGAAATGGAGACTGAAAGGGGGAGTGGCTAGTGGCCCTTACGAAGACTTTTTGGAGAAATCCCAGCCCACAAGGGGAGGTGAAGGGAGGAGCTTAGCTTGATATTGGCCCAAGGATGCAGCTTCCTCAGGTAACCAATGTGAGCAGAGAGAACCTTCTAGGCAGGAAGGGCAGGGCTATAACAAGCCAGTGGAGTCTGTATGCAATGAGAGTTGTTTGTTCTCTTGGTCTTCCTCCAATCTCTCCCATAGAGGAGTGTGTAGCAGATGGAGGAGGACTTGGAGATGTTCAAAGTACTTGGGCAGAGTGAAGGTAAGGTGTTTGGACGCAGTGCAATATCATTTTGATTCTTTGTGTGTAAGTGTGATGCACCTGCCTGGTTGGAGACTGTGGAGTGCTTGGCGTTTCCGCCGTCATTAGGATTACCACCAGGCTTTGTTCCCTTCTCTACTGATTTCTTCCTGATCTACGGGCTTGTTTTCATGTTGTCCTTTTTCTCTGTTCTCTGTTCTGTTCTCTTCCTGGTTTGCGGGTTGTCACGATCCCTGCCATAAGCCTGGATAGCCAGGCCAGGTGGGCTACTTCTACCCCCATCAGGCCCTCAAGGGCCTTGACTTTTGCCCCAGACTCGCTTGGAGTCAGTTGGTGCCTTTGACGCCAGGCTCATATGCTAGAGCAGTAATCGGGGCCCATAAGGGCATTGCGCAACAACATGGATGCTTCCACATGGCTCAGTTCCTAAACTGAACCATGCGGTCTAGCATTTTGGGTGTGGCAGGCCCAGTGATATCTGGGATGCCTGCAGGCTATATAAACCACACCCGAACTCCAGTACACGCTTCGCGTTACTTTGCATTCCAGCAACGTGACGCTCATCGTGTTTTGCAGCAGCTTTCCTGAGATTCCGCTGCAGACTGCAATCAGCACCCAAGGAACAGCAAGCTTCTTGGATCTTCGACCCTGCAAAAAGATAGAAAAGAGACATTAGACATTTACATCAGAGCCGGCAACTTACCTCTCAAGTCGCCCATCGACCAGCCAGCACCGCTTAGGAGCCTCTTGCTTCGGTGAACGCAGCGGCCAACGGGAATAAAAGACAACAGGTTAGCAGAAGCACAGCACCATAGCGCTACGTATAGCGCCCACTTACCGCATCGAGGTGCTCCCGAAACACCATCAGTTGCCGGTGAGCCCAAATCCAGCCAACGGCCCACAGCGGACTCTCGCGCTCCTACTGGGAGAGAAAAGACCTCATTAGTTCAAAGAAAGGCTTACAGAATAACGGTTATAAGACCTACCTGAGAGACTCAAAGGGGCAGCATCAGTGAAGTAACTCGATTGCAATCGCCCACAGAGGACAACGCGCCCCTGCCAAGAAGGCAGGACGGAGAGCTCGCCAAAGCCCAAAACAAGGTGAGGAAAGGCCCGGGGAGGCGCTGCGGGCATACCGGGTGTTGGGTGGTTATTTCCCCAGTTGCTTCATTAGTGCTGTAGGGGGAGGACGGGGACCGGAGACCAGAGCAGGAAAGATGCAGCTGAATCTCGGTAAGTGCTATTTATTTTTTTTACAAAAAATAAGCACTAGCTGCGGTTTTTTTTCTAAGTTTTCCGGGCTGGAGGAGCCCGGAAAACATAGAAATAAAACCGCAGCTTTAAAAACGTTGTATTTATGTTTGCGGTCGCTTTTGAAGTGACCGCAAACATAAATACAACCTTATTGTGTTGGAAAACGCTGCGGTTTTTCTTTCCAAGTTTCTCAGGCTCCTCCGGCTCGGAGGAGCCTGAGAAACTTGGAAAGAAAAACCGCAGCGTTTTCCAACACAACCGCGTGTGTCCAGGGGAGCACCGGAGACCCAAAGTGAAAGCCACAGCAGGCAGAAACACACGCGGTTATGTTTACATGCCGCGTAGTGTTTCTACCTGCAGCTGATTTCCCATTTGGGGCTCTCGGGGTCCCCGTGGGGAGCCAGAGAGACCCAAATGGGGAATGCTAAATGCTGCGTTGTCTGCCTAAATCTGCTTTCCCATTTGGGGCTCTCGGGCTTCCCGTAGGGAGCCCGAGAGCCCCAAATGGGAAAGCAGATTCAGGTAGAAACAACGCGGTTGTTTTCCGCAATGCCGCGTTGTTTCTGCCTGAATCTGCTTTACCATTTGGGGCTCTCGGGCTCCCTGTGGGGAGCCCGAGAGCCCCAAATGGTAAAGCAGATTCAGGCAGACACAACGCGGTTGTGTTGGAAAACGCTGCGGTTTTTCTTTCCAAGTTTCTCAGGCTCCTCCGAGCCGGAGGAGCCTGAGAAACTTGGAAAGAAAAACCGCAGCGTTTTCCAACACAATAACGTTGTATTTATGTTTGCGGTCGCTTCAAAAGTGACCGCAAACATAAATACGTTTTTAAAGCTGCGGTTTTATTTCTAAGTTTTCCGGGCTCCTCCAGCCTGGAAAACTTAGGAAAAAAAAACGCCACTAGTGCTTATTTTTTGTAAAAAAAATAAATAGCACTTACTGAAATTCAGCTGCAGCTTTCCTGCTCTGGTCTCCGGTCCCCGTCCTCCGCCTACAGCACTAATGAAGGGAAAGCCACCCAGCGGTAGCCTTTGTTTACTACAGCTGGCTGGCTTTTCCTTCATTAGTGCCGCAAAAGCAAAAGCCAGCACAGGAGGGCCTCCATTTCACAAAATGGCTGCGCCCCTGTGCTTGCTTTTTCGAATTTTGAGCTTGAATAGCTCAGAATTTTACATAGGAAGTTTTAAAACGGAGAATGCTAGTATTTATTTTTTTATGTGGCCTATCTATTTTTTAAATACAATTTTTTACTAGACCATCCCTTTAAATTTGAGACAATCATCAGTGGGAAAGGCACATCAGGGCAATCTTACTACCCCACTGGGGGTCACCAAAATCATCAAGGACCACATTGACAGCCTCGCTCCAGCCCTGCCTGTCTTCTGCAACCACTCTTTCGCCTCCGGGACCTCCCCCTCCCCCCTGAAGCACTCCCTTGTGAACCCCCTTCTCAAGAAACCCTCAGCCAACCCCTCCCTTCTGGCTTACTATCGCCCAATCATTTACTCCTTTCCTGGGCAAACTCCTGGAGAAGCTGGCCATCTCCCAGCTTAATCTTCACACTGAATCTGTTGGTTGTCTCCATGACCATTAGTCTGTCTTTAGAGCAGCCAGAAGCACAGAAACTGCTCTCCTGAAAATCTGTGAAGACCAACTCTGTAACCTGTATTCTAATCTCCCCTCTGTCCTCATCCTACTTGATCTCTCTTCTGCCTTTGACACGGTCAACCATGCCATCCTGCTCAACTGGCTCTGTGATATCCTGGGCATCACTGATCAGGCTCTGGCCTGGCTGACTTCTTTCCTCTCTGACCGACCCTCCCAGGTCCAACTTGGATCCTTCCCCTCTTCTGTCGCTCCACCTGCGGCATTCCCCAGGGGTCTAACCTTTCTCCCTGGCTGTTCAACCAATACCTGGCACCTCTTGCCCACCGCATTGCCGCTCTGTGCCCAAATTTCCAGTGGTATGCGGATGACACCCAGCTCACCTTCAGGCTCCCCCCTTCCGCAGCCTCTTCTCCCTCTCTCATCCCAGATTGTCTGACTGCAATCAAGGAGTGGTGCGCCGCCAATGATCTCTGCTTGCATACAAGCAAGATGGAGATCCTCCTCATTGGCACACCTGCACCCCTCTTTCCCGCCACTCTCTGGCCGGCCTCCCTTGGCCCTCCTCCTGCTTCCACTTTCGAGGCTAAGAACCTCAGGGTTATCTTTGACTCCTCTCTCTCCTTCTCACCTCATATTTCCGACATCACTAAAACGTTGAACTACCAACTGCACCTCCTCAGAGGTATTTTTACTGTCCTCTCTTTCCCCCAGAAGCTCACTGTATCTAGAGCTCTGGTTTTCTCTAGGCTTGACTACTATAACAGCCTCCTTTTAAATCTGCCTGCCTCTACTCTCTGTCCTCTGCAACTTATCCAGAACTGGACTGCGAGACTTGTCTTTGGCCTCAAGCCCAGTGATCGTATCTCTCATCACTGAAATCTCTCCATTGCCTCCTATTTGGCTGCAAGGATCAAGTTCAAGACCCTTTGCATTGTCCCCAAGGCCTACTGGGGCTTGGGACCACAATATCTCCAGCTTTCTCTTCTGAAGATTCTTCCTGCTAGAGCACTTCGCTCCTCCCCCTCCAACTCCTTGAGGGTCAGACGCTTTTCCAAGCAACGAGTTGGGGGCACAGCTCGCTCTTCGGCTGGCGCCTCCCTCTGGAACAGCCTCCCTGCCTCCCTGAAACTTCTTCTGCCTTCTCTCTTCCGATACTGCACTGGTTGCTTACCTGTCTTCCCTCTGTACCACAGGCCCAGGTCCCTGCCCTCCCAGCTTCACACCTGCACTGCCCCCCTGGCAACCCTGCACTTCGGGTTGTATCTGCAACCCTACAACCCCCCCATACTTTGCACTTATCTATCACCTATTTGTTCTGCACTTAACCCTTTCACCGCCAACTGCTGGCCGTACTTCCTATTTCCAATGTTTGATCCTATGTCTTGCACTTGCTCCTCCTCTTCTGGCACTTCTCCCCTTGCGTCTCCCCTACACTTGCACGTTCTCAATGTCACTGGGCCTAGTAAGATCGTTGTCTTGTTCCCTCTTGTTCCCCTCCCTTGCCTCGTCGTGCTTTGAAACACTTGTGTGTAGGCCCAATATAAATAAAATATCATATCATATATCCTATCCTACTCTTTCTTGCAGTCTTTGGCACTCAGTCATTGGAATGTTTGGTCTTGGCATAGGACATCTTTCCTCCTTTGTGTTCTGATGGTTTTTGGCTTTGATTCTGGGCATCTTCAGACGATTCTCATCGTCCCGCCATCATTCTCCTCCTTGTGTCCACCCATTCTGCTTTTTAACATTCATACTACCACCACTTCACCACATTTTAGCTTCCCTCTGTCCTCTGGATCCGACAGTCTGTCCATGGCAGTTATTTCTTGGATCAAAGTCTGTGTCTACCATCTCCATCCTTATCCTCTTCCTTACTGGCTCACATTGACTTTTGCCAGCTCCTCGCCAACACAATTGGTCAACACTTTTTCCTGTCATGCACTCTTCTCATCAGCTTCTTCTGCTTGCCAACCTCACAAATCTACTGACACCAATTTTCGTTCTCACAAATGCTTGGCAGGTGAAAATTGGTTTGGCGGCTCCTCTCTCCCGCCTCATCTGCATGCCTCCACTTCAACCCACAGATGCTAACACGAGGCAGGGCAGGCTGCATATTAGATTGCCTCTGTCCATTGTTTGCCATGGCACATAATGCGTGTCCCCTCTCCCTTTCTGTAGTA
Source organism: Ambystoma mexicanum (assembly GCF_040938575.1). Classification (NCBI taxonomy): domain Eukaryota; kingdom Metazoa; phylum Chordata; class Amphibia; order Caudata; family Ambystomatidae; genus Ambystoma; species Ambystoma mexicanum. Next base: position 530,637,995 of record NC_090927.1, read on the forward strand.
GTGGCATTACTCGTGTCTTTGGGCCTATTCCTCTTCCCACTGTGTTTGCTTTAGTTATTCCCATTTTCACTTTCCCAATCCTTCTGCGGACGGGGTGGACCAGTCCCTGTCGATCCTGTCACTGTCCTGTCATTTTCGCTCTTTCCTCCCGTTCCTCCTTGTTGTGTCGGGTGTCCATTCTTCACTATCCCCATAACTCCAGTCATCCCCTAGCAGTCCTTCATCTGAGGTTGCATCGTCGTCGACCCCTCCTGCCGCTTCCTCCTTCTTCCCGTCTTCCTCCTATTCGTCTAATTTGAATTGTATTCTCCCTGACAGCCATTCTCCCCTACTTTTGTCCATACCTCCTCTTCTATCACTCTCTCTGCCTCACTGAATAATGCGTCCACCTGCTGTTGCATATTCTTTTCTATGTCTGCTTGGTATTTTCTCTCTCCCCTTGTGTGCAGCTCCTCTCTTCTTTCGTCTGTCCTTTTCCCCGGTCTATTTTATGCCATACCAGCCCAAAGTCTCTTACTGGTGGTTGGTATACCCCGATGTGGGCTGTAATGACGGGTAGACACCATAGGGTGGGGACATAGAGCTCGGTCCACCCTCTCCCGTAGTCTCCTCATCCTCCTTTTTCACTTTGTCCCCTTTTGTTTCTTCATATAACTTCCAGAGCCCCAATATGTTCAGTGTGCTTTTCAACTTGGAACACTTGTATTTTCTTAACAAATAAGAGAACATATTTTCTATTATTTTGCTGTCCAAAGTTCCCTCTCCGGGCCATGCATGGAAACTCTGGTCTTCAGTCTCCTGGGCCTATTGAAAATTGTACTTTACTAGTTTATCGTGATACTTGGGCAATTTGCGGCACGTATGACCTATGCGGCTTTCTAACTAGGCCATTATTCCCTTTTCCCTGACTTTTTTTTATTTTTTAGTACAGCTACCCTGCATTTCCTTCCCCCCCTTCTCTCCTGTTAAACACACACTCACTCCCAATCTCACCTAGCACAATGTTCACTCTGGCCCTCTCCACAGGCCCGACCAGGCACTCCACTCATCACTCTGGCTCTCTCTGTAGGCCTGACCATGCTATATTTGTGTTATTATCCAATGGCCCTCTCCATGGGCTCAACGTTCCGTATGTTAGTACAAATAGGCTTTGTGTCTTCTCCGCGCTGTCTGCACACAACTGCTGCTACAATGCCAAGTGCACTATTTTACATGATACCTCCTCGTGTTGACTCTTCCACCACACCATAAGACAACACTAACTACCACCAGTGTGACCAACTATGCAATCGCTGGTACTATGTGCAACTCCCATTGGATGGGGTTCACCACACACTTCACACCTCTCCTGCCCTAATGCATGCGTGCCCACACTTGCGTCCACTCCCTATTGGGTGGCAAGCACGAACTTGAAACTGCTACTGCCGATCATCGTCCCTCCTTGTGGGTGGGTCCTAAACACCATAAAAATATATCCCTCCCCTGCCGTGGACATGCAATCACTATGCAACATGGTTATGCACATGTCCTAGAGACCCTTGGGTCCCCTCGGCACCGAGCCTCCAGCACAAGCTCACCCCTCCCACTGACTGCGGGCGGCACTCGGGACCAGGCAGACCTTTGTGAACTTGGTGTCTGCAGGGCTTCCTCTGTGATGCGTATTGGTCAGGTCTAGTGTCGCCTGCGGCTTGGACACCCTCTGCTAACCGGAAGGACTGAGGATCTTACTGTAGCCTCCCAAAAATGTACTCTGGGTCAAAATGCACTGATTAGCCTGCTTTATCTCCAAATTGTCTACTTTTTGTGTCTTCAACTAAAGTAGCGCATGCCGCAAACAATTTTAAAAGTAGACGGATTACATTTTTAATGCCACAAAAATGTAACTGTGTTTCTGGACATGTGCAGTAGGAAGACATAAAGTGGCAAACAGAATGAAAAAGGTACTGCAAAATAAAAAATGATCTTCAAAAAGCATGAAAACTTTGGCAACCCCAGTATGCCCCTCATCCTTTTCATTAAGGTGCACTCGGGTAGGAGGGATAAAATTAATCAAATATCCAGCGGAATCAAAAATTGTTCACAAGATACGCAACCTAATTTGCTGCACCACACATACAGTAGGGTCACCTTAGATGCACAGGTAGGTTGGGAGGACAAATCGAATGAAAAATATACTGTAAAACTCACAAAAATACCCTTGGTGCCCAACACACAAACACACAGTCCAAAATGTAATGTGCAGTAGCGTTGGCAGGACAAAACAAAAAGAAATCTAAGCAGTGAACTTCAATACATAGTGTGAAACACACAAAATTATCAGACACACCCAGCACAAATCTGTCAACATAACTTGCATACACAATCTTTCAAATCTCTCTTAAAACAAGTCGGTGAGATTCTTTTTTTTAAAGTTATGCTTATAAACCGTTAGTCATCACACGTTGGAAATGCCAAAGTTCATGTTTAAACTATTAAATTCCATATAAATATACACACAAAATTACACAACAAAAACATAGTTGAACTACCATTTTTATACTACATGTCACACACAATGATAACCAACATTAACATGCTATGCACGAACAAGCACACCTACATCAAAATCATGCAAGCAAAACACAAAGCCATATTTACAAATTAACAATCGAAAGGAAAGGGTGAGTTAAAAGATGTTAAACCCTGGGAATGGCATTGCCATCGTTTGAAGACTTAACATTTTATATGTAGATACCTGATTTTTACATTGTCTTATTTAACAGCATTTCCCATGGGATGTGAGTATATTGATAGTTTTCAGGATAAGGGCCAAATGTTTTAAAATCAAAACAGAGCAATTTTAATGTTTGGTGGCCTCTGTGAAAATCTCTTTGCAAACTTTGTTCAGGTATGATTTTAGCCATGAAAACGTTGATGAAACCTTGCCGAATGTGTGATGTGTGTGATTTAATTTTGCCAGATCAGTTGCATGCCAAATTTGTTGACCTTTTTTTCGTTAGTTCCTTTTCCTATGCAAAATGTGACATATACTTAGCTATCACAACAATTTATTTTCTGGTGGGGTGGGGACTGGCAGCAAGTCCTTTGTCCTTGTATGTCCTCAGACAACAGATCATAAAAAATTAAAATCCCCATAACTTGCTGGCAGGCACTCCGTTATGGAAACTTCATCTCAGCAGATTCAGAATTCTGTATTGCTCAGGTTCTCTCATATGAACACCTCTTTTGAGATGATCTTATGCCTCCTCTTTTCAAAATGGCCATTTATCTTCCATTTTATTCGGAGGTATCTTTGAACTTTTTTTTTTGTTCATCTGTGAATGCGTCCATTCATGCATTTCATAACTGTATTTGAATTTTCATCCAACTTTTTTTTTTTTTGCATTCCAGGAATTTTCTTGTGGATGCACAATGTGGCTCAACATGCTGGTGTTTGCTGCAGCAATGTGTGTGCGTGTGTGTGTGTGTGTGTGCTGCACGCTTCACCCACAGTTCTCTTTTTCAGTGCTTCACACTTTTAGCAATTAATAGGATAAAACCATTTCTAGGTGAATTATGAACTGACTTTGAATGTTTTGCATAGTTTGATGGTTCAGATAGGTTGTTTGAAAATATTGTCTCTGTCCTTACTATATTCAAACATAATTGTACTTGTATGCACATTTTTATTTGTAGTTCTCTCTTTGCAGTTTTCTATCTGCTATACCATGTACATAAACATATTTGTTTCAGCATGTAAGTAAGTCTGTGAATTTGTAGGAATGTAATTTAGAAAGAGACTTACTCACTTACTGTCAGAAGATCTTTGTTCACATGTAGGTTTACTGATGTGAATTAATATAAAAAATTCTATATTTCAAATATAATTGAGTAAACCTGTCTGTCAAATTTGCATAAAGCTTTGAACAGGAAATTTTGTAAATGACACACACTTCTTTAAATAATTGATTTATTTTTCTTTTAGATTTTATTGTCAGGAAATTCGTGCATGTGAGATTTTATCTGGAGATGTACCTCGTCCTGCTCAAGCAGATGATCTATATGAAATTCTTCAAACATTTACTGATAAATATGAAAAAGAAGGGCAAAGTATCAATATGAGAAGAACAGCCAGAGAACAAAAAAAGGTTTTTGTTGCACTTATATCAAATTTCACTTGACTGTTCAAATGAACTTCCATAGTAAATATGTTAACTTTATATAAGTATTATCCAGAACCTTTTTCCACAACTTTGCTAGCTAAGATTGTCTACAATGTATTACCAATAACTTTGAGATTTGTAGCTCTGACAAAACTCTTCATCCTTTCTAGTTCATTTTCCATGTTTCATAAAGGTGATGCAACACATTTTGTTAATCTAGAAATGTACTGCAATCAGTTACAAAAAGTTATGCTACTTCAGCCCTCCTTAACCACATTGTAATTCGGTAATCTTTCCCTGTGAATTCTGAGCTTCCTCCATTATGCTTGGATGCTTTGCACGTGTGTGGTCTTTCAATCTATTTATTTTGCTGTGTTGTGTTCTCTGCCAAATGTTTTGATATGTTTGTGAGGTTTTCATCTTTTCATTCTGCACTTTGGTGTTTTGTTCTGTTGGTATTTATTGGTGTCAATTCAGACGGGCAGTGTTTTGTACCCTTAGCGATTCTGGACCTACTGTGCATGGCTGAATATATTGATAATTTCCAAATATCTTAATTTAAATATTAGATGGCTCACATTGGTGTATTTTTACCTTAAAGTTGGCATTTCCAAAGTGTGTAAACTAGTTTTTTCTATTGCGATCCATAAGGCATAATGTCGATCTGTATATTATGGGTATTTACCATCCTGAGTTGGTATTATTGGAACATAAAACACAATAACGTGTGTGCATTGTTTGATAAAAGACTCTAAGCTTCAAATGGGCTGAAATACTTATTTTAACAGAAATATCTTCAGAAATAGTTTTATTGTCACCTTTCCACAATTGTCATTTAGCATTTGTTGGTCTAATCAATCCAAGCACGATATTCCAACTTGGGGACACAACACTTGCATTCCGGGCAAGTTTCAGACTTATTTCTTATTATATGTACCAGGGTTATTCTGCTGTTTTGGATAAGACACCTTATGAGATTTAAGTTCAGATGTGGGTTGTATGGTTAGCTTTACATATACATGGCAAATGAATGAATTGCAGACAACTCAGATATGGGGATACCCTCTGAGGTATACTACATTCCATGAACCAGAAACCGATGTAATGTAATTACAAGTGTTTTTTTTTTAAAGAAAACTACAACTTAAACACACACAAAGTGGAATTCATATATTTACTATAATACATTAGTGTGTATAAAACCTGAGTTACTAACACCCAGTGATATAAAAATGAACTAATCATGGGTTTGGAACTTTCTATGTCTGAGAACTATTATGGTGTATGCAAAGCACCCTTATGCTTATACAGCTAAATGCCAAAGAAATAAACCACAGTGAACTCAAATATGGATATACTATGTATAGTATACTGCATGCACTCGCACCAGAGTGCACATAACGTAATTACATTTTTTTTGTAACGAAAATGTAACTTATTCTAACTTTTTTATGTTACTATCTTCTAGTAGAACTTTATATAAAAACCAAGCAATCCAGGTTAACCATCGGTTTTAGAACACTCTGTACTGACATAGTATGTGTTGTTGATCATTATTTGTCCCAGGAGCCTGTTATGGATGGTGTGCTGAAATATGGCAGTTTACATGCAGTGTTCAGACATTGTGTGTTGAGGTGTGCTTCGCATACTGGTCTCTCACAGTCACATGCGCATGTTCTTCACTTGTCTTGTTTTCTTAGGTGTTAGGCAGAATTGCAGGCAGTACCCTCTGGGAACACCACATACAATTAGGACTACAGGTGTAAGCAAAAACTAACCTTTGGTATAAGCCTGTACCACACACTTTTTGGTAGAGCGCTTAGCAGCCAGGCTTATCACAAGAGGGAATGTGAGCAGTAGTTGAAGTAGTTGAAGTTACACAGAAGTATCACAATTACAGTGGTTCAAGTAGACATTAACATTCAAGGTTTCTTGGTAAAAAATACTTATACGTTTACGCAATCATTTAGAAAGCATTCAGTAGTAGAAATCAACTTAATATGAAACACCAACACACTACAGTAACAAACTCTAATTTGTATGGACAGTTTGTGCTCCCCTGAAAAAGGAGCCAAATGGCACTTCAATTACTTTCAATGGGAATAGAAAGATATAAGTTTGTACAATGGGTTAGAAACACTTTTGTTAGGCAATGCAAAGGTTCAGTGTACCAGGAAGGTCAGGTCAGGTCAGTTCAGTTCAATTCAATAGGCCAGGCCAAAGTCAATAGTCTAGTGTTCTTGGATAGGACAGATCAGTTCTGGTAACAAACGGAGAAGTCTTTGTAAAAGTTCTCAGAAGTGGTTTAGACGAAAAAGAATGATATGCTGGGTCCCAAGCTGATTAGGCCTGCAAGTTGGGACATTTTCACGAACTTTCACTGCGAGAGTTGGGATCTCTCAACCAGATGGCACAGTACCTTTAATGTGAAGCAAAACGATGCAGCTGAAGATGTTGGTTCCTGGCAGTTCCTGCAGATCTCGCTGTTCCTGAGCCTCAGTCGACGCCACAAGAAGGAGGACTTCTGGGCACTCCTGCACTGCACAATATCGTCATCGGAACAAAAAAATTGAGTCACTTTGGTTCAAGTAGCCATTGCTTCAAGACACAAACTGGTTTCCCTCTCCCAGGCTAAACCTTAACCAGCATTGAGAATGGTATCCAGGTGTCTTCTGAGCTGATTGGTCCCCCCAACTCAAAGGAAGAAGCCATCCTTGAAGGAGCTTCTCTGTCGAATGGAGTTCTGGCAATTCGGATTTGCAGCAGAGCTTCACCGGGCAAACCAACGGTCCAGTGGTTGCAGCAGCCGTCCTCTTCCAGCTCGTCTTTGGTTCTTTCGTTCCGGTGGTCGACTCTGCTTTCCAGTCCTGGAGACTCGCCTTTTAAACAGTTTTCTCCCATTCATTCCAGCCTAGCTGCCACTCACCCAGAAGAGTGGCTGTCCTTGCCGGACAGTCAGCCAGCCAATCACACCAGAGTGCATTTGGGTCTCCAAGAAGACCGAGAAAAGGGAGTTTTGGGCACCTCCCTCACTTCCTGCCCTCCCCAGACACTCAGGCGCCAAGGGTAGACTTCAGTCCTGAAGCCCGTCTAAGGCTCACGAACAAAGGGACCAAACCTGGTTTGGCGCGCAGAGAAACACCAGAAGGACCTTTCCACAAAGGAACAACAAAAAAAGATGACTGGAGTCTGTTTTTTCAGAGTGGTCTTGGGCACCATATTGAAAAACATGACTGCCCCGATTTTTTGTCGGGGGAAAAACATGGTAGTTTGTTATAACACCACTGCCACTAGCCATTTCAATAGGAAAGGGTAGCTTTTGACAGCTACAAGAGTGTTGAGACCTAGGGGATACTAAGTAACCCCTCCAGCACTCTATAGGAAGATAGTGTGTGCTGGGTCTATAAATTTAAAAAGACTAGTAAAGTCAATTTAACTTTACATTCACTGAGAAACAGAGAAGGTATTTAAACCTTGGGAAGTCCAAAGGACATCCCTGTGCCACAATGAAAAGATGCCTATGGAGTTATCTAAAACTCCATAATCAAAGAAACAAACACAGAAAAAACACATTAAAAATGAAAAGTTCAAAGTCCCAAAGCTTAGCAAAAGAGCTGGAGGGCACTAAGGTAGAGAGGATTAGCACATTTATGAGAATTCTCCCTAACACTAGGTATTTGTAGCAACCCCCAGTTTCTGGTCTTGTGCCACTTCTTGATGGGCATCAGGGTGGAGGGGTACAGCCTATGGCAGCATATTCTTTCTTGATTTTCCTTGTGCCACCAGCATTTAGTATTCTCTGTTTTGATCACCTGATCAATCGGTTCTTCCCCCTGCCCCCACCACCCCCATCCCCAATTGTGAGGAACAGGCGAATGTATAATTTTGGAGTGTGAGGCTTTCATTGCGGATTGTGTGTCACTCAGATGATGAAAGAAAACCACAGGGAAGCAAGTTAACTGGGAAAGTAGCTGGGGCTATAACACAAAATATACAAAAAAGTTGCTCCTTCCCAATGAATGCTCAAAAATAATTTTATTCAAAAAAAGTTTTAAATCACAATCAATTATCCAGAAGTTCTCATTTCCCTACACCTAAAGCAAACCATATGTTCAATTATATAATTAGGTTATTAGCAATTGCATCAGTTTCAACAAATCTTGAATTTAGAATTACATTACTAATTTGACCTTCAAGAACTCAAAACATCATAGAACTCTAAAATATTACAGAAAAATATATAATCCATGATTTGCTGTAATACACCTTGGCAATTACAGAACAGAAAAAACATTCCGACAATTGTGCAAAAATTAATATAAACAGAATTACTATGTAGAAATTAACAAAACTCAATTATATTCTCTCTGAAGCAATCTAGTCAACATTTCATCAGAAAGATTGTAATGTAAAGTCCATACTTTAGGCATGGGCAATCGATCGTATCCAGCCCAGAGTGTGACCCTGGACAAGTCCATGATTTATTCATTTATTTATTTATTTGGATTTGTATAGCGCACATCTGCCCGGGGGCATTGTGGCGCTGTAAGTTGTTTTACTTGTTACATAACATACATGGTGCATAGATTAACACAGGACAAAGCATAGGTACATACAGTTGTAATATACAGTAGAATAAGATGGGGCGGAGAGGGTTAGTTGAACAACATGGTTTTGAGTAGTCTGCGGAAAGCATGGTATGATTTGTTGTTCCTTAGTGTGATGGGGAGTGCGTTCCAGTTTTTGGTGCTAGGTGATGGAAGCTGGACCCTCCAGTTTTGGTTCTTTTGAATGTGGGCTCATAAGTCTGGTTAGTCAGGTGCGACCTGGTGGGTCTAGTGGATGAATTGAGGGGAATTCTTTCAGAAAGATAGAGGGGAGAGTTGGCGGAGAGTCATCTGTGGGTGATGGCCATGGATTTGAATAGGATACGTTCTTTTATTGGTAACCGGTGGGCTTCTTTTCTGGTTTGGGAGATGTGCTCCCTTTTTGGGATACTCGGGGCTGCTCTCAGGGCATTGTTTTGTGTGACTTGCATATTTTTTAGGTTTTTTGCAGACGTGCCCAGGAAGAGGGCATTGCAGTAGTCCAGTCCAGATTTGGAAGTAAGTGGCCAATCGTGTCCACCCCACTGTGTCAATGTTTTGGCGTATCTTAAAATTATAATGTGCCTTCATCACGAATAGAGGTGGCTGTGGCATGGTTTGCAGGTCTATGGTAAAGATGCATGTAGCATGGTTAGTACTTATTCTGGAAGAATAACACAAATAAATGTTGCTATACGCAATCATCACGAAGTGTAGAAAATAATACATCCAGTTTTTAACATATATACTGAATCTATGCAGCAAAGGCATAATCATGTGCTACAGCATACATTATAAGTTATCTGCAAAATGAAAATTATCTTTGAGACTATATTACTACAAAAACAGCTTTTAGACATAAGTTAAATAATTTAGAAAGGCAAAGCAAACCCTCACCCCAGCCTGTGAAGCTTGTACATTGGGAGTTTTACATACAATGAATACCCTGGACTCATTCAAATGGCTGCATGTCATGCCATGTGTAAAATAATGAAACGTAACTCAAAAGGAGGGCAACGCAGTATAAGTTACTACAAAATAAGTAAAAAGCTAATGTAACACATGAGGGCACTAGAATATGCAGATGACTGCACTGATCAAGTGTGGAAAACAGTTGATCCTGCAGCCGGTGAGTGGTTCTTATAAGACTGTGCCCTTCTGTCTCAGTGAAGTTAGAGTATGGATTGTGGAAGAACCAAACTCAAACCAGGCACTGGGTCAGGGATATTGCTAGTATCCGTAAGTGAAATTGCACTTGTAAGCAATGAGTCTTGTTTCTGGGTTTATTGAATGTGATTTAATTAAACATTCATGTTTTTTAGAGCACAGTAAATCCCTTTGAGAATATTTGGCACACTTATTTGAAGCCCTAACTATCATCTTAGAGTAGCCCCTCTCTATCCAATGGCTATACAATTTTCCAGCGTGTTCTTACAGCCATGCTATATGACTTTTCACAAAACGTAAGTAGATAGAATAAAAGAAAAGGAGATGAAGTCTACAAAAATCAGGCAACAGACATAAGTCTATTAAACTGTATGTGCAGGTTGGAAAAATGCCTAATCTTAACCTAAATCTAAGGTGCGAGCAAACTATGACCATCACATAATAAGGCAGTCCTAGTAGTGTCTGTCAAATAAAAGCACCTATACTAAAAAACCTATTGCCAATCCTTACCACTAAATTCAAACGTGTGTTCCATTCCCAGTGAAACTTTACCTGTGCAAAAACGAACACCTTCCTGTCTGCTGCCTGCAATCCTGTGCTGGGTGTTCTAAAGAACGCTACACCAACGCTCGCTTCCAGGAGGAGGCGGAGCACTGTGGGCGTCACGTGACTGCTCACGTGACCTTCCCTTGCCACAAAGCACAGCTCAGTCCACCCTTGCGGCATTAAGCCCGACGGAGTAAAGGTCGCTGGCTGTTGTGCGGCTGTTCGGTGCTGGAGGCGCTCACCCTGAAGTTAGCCAGGAAGTGATCAAGGTGAGATGAGCAGATCATTGCTTAAACTCAGTTGGTATCCTTATCTATTGATAATATTGATCTGCAAACAGTGATTCTTCTTGATTATATCGCATTATTGTAACAGCTGTGCCCGGGCTAGGGAGACTGCAGGGGGTTGACCCCTTTGATCCCTTGAACCCTGTGAGTCCAGCGAGCCCTGAGAGCCAACTGAGTTTAGTCAAGCCAACCCGGTTGGACAAACTCTGATTAATTGATCATATCTGAGCTCTTACGCCCGGAAAGGGTAGGCGTAGGATGTCTGCAACTTATGGCAAAACTAATACCGAACAGTTGGCACGCGGGAAACAGGTGCCTAATGCTCCAACACACACGGAGAATCAGATGCATCACCAAACTAGATCACAGCTGCGCAGATGGAACTCGCTAGCTTCCTCTAGCAAAACCACACGTGCCCTCGAAAGCAAGTCAGACTGTGATTACAAGAGTATGGAAAACAGCCTCACACCTGACTCTGCTTTCGAGCATGGTCTAACTTCTGTTACAAATCAGATACAATCTGGGAGCTTACACCCCAAAAAAGATTGTAATACCCTAACTAGTGAAAAGGAGGTCGCGGACCTTACCATCATTAATCACCAGGATATCACTCAAACACATGCTGCGAGTGCAAACCGGATGATGAGCTGCCCGGCCGACTTATGTCCCGTCAGTTTAAATCCTGATGGAGCCCGCGAAGGAGATTCACTCTCCGAAGCCGAGACCCAATGCGTGTGTGATCATGTGCCAGGCCTTTCTGGTGCTATCTACAAGCCGTCTTTAAAAGATGGAGAGGTGGTGACGCCCGTCCCCGTTGTAAGCAGAACTGTGCCATCAATCTGTCAGACTGAGGATTCCACTCAAAGCTCACTCACAACGGGCGTACAACTCTCACAAACAACCTTAAAGAGCCCTCAAATAACCGGAGAGGAGGCTCCTTGTAGAAGGTCCAATTGTTGGAAAGACTCTGCGCCCCTTGATACCTTGCCTGAAAAAAAGAGCCCAGCGCGCAAAGTTATCTCAAACGACGATGAAGTATTCGTGCAAGCCCATCATTCCACAATAGAGACTCTATGCTGCGAGGAGCTCAACAGTTCAGGAATAAATAGACGGAACTCGTTGGAGGTCGTCAACAAAATTCTAAATGACATTTCCTCTATAAACAAATTACGCAGCTCTTTCAGTAAAGAAAATGAGGATGCTACGAGACAAAAGCCCAGCATTAAAGAGGCCATCATAAACATTATGGAGGTAATGCACGAGTCGCTGAGCGCATCGTCTATGCGGAATCAGAACAACACCTATGGGAAACGCAGGCGCATTGAAAATAGCGTATCCCCCACTCTGCCGTGCTCACAGAGGAAAGGCACAAATCCAACTGCCCTGCCAATAAAGAGTATCAATACACCTACTCATTCACATAGAGGTGCTCACAAGGCAAGAAAATCATCTACCTCCTCGTCCACATTCCCTGACTCGCGTACCTCAGATCAAAACTACACCAAACCAAGATACTCTAAATCTCGACAGCAGGCATCTTTTCAACAAAGGAACAAGGAGGCACTTTCAGAGCTAGTGGGTTCCATAATGAAAGTAATCCAACCCATAGTGATGTCGTCCCTTGCCATTTCAATAGCTCCATTCATAAAACTCTGAGCAAGTGGACGGGAATCTGAAGGATCTGACCACCTTGGTCGCAATGATGAACTCAAAATTGGTTGGCATGGACATGGAAATCACAATAACCAACCAGGTACAGCGCAATTCTAATAAAAGAATAGAGGCCTCCTTAAACACCCTGCTGGATCAAAGAAAAACCAATGGTATGGAAAAAAAGCTGCTGGTTGAAATCACGAAAGAGGCACTTAACTTATTAAAAACAAAGAAAATTTCATCTGAGATCGCCAGAGAGGAGTCTATGCCTGTCAATCCGAATCAGCAGGAATTGAGTACGACTTACAAGAGACCGAGTGGTCAGGCAACTCCAAATCTGGCACCTTCACCGAACACTGTAGTATATCCGTCTGACCAGACAGCATGCACGATAAGTCGAAGACATGAAGAGATTGACCTAATGCTACCTTCCATAGACCTAACTAAAGACGAACATATACAGCAAGACAAGACACAAAAGAAAAAAAGCCTGGATACCCAAATAAGAACTGAAGTACTGGATAACTCGATGGAAACCAACACACCAGGCTCCACTGTACTCAAGGCTGGTAGAAGAGAGGTTCCTGAACCAAAAAACATGTCCTGCTTCGAAAGCATTTTGGGAAAAACGAGATCGGATAATCCAGCTGTGCTGGATCCACAAATACCAACTACCTCATCAGACATGAGTAAATGCGGAACCCTTCAAACCAGCGAATTAACGATCCTTGATACAGAGGAGACAACAAATAATGACATCTTTCCGATTTTCAAGGGAAACAATCAATTGCATGAAACATTTAAAATCAAAGTCAAAAAACCGTCAGTGTAAAAAGTCTAAAAACCAATGCAGCAAGAACTTTCGGACATGGTAACGACTCCAGAAAGTTCTTACGTAACATAAAGACTGTTAATGTTACTATAAATCAAAATCTAAGAACGGAAGATCAAAATCTAAGTGCAAAAACCCGAACTCAGCACAAGGAAAACTCTGAAAAGGCAAATGTAGGGGAATTAGATGTAAAATCACCTGTGGATGCTAACAAGGACGACAAGCAAATGAATGGATTACTGAACTTGTCCTCCCAAGAGGATGCAGATGAATTGGAAGCACCCGAATCTGCGTTACTAAACGGGCCACCAACAGCCCATAAGGTTCCCCTTCAAGAGATTGAATCGACTAACATCGAGCCAAAGGATATGAACCCAAAGTTGGCTCCCACTGACCTAATCCCTCAAAGAATATGTTCGCTGATACCGAAGTTGGCAAAAATAGTAGATGAGCAGGCCCCCGAGACAAGCCCGATCTTCCTAACAATGAATGAAAGAAAGAAGAGACAAACTCATTAAGAAAAATGCTGAAAGAGATAAATGGGAGATGGACACAAAAAAAACACCCCTTACTCTGAATGTTCGGAGGAAACTCGAGGGGAGCAAGCAGAAGTTTGCAAGTTTGTACCCATCAACTATAACGGGAAGGGGTCCCTTGCAAGAAACAAATTTGTGTCAAAACAAATGCCCGAGGAGTCTAAAACACAAACAATATTTCAAACACAAAAAAAGTCAGCAAAATTCCTGTTGCAATGTACAAACTGAAACTAGAAAGAATTGAAAGTCGAGATGATCTGATCATGAACCGCAACAATGTTCTACCCTTCTTGCACTGTGTACCGCGTCTCCGAACCATACAATCGCTTGATATTCAAACGGTGGAATTCCCGCAAGAAGGCCTGAATGATCATGTTATCCTCCATCTGAAGTCAAAAATGATATTTAATATTATCTTAGCGGCAACGTCGGAGATGATATCTTTAGGGTATGACATATTGGAAGTAACCGACAGAGATAACTATAACGAACACATACAAGAGCACACAGAAGCTTGGTCAGCTCCTTCTGACAGGAAGAAATCCATCGAGGCTCAGATATCGGCGTCAACGCGACAGGACCGGACGCACCAGATAAAACGGGATCACGAAAGTAGTCACGAAAATGTGACATACAATGCAAGAGACTTGGGGGAGCAAATCCCAATAACATTTGCTAGTAACGAAGCCTCCAATATGAAGAACAGCAAAAGTGAAGCTAGACAATCTGAGATGGAACAACCTGAAAACTGGGGGTGGCTTGCTAAGGCCCTGAGAAAGACAAACCAAAGTTAATGCCAATCGGAGCCCAAGTTACAAACGATTAAGATTGGATCCTGGAATACCAGAGGATTCTCACACTTGTTCCAAGAGAGCTGCCTCTCTGATTTGGATATTGTCTGTCTACAAAAGACGTGGATGGGCATCTGCCCTAGTTCTGGAGACTGAGATTGCCTTCAATCCCGCCATCAAACAAACATTTGGTAGACCTATGGCAGGCCTTTTAACCTTGGTGAAAAAAAAGCTCTGGACACTATATCATCAAATCGGAGAATGTGTCACATTACATTCAGGTAATCGCAATTGCACAGAAGAATGCAGGTAACAGGAAAACGCATTTTCTAAATCTATACTGGAATCAAAAGACAACTTGCGGTATTGGCTACATAGATGAAGTTACTTCGGTCATTGACGAATGGCTAGAGGCTGACGCCAATATTGTGATCTGTGGAGACCTGAATTTGAATTGCCTAGCACCAATCAAAGATCTTAAAGTGACCAAAACTAACAAATCGCAACTCGCTAGTCAATGGATGCTAGAGATGGAATTAAGAATCTTAACAATGTTGAATGGAAACATCGCAGGCGACATCCCGGCCAAACCGACGTGGTCCAGAGGTAATCAATGATCCACGCTTGATTATTTCTATGTCAGCGAGAAAGTACACCAAATGTCGATTTCGCTTGAGGTGCATAACCCGTCCCTGAGTGATCATACCTTAGTCATCTTGTCACTTGCTACAACCAATGGACTTAAATGCCCAGCATGGAACTTTCCTCTACTGATCGAATCTAACAGAGTGAGACTGAGGCTAAAGAAGACTGAGGTTACACACATTATAACCTCGTATGTAGAAGAGCAAAAAGAAATCGAGTATACCCATCTGCTAGTCGATTATAAAGAAAAACAACAGGGCTCTAAAGCCTGTGGATTCGTCACAAAACACAAATTTGACCTAGAGGTAAGAACAAGGAAGAGAGAACTGAGAGCGCAAATAAGACCTCTGTCAAACCTGGATTCTAACACCTACTTAACCGCGAAAAGAGTATGTAAACAAAAATACAAGCACTGGCTACGAAACCACAAAGCAACTATGTTGCAAAATGATTCAGAATTAATAATGGAAAAGCTGCAAAACAAAAACTCCTCAGAATTCTGGAAGCTAATTAACAACAAAGGAGCGCCGCAAATGGCATTGCTGGCCAACGTTATAACCGAAGCTGAATGGGTTAAACGCTTTTCGGAATTATACAGCAAAAGAAGAACGGGAAAAGAGAGCTCACCACCCAAACTCGAAAGCTGGAATTTAAACTTTGAAAAAAGTGATATTGAAGAGGTAATAAAAAAAGCCAGATCCTCCAGAGCTCCAGGTCCCGACGGCTTAACAAACCACACCATCAAAGCAAATCCGGAGATGTGGACAGAATTATGCTATGCTTTGTTTCACAGAATATCGGCCAATTGCAAAAGCCCCGAATCGTGGAAATGTGCGATAATTATCCCAATTTTTAAAAAAGGGAATCGCACGGATCCAAAGGACTATCGACCTATTGCGCTATTAGATGTGTTGGGCAAAGAGTATGCTACCCTATTACAGCAGCAACTAGCGAAATGGGCAGCCAGATCAAAACATCTCGACCCACGTCAGACTGGCTTTGTAAAGGGAGTTGGATGCGCCTTGAATCTACTATTGATAAATTTACTCAAAATGGAAGCCATAAGAACTGAAACCAAGGTGTATCTAGCCCTAATTGACTTCTCCCACGCCTTCGACAGCATAAATCGAGACCTATTATGGGCCAAAATGAAGGCCTGGGAGTGCCCTGAAAATTTGATCGCAGCCATCTGTGAACTCCACACTGGCACAAGCATTAAAATCAGACTTGATCAAAAAGGTACCCTTTCTGGAGCTATCAACACCTTTTGTGGAGTCAGGCAGGGCTGCCCTTTGGCTGCAATAATATTTAATCTATTCCTATTGGATATTGGAGGTGCAATTGATAATGTTCGATCCTTCTCTCCGAAAATAACTCGCTCCCCAATAAGTTGGATGTTGTACGCAGACGACCTGATATTACTGGATACCACACCAATAGGTCTACAGCGTAAGATGGACGCCGTGGAACAGTACGTAAGAGATAACGGTCTACAGATCAACAAAAAAAAAGTGTGAGGTGCTAACATTGCAAAACTTGAAGAACTCAAAGAAGAAGTCATTTAAATGGCAGCTAGGGAACGAATGCCTAGGTAACATAACAAATACAAGATACTTGGGTATGCAAATGAATGCCAATTTGAATGATAGTCCCTGGGAATAGATCGCCAAAACCAAATGTCGGCAATTTGCTTGCCAAGGAAGCACCTTACATAAAAAATATGGCAAATTCTCCATAAAACCAGTAAGGAACTTCTACTGTCAAAAGGTAGTGCCTGCACTCATACACGGCACAGAGAATGCATTTGGTTGCTCCCCTGATGTTTGGTCGACTCTAGAAAACATCTTTTGGGTACGAGTCTTGCAATTACCGAAGGGAACCTCAACTGCTTGCATTAGATATGAATTAAATCTAATATCAATCAATGCACGAGTTAGTTGGAACATGTTGAGCCTCTTCCATAAGGTTACCATGAAAGAAGTAGCCCTGCAGTTTGAGATACTCCAAAACCCAAGCAAGGGAAATCCTGAGTGCCTTCTATCACTATGGAATAAACGTTGCGAGGAAATTCTTGCTTTTTACAACATAGACCTAAAAACTCTTCACGACAATCCGAATGCAGCAAAAAGCAAAGTCTGGTGCCTAGATTGGATTCTGACAGGGGAGCTTAGGACATCAAACAAGCTAATGAAAGACGCCCCGCCTGAAGCCGGAAAGCTAAATAAGCTGCAGAATTATGTCGATATATATATCCAGACAATGTGAGTAGATCGCTGTATATACTGTTGCGACTAAATGTCTTCAAAACTAAAGAGTGGCTAAGAGAGTTACGTAATACAGAAGACTCCAATGCAAAGTGTAGATTCTGCAAGCAGACGGACGAAACGCTAAAGCATCACTCTTTTGTAAAGGGCTACTTGAGCAAAGATCGCTGACATTGGGACCACAGGTAACCAAATATCAAACGCCAAGTGCTGATGAATGGTGGCAAGCCTTGTTTGATAGTCGTGAGAAGCAGCTGAACTATGCCTTAATCCGCTTTTTGACTCTGCTGGAAAAATTGTTGACTTAGTACAGGTCGCTGGATGGTTACACGAAAAACATATGTGGGGAAATATGGATATCTGTAATGCTGTAATTATGTACGTGTTTTTTTTTTAAAGGCTAATTTTTGCCATAAATAAATTAAAAAAAAAAAAAAGTATGGGATATGATTCACAAGAAAGAAAGAAGTGTTTACAAACGATAAGTCAAGATGTGGTAGCCTGGGGTCTCCCTTCCCCACGTTTTGAGTACAGGACTAGGAAGGACTCCTGAGCACAGCACACTTGCAAGCTTTCCCAGCACGAGATGACCGTTCCGTTTTCAGCTATCAGGATCTTCAGTGGTTAAGTCTCTTTTCTACAAAAAGTCTCTTGCCTCCAAGGACCTGATGTATTAAAAAATAACAAACAAAAAGTTCCTTTCTTAATGTATGTCTGGTGATGGCTTTTTACCCCTGGTTCCCCTTTTCCGGCTCAGACCCCTCTCGAATATCAGCATCCCTCCGTTAGGTTCACTACGGCTTTTCTCAACAATTTCCCCTGTGGCATTCACAAGCCTTAAAGGATAGTTCCGGGACTTTTTTTTTATTGTCCCTACGGTTCGGCCATGTGTTTTTAAGCATAAATCGGTAGATCGTAGAAAACTTTCCTATGGACCTTACCCGACTTTTCGTCCATTAACGCACTCGAAATCAACCGCCATTTTCTGATAATCCTATCATTTCCCCCCATCGACCTGGCTCACCTGCTTTTGCGGCACTAAATCAAATCCCCCGCCCCTGAAACAGACTTTATCAAAACATTCATATTCCCCGCCTCTATCCGTGACGTGACTGTGCTGCGTAGGCAAACGCGCCCAGGCGTCTTCTACGCGACTCCACACAGAACCCGGAAACCAGCACAGATCAGCTCACAACACAGCGCGCCACAATTCGGAATATGAAACTGTACTTTTAAATCAAACCGCAAGATTGTAAATTTGGTAAAGTACATTTATTGGACATCAAATGTTTAGAGAATATTCAGCGATTTGCATTTTTCTTTGCTCTCGATCCAAAATAGTTCGTCTTGAGGCAAGCGATGTTCGTGTGCAGTACACAGGGTGTTGGTTTACGATAAAATAAGCTCTTCGGTCGCACTGATAATCGCATGGCTGTTCCAACAACGAGGCACTAGGCCACCACAACGGTCTGTATGTTGCATCTAGCCGTTAGTACCGCGTAAGGGCATACTTGTACTTGGCGATCGTCCCATAAAATGGTCAGGGTGGTAACGTTGTTCACGCGGAGAAGCAACTGGCGGTTGAAAAAGCCATCCGCCGGTGTCTGGTACTCGTGACACATACAATAATGAAGGATGTACCTGTTTTAAAAACATAAAAAATGAAATTAGTCTCACCATCAGATCTTTATAAAAATTATTCATTTTATATATTAGGTCGGGAAATTATTTCATAGCTAGGACAGTGCAACTGGGTATTATACGTCAAGGGGGGGCTGTAGGATACTGAGACAGTCCCCCAGTGCAGGGGTTGACAGGGAGGCAGTGCAGGTGGAGAGTGGAAGGGCCCAGGACCGAGGTCGCAGACAAGTGGACCAGTTGTAGCAGGGGAGAGGGAGAGAGAAAGCAGAAGCAAAGAGGAAGGTTTTGAGGTGCTTCCGTAAAAGGAGATGGTTCTCCTCAAGATAGTGCGCGGTACAAAACAATATGCCACATAGAACGAACAAGTACAACTTAACCCGTCTTTAAAGCTACTGTATAGTAATTAAATTGCGGTATAAACTCATCTAAAGAGTTACTTACATTATATTTGCATTTTCCATTGTGTCTGTGCGTAGGGCAGCCCCGAAATACCACTCCTTCTATGCCGACGTTATTTCTTCTAATGAAAGAACATTAAATGGCTTTCGTTTCTGAAATTATATTCATTATCGTTTCTTACGTTATTGCCCCACACCCCCAAAAAGAAGTCTTTCGGGATGGTCCCGGCCTGTCAAGGTCAAATAACAATAGAACCTTATACTGAGTCGTGGGCCATTCCGGCACCCGAGCAAAAAATCAAAGCAGCTGACCTTCACTTTGAACGAGCACACATTCCTAGTTAGCTACATTCAGTGTAAGGCCATCTCACAGGACTTGAAATTTACACTCCATCTTTGCATTTTGTCTGCGTGCATTTGCAGCCCCAGCGAACCATAAATACGGAGACATTCTATATTTTTTGAAAAATGATTTATATTACTGTTTGGTTTAATTTAATGCGCAAATGAACAAGGTTGGATAGATACACATATTCAATGGGCCTGCAACATGAGGAGACTCGAGAGAACAGACAATCAAATTACAATCATTTAAACCGTGATGTGTATTTCTCAATGAGCTCTGCTTTAGGTGGACATGGAACAGAGGCAATGTTGGGTGGCAATGCAGTTGTCCCCTGCACAGGTTCTTTCACAACTCCATGTATGTCCCTATCTAGGACATCAACAATAAGTCTCTCAATAAACTCATATTGCATATCCTCAAACACTGGTTTGATCACCCATTGTTTACTTCTTTTAGTGAAGGCCTTATTGTAGCGAAGCGTCCCTAAAGTTCCGGTCGTCCTACTTTGTTGACGGCCAACATTATGGTTATGTGCCAAGACCGCTAGAAGAGTCCAATTTATCATGCCCTCCATGCCAAAATGCAATCGTTTTGGCCTGTACTTTAGGCACATATTGTGGAACACCTCCAAATCTCCTGTGTGGCAGAATTCCGTGAGTCCCCTCAAATCTCTTGTTATAGTTTTATCAAATACAATCTTTTCAATGGCTTTGTGAGTGGGTGATGAAGGAATCAACCACTTCTTCTTCCGTGCCTCCTCTGTGGACAAATGGCCATGTTCACAATTGTGGAAATGTTGGTTTGTGGTCCAGCGGTGAACGTTGCTACAGTGTAGCATTACTGACCGCCATTTTTCCAGTAGAATTTCCAACGACCCTCCACATGTTTTTGAGCTCCACCAAAGATGGTTGCTGATTGACTTGGACCACTGTGAAATACCTTGCATATCTTTTTTTTTTACCTGTAGCCGACATTTTTTTATTGATTGTTTTTGCAAGATGCCAAACGTCAAATTGGTGATTTATATTTTTGTACTCTTCTCTCATTGTCTTGGCAATTGAAACGTGTCTGTCCGTGGCTATCAGGTCGATCACCATTCCCCGCGATTGTAGTTCTTGCAATGATGCTACAAAGCCAACTTTCTCCATGGCCACTGAGGATGTACTTTGTGACACCTGCACGACCACCGAACTCACAATTTTCTTACTTTCCATGTCCTGAAAGTGGTAGGTGCAGTACTTGGCTGAAAATCCTGGGCTGTCGCACTGTCCATCACCGGCTAGCCTGAACCGTTTGCCCGCGAATGTACTATCGATAGACATTTTTTCCATTCTCCAAGCTTCGCTAATGGCTGGAAATAGATAATCGGTTTGGTATTTGTAGCACTGAGTTTTCGCAATGAAATGGATTCCCACAAACTGAAAGAAAGACTCTAACTTTTTAAAACTTGAACCACTAAAAAGTGCAGCCGCTGCACAAAGTAGATTGCCTGCTGGCAGTTGCCCCAGCATGGGTTGTGCAGACCATGAGAAAGGATGATATTTTGTACAGCTGGCATGTATTTTAAGGTTAGTGCCTCGAATTGCACGAGTCACATTAATCAATGGCTCCCCACATACTTCCCCACCAACCGAATGCCCACATTTCATCCGAATAATAATATCAATCAAACAACTATCGAATACAATGAATTTGGCCTCTTTCCTTATACTGTCACTCTGCATCCCAGCTGGTTCGGCCTGTAACGTTGAGGACATGTCACTCACATGAAAGGTAGAATCTCTGATATCGTCTTCCGCTATGTTCAGTGATATTGATGGTGTTTCATTGTCGTCCACTTCATTCTCTTCCATTGCAACATCTGTTCCTTCTCCGGCGATGGGTGAATAAAACAATTTCTTCAACTTTCTCGCGGTCTTAGTTTTTGCGGGTGTGGATTCTGTGAATTGATCTCCGACTGCATCCGAACTACCAGGAGGACATTCACTATCAATGGCTGGTGGTGGTATAGCTCCGTTGTCAATCACTTCATATTCTTCCCATTGGCACAATGCATCTCCAGTCTCAAGTCCCTGCCAAAAGGTTTGACAAGCAACATCTCTCGTTCGCTTCACTGTCTGTGTAGATCTAGTTCGTACACCCACTCGCAACTAGAGGACAGATTGGAAAAGGGATGTTCAGTTTAAACACAACTTACAGTATTGAACTATTAACAGTGAAAAACAACATAATATAGTGACCAGGACACTAACCTTCTTTTGCTTTCTTTTCTTTGAAACTTTCTTGCCTCGCACTTCAACATCAGGACGCTGTTGCTCCGACTCGTGTGTGCATGTCTCCACTTCCTCTTGCGCTGCAACGACTATATTTTCATGATAAGCACATCCATCACGCACTGACGCTCCATCGACTCCCTGAAACATAGAACTTTCATTAGTATGTATAATAATATTGAAAACACAAAATGTACTTGGGGACCAATACCCACGTACATCTCAATAGCAAAACACGAATGAACGCTTTGTGTAGAACATTCAAACGACAATTATTCACGCATTGTTGATCTAGTTAGATGGAACTGTCAAGATCCATACCTCGGGCTCCTCATAGACTTCCATTGATGATATTATTGAAGATGATGCTTCAGTAACTCCCTGAAACACAGTAATTGCATTAGTATGGTTTTCTATTTTGTTAAAAAGAACATAAACTTTGTGCAGGCGTCAACGGCTCATCTAAATAGACCTGCACAAATGATCAGTTGTCTAAAATAAATAATGGATATCTAAATATGATTAGATTTGCTCGATCGTTGGAAGTGTCACCACCCAGAGATCTGCATCAACTACTAGGGGTGATGTTCTTGTAGAAGAAGCTCCGTCATCTCCCTGAAACATAGTACTTGCGTTAATAAAGAAGGAAGTATAGCGGATGTAATCACGTCATATGATTTCGCTTGATCGAACTGTCAGTATCCATACCTCGAAATGCATAAGAACATCAAGGGACGATGTAACTGCGGTGCACACTTCTGCAAGCTGTTGCGCCGACCCGTAACTGCATGCTCCCCCTTCTTCTTGGACTAATGCTCCATCGACTCCCTGAAACATAGGACTTTCATTAGTAATGAACACAATATTGAAAAAAGAAGACACATAGGAGGGCGACGACAGAAGGACATATCAATGGCTAAAAACGAAAGAAACATTGTGTGTAACAATCACGCTACAAGAATGCAAGATCTGATGATCTCCATCGATGGAACTGTCCGGAAACGTACCTCGAGCATCTGAGTGACATCAACGGTTGTCGTCAATGCGTTGGACTCCTCAGCATCTCCCTGAAAGACAGTACTTGCATTATTTTGGATAACAATAATTATAACTGAAAACAAAGACTAGAGGACGAGTACAAGGGTGTACCATTAGGTAAAATAATCACACGATAAATTAAAACTATTGATTTACATGCCTAAAACAAGTCAGTGGTAGAATAGTTAAGTAAGATTACCCGATAGGCGCTTGAAGTGGCTGATGACTGCAATAACGACACGGATGGAGAATCTTCCGCCTTCATATTGAGTGGATACATAAATGGGGAAATTATTGTTAGCTAATGCTACACACTACCGCAAGGCCGAGAGATAAATACGTAAACTTGACTCACCAGTGGAGGGATGTGGACGAATAGAGTGGGAATAGCGGTTGAGAGCAATTTTCGCTTCGCTCGCGGTGTGTTCTTCTTTATTAGCAATGATGTGGAGTACATGTCTGAGCTAAAGTGCCTGCTGCAGATGCGGTATCGATCACCCCTCTTGTCCGCAAAGACTTCTAGGACTCTACTTTCAAGCTCAGACGGTGGATATCCGCAATATCGGACCCATTCTCTTATCTGATCTATTGTTTTAGGGAAAACATGCATTATAGTACCTTCATATTTTTTATGGGTCTTCGAAGGGCAACCGCCAATGGAACAGGCAGGCATTGTGGAAAGTTCTGAAAAGTAAAGATCAACAATTCTCTATGAATACCAATGTGTTAAAAAATTAAATGACACATAAAAGGTTCAATGCAAGGTTCGTTTTGGTTCTTGGAACTATACACGTTATTCACATGCGGATAAGTATTTGAATAAGTTTTAAAAAATAGAAAAATAATTTGACTAAACTCAGAACATGTGACTAGTTCCTTGCATGTACAGTCTTGAACGAAAAGAAAACATGGATGCAATTTGATGACTACTAGCAAATAGATATAAATTAAAATATTGGACGCAAAATGATTATGGTACATGGCCTTACCTTGACGAACAAACAGATGCAGGGATCAGAGTAGTTTCTTGTCGTAGAACAGGGAGCAGTTCACAGGTTGCAAACTGACGAGTTTGCTCGAAGTGGTCACGGAAGTTCACAGAGACGAAGAGCAGATAACCAGCACCTTCACGGGTTGACTAGCAAAGCGCAAAGAAGTTCTCATTAGAAATATGAAGTGGGTTATAAAGAATTCGAAACAGGGGTGTGTTTGTGAATGAATGACGTGTATATGTCGTGGCATTATGCGGTTTGCAGGGGGGCGTCCAGCGTGAGGGGGGATGCTTGGCAGGAGACACGGGGTCTGGAGGTAGACATGGGAACAACAACCCATGCTCTATAGACCACTTTGAAGTGTACATGGTCTTTGGCACCTCTTGGCCTTTATCGCTCCCTGACAGCTCCACTTGCCAGCACAAGTACCCCGGTGCGAACTGCCTTTGATAGGGCGGGGGGTGGATTGGGGCGGTGGTCGTGCAGACAAGACACAGGAAGACTCGTGAATGGAGACACACTTATGTGGATTGCAGGGGGGCGTCCAGCGTGAGGGGGGATGCTTGGCAGGAGACACGGGGTCTGGAGGTAGACATGGGAACAACAACCCATGCTCTATAGACCACTTTGAAGTGTACATGGTCTTTGGCACCTCTTGGCCTTTATCGCTCCCTGACAGCTCCACTTGCCAGCACAAGTACCCCGGTGCGAACTGCCTTTGATAGGGCGGGGGGGTGGATTGGGGCGGTGGTCGTGCAGACAAGACTCGTTTGCCGCAGGGCCTCACCAAGGAGAGGCCATCTAACTGCATGTAAGAGGCAGGCTGCAGGATCTAGTACATGGAAGGCAGGGGGGTGAGTTTATAAATACCTCACCCTCCCAGGAGAATATATGGGTGCAGTTCACCCTGGAGACCCTGGATGCCTAGGCAGTTAGTCAGCAGCAGGCTGTCCTGTGGTGGCAAGGCGGCACGGGCCAGAGGGGGTCATCTCTGTACCCGGTGCCCAAAAGGATGATTTATTATGATCAACTATATTGATTATTTACCTATAACCATGTTTTGTATCAATAAAATCCAACGGCCTTTTATTGCCAACGCTTGAACAAAGTGGTGTGGTAAGTATTTTTGGGGGAGGAGGCAAGGCCGGGAGGCTTGATGCCAACCCGCAAAATAACATATGTATGTCTGCTGCATATGGGTTCAACGGTTATGTGGATTGAAGGTGGGCGGCCAGCGTGAGGGAGGATGCTGGCCGGAGACATGTGGTATGACAAGACAAGGCACAGGAAGACTATTCAATGGAGACACACTAGATTCATTTAAAAAATCAAAACAACCATTGTTAAAATATATGTTGGGTTTTATTTTAGATCTTAATTTCAATTGAACATAAATAATAAACATTACACATTGTAAAGTTCCGGTTGCAGCACATCCAGGGAAAATCCGCGGTAGTGTCCACTGTCGCTGGGGAAATGTTGTCTAATGGCAAGTACCGCACAGGCAGGTATTACTCTCCGAACGCGGTGTCCGAGCCTCCCGTGAAGCCACCAAGTGAAGCAACGATAGGCCACCAGCCTGTACCACCTGTGAAAATGAAAGATGCAAACTGTATTAAAATGACAAAACTTTCTTATCACTGTCGATTCAGGTAAAAAATGTCATTCTGCTTTGAAAAAAATTCTATCTAGAAAATGCACAATATGGAACCAATTTACATGCATTCGAATGATATGTAGATGTAATTTTATATGTGGGAGACGACCATGAAATAGTAGTGGCATCACTGACATCACAACCAGAGTATACTTACTCGTTACTCGGATTACGCGGACGAACAGTGCCGCGAAGTTCGTGCATAAGCACCATCATCATCCTCAACACGGTCCGTGAGAGGCAGGCTTCCCTGAACTCTGGCAGCTCGGTGATGCATTGCGGACTTGGCTCGCCTTCCGAAATGTAGGCCAAGCACCCGGAATTTTCACGGCAGCAGCAGTTCTCCTCCTCAGTTGGCATTAGCTCGCACCGATTGCACGTGCACCAGGTGGAGACGCCGTCCATGCGACATGGTCCAGGCTCTTCATCCGTTGACTGGTCCTCCCAACTGCCGTCCGAATCCCCATCGTTTTCGCGTGCTTGCCTTTCCAGTAGTTCTTCCTCGGTGTACTCGGGCTCGTACATATACGGCATTATTGTAGCCATTGTGTGGTAAAGAAAGTAAAATAATTTACAAAGATGGTACAGGTGTTCACAAGGCCTAGAAGCGGCGAAGGTAGCTGACCAGAGCACAGAAACGAGTCACAGAATACTCAAAGTAACACAGAGAGAGTAATGGAATCGAAAATCTGATGCTGTGTGTTGTGAAACGGTGTGTTTATACTTATTGAGGAAAGAGGCGTCCTGCCATTTCCATGGCGACACTTCATTAGCTGAGGCGCAGCGATTGTTGACACGAAACGTGCTTTGGCGTTGGGAAATGGGCGGTACGCGTCTGCTGATGTCAGGCTCAGGGGCGGGGGATTTGATTTAGTGCCGCAAACGCAGGTGAGCCAGGTCGATGGGGGGAAATGATAGGATTATCAGAAAATGGCGGCTCATTTCGAGTGCGTTAATGGACGAAAAGTCGGGTAAGGTCCATAGGAAAGTTTTCTACGATCTACCGATTTATGCTTAAAAACACATGGCCGAACCGTAGGGACAATAAAAAAAAGTCCCGGAACTATCCTTTAATGTCTTTTAAACAGTTCACTGTGGACAACCCACTGCCGGGTACACTCCTGTCAACACACTGTTCCTTGGGACTTCAGACCTTTTTATCGACATCCCTCCGTTGTGTACAGTCTTGCTAATCGCACAATCCTTTCTATTTTCTCGCTATGCTGGATTCAGCTCTCTTAGCTTTTCAATTCAATGTAGGTCAAAGACTTTCGACTGTACAGGGGAATTTGCTAGACCCCTGTATGACCACTAGGGCCTTCTGGTATCGGTAGTTTCAACAAACGTGGAATCGACCAGAGTGTCTCAAATGAGCACCCACGTGGTGCTGCACCTCTCTGCAGATGGTTTTCCCTTCAGGTTAACAGTTCTTTGAACTTTATTTACTTTGCCCTTTCATCTTTCGTTCAAAACAGTTCTGTTTCTTATCGGCTCTCCCCTTAACTCACCGGCTGTGATTAACCTCTTGGCTTTTCTTGTCTCTGGATTCAAGGCCGGTACCACGGTAGCAAGCATATCGTCCTGTTCTGTTTATCAGTGTAGGCATGCTCCATGTATCGTTGACATCTGCTGCAACACACACTGGCTATTGTTCGCGGTCTTACGATTCCATTCATGGACAGAGACGTCTTTATGGGAGGGCAAAAGGGGCACTTGCCCAGGGCCCCCACCTTGAAGGAGGCCCCCACAAGGTTGCCTGGTCTAAAGTAAGATTCCATTGTTCACCAGACAAATGGCACACGCCAGGAGATTTTATGGCATGCTGCTGAGGCGCTAAACCTATTGTCTGTCTGTTTTGGCAAGTACATTCTGCCTTGATCAATTAATCCTGTAATGCTTTCTATGTTCACTGTGGAATACAAAGTTTGTGCGTTTCATACGGCACAACTTCTGTAGCATTCTTTCCTTCTTGTGGGAATGATGTTGTTCATGTGCAATAGCCAAAGTTGAAATCCATATTGATAAATTGAGTGCCACAATGGGTCAGACGTTAGCTCAGTGTGTTAAGCACGCATTGCAAAGATGTGTGTTCATATGAAAGATCACAAGAGCACATCCCAGCAAGGTTGGCTGAATCTTTCCTATGTCTGAAGTTTATAAACCTACCTGCATATGTACTTGGTTTTGCAGCATAAGAGGTGCTATTATCAGCAATGCTCCTGTACCAGATAGGGGTTGCTATAAAAACTAACATGCCATCCATATGGTGATGGTCTAGAAATTGGTTTGTTCAGATGGGGCGTTCTAAAACCTAGGCAATCCCCTCCAAAGATGAGCATAAACTATTAGTCCAAAAGGTGAATAAAAGACTGTGGGACCAAAGTGTTCATGCTTGTATCCAGTCTTTGCCAGCAGACGATACAGTCATCCTGGTCAAATCCTATCTCTTGCATTACTGTGCTGTCTTCTGTGAGGTTTGCCTTCTTGCATGCTGGTGGCATTGTTTAGCTCATTACTTGATCTTTCTTCTTATGTAGGCCTTTTGAGTGGAAGGGGTGGTAGACAGGAGAGAGCGGACCAGATGTTGTAGGCATTGGGCAAGCATATTTTAAAGTCTGTTCGTTTGACACAAACAACGTTTTGCTTTTTGTATAAAAGTCAAAGGTTTTTCTGCACGTTTATGAATGACAATTTCACAAGCCATTGTTTTGGAAGTATTTAAAGCATAAAAGTACGAAAGACGTACCTAGATTAAATCTGTTATATCACATCGATTGGTATGCTGGTACTTGTATACTTCCCTTGATGTAGAGAAAATAGCTAGAATCATTGCCATTTTTGCGTAACACCCTTGTGTAATATTTTGGTTTTAAAAATTGTCAGGTTTGGAAATGTGATTTATGTACTTTGCAATTCAGTTTTATAAAATGAGATTGTTTTAGTACATGGTAAGAGCTGGAAAAGAAAGTGTTCAAATGCAGAAATTGCAGAGTTGGCACAAATCCCAGCTTCACCCCGTAAAGCAATATGTGATTCTGGGCGTCTCATTTAATCTTGTATTGCCTAACCTCTGTGTTGCTTGTCCATAAACCTTTCAAAATTGTCAGCCCTTCAGTGTGATTTCCTTCTCAGGGCATGATCTTCATAAAAGCCTCACTTACGGTTTCACTGGCTATAGGGTTGCTTCCACTATAATAGTGAGCATTGATATACTGCACACCACAGGCACTTGTTCCCCTGAGCTCTAATGGCAACGCTATTTGAAAACCATGTCCCACTTCTAATCTCAGTCTGTCTGGATAGAGGCACCTTCCTGGTAGCTTATAATCTGCCTCCACTATCCATGGTATGGTATGTGTAGCTTTCTCTTTCCTTACAATTGGTCTACTCTATCCATGCTTAAGCACTTTTGCATTCTCTGAGTCAGCTAATGTGTGCTCTCTGCCTATTCAGGGTTTCATGTACCTTTTACATAAAGTACTGCATTAATAATACAGGCTGCATACCATCCCGGATGATATTGATGAAAAGTATTCTGTTTCTATACTAGAAGGGAAGTAACCTCTTTGTAGATTGCTAATGTTGGCCTTCAAATTCGACTTGTTTATCAATCTGATCAGAGCAAGAATGATGAAGGTAAGGGGATTTAAAGGGAGTAAACATGCTTATTTTGAATGCTGCTAGGGGGCATGTCAACCTATGGGTTTTGCTCACGGCGGGGGGGGGGGGTGCCACCAGATATACTTGATCACTTAATTCCTTTGATTTGATTGACGGGGCGCCCAAAGATGTCCATGCCCAGGGCCCCAAAAAAGCTTAAGATGGCCCTGTTCATGGAGGCTTTGCTGTTCTGGGTCGGAAAGGGCAAGGTTGCTTCTCTCCTTGTTTCCCTTTTGGTTCTCGACACCTTTCTCCTCCTCTTGAACTGCCGTGCTGTATAGCTGTTTCGCCGTGCCGTCTGTCTTGCTCGTCATGTGCTCTTGTGCTCCACCTTTTATCCCTGTGGGGAAGCGAAAGGGCCATCGGATGTGTGGGATTCTGGTCAATTGCCTGACTTTGCCTGACCCTTGTGTTGGGACATGTCAGGTAAACGGCTCTAGTTTTAGTCTGTTGTCTTTTGTGGTGTGCGAAAGTATTCATGTCGGAAGGGGGGGTAGATTGTCTGAGTATCCTACTTGGTAGGGTTGGGAAAAATGGGTGTTATAAGAAGTTGGATACCGCTTCTCACCCGTCGGTGTCCCACTTCCACTCTCCGAGGACCCCTCATCCAGGTGCTCCTCCCTCACTGGTCCACCACCAGGAACTGGATCAAATAGCGATGGCCATATCCTGGCCATCTGGATGACAGATCCTGGTGACTAGTCAGGCAGACACCTTAAGGTTTCTCCCAATAGGCAATGTAAAATTGGTTACAAAGGAAAATAAATAAAATACATTATTTTAGTACAATAAAACCCAAGTTTCTAAGGTCTTTAAAACAGCAGTGGTTAAACATCTTTCATGACCGGCTAGTAGTCTTTCCCAGAATGCATTTGTGGAAACCAGATTTTATCATTGACAAAACTACCAAACTATTTTTCTCAAACTTCTCTAGTGCTTTCACAGATAATAAAGTGGTGTGAGGTCTGTGTAATATTTTGATCGCATAGAGAACAGGTTGCTGTTTTAGAGGTGTTATTGTCATAGATCGACTGGATCTCCACTGTTCTTAATAGATTGAGTCTCACTCTGAGAAATGTGGTTCTCGTAACGGGCAAGATAGTTTGGTAAATGACCACCTGGTTTATCAAAAATGGACAGTGAACAAAATGTTGATCGCTCTCACATCTGTTCTATGGTGAATATCCAATCTTTGTGCAGCAGGACACGGTAAACACCAGTAGGATTTTGGATAAGATCGTCTATAGATCGGTCACATTTCTCCAGCATTTGTTTCACTTGTAGAAACTGGCTAGTTCCGCTTTGAAGCTCTGCTGCTATCTCTATGTAAAGAGGATCTTTACTGGGAGACCACATTGACCTACACTGTGTTCATATTTTCCATGGGAGGTGTGATTCTAGGGAATGAAGCCCTAATTCGTACCTCAAGGATGCGATTGAGTAGTTTGATTGAATTTGAAGAATTGTTTTCCAAATTCTGCCTTCCAAATGCATCCAATTGAGTTTATAGGAAAGGGGTACTGTGTCAAGGCCATAGAGTAGGGAAGGGATAACTTTGTCCTTCTAGAATTCGATCAGCAGAGATATGGGAAATTTACAGAAAGTGCTGTAGATCTTTTTCATTTGAGCTTCGAGCAGGATTATTTTAAGCTCGAGATCTTGTTACAGTAACTTTTTGGTGTGAACTGAACAAAGTTTTAATAAGTTACGTGGCCACAGGCACAATCTGATCTTGGAGCGACCATTTCAATTTACTAAGGGTCTTGTACATGATATGATTTTTGTTTTTGATATATTCACTATTAAGTCATTTGCTAATGCATATGAACCGAAGGCGGAAAGACGACTTTGCAACCCTCTTGGAGAATGATCAAGCAAGACCACATCATCAGCATAAGCGATCCAATACAATGACTGTCTACCAATTCTAGGGATTGCTAATGATTGGTGTTCCAATGCTTTGTTTAAATCAGCTAGATAGAGGTTGAAGAGGCATGCAGCAAGGGTATATCCTTGTTTTATGCCTCTTTCAGTCAGTACCTCTCCAGACAAGTCACAGAGGGCATTTAATCTAACTCTAAGTGTTGTATTTGTGTGTAGGCCTCTAGGGATTGCCGAGAGGCCGCTCAGAATTTCCCAAAGATGTAATTTGGACCAGAGGCACTCTCTGTTGATGGTATCAAAAGCTCTGGAGAGATCCAGCCAACCTCCATATAGTATACAGCTGTCCTTTTTCTCTGCTGATTGTGAGAGGATTGACATGGCTAGAGCGTTTAGAGAGGTGGAAAGGCCTTTTCTGAAATAGGATGTTTTCTTTAGTCCTCCAGTCTTCAAGATATTTTAATGTGACTGCTGCAAATATTTTGCCATCTGCATTCAAAAGGGCGATCAGGAGATAGTTTGCAGGATCGCCCGATCGCCCTTTTTGTAGATGGGTATCATGACAGCCGACTTCCATGAGTGAGGAAATGTGGATGATTTCAATACTCTGGTGAATACTACCTTCAAAAAGGAGGTCCAGATATCAGGATTTGATTTTAATATTACGTTGGAAAGCCATTTGTGCCTGCTGCTCTAGATGATGAAGACTTATTTATAAGATTTACCATTGTCTCTTTCTCAAAAGGCATTTGCCATTCTACATCTAGCCTACTGGGTTAGAATGAGAGGGTGGGGGTGCTATAAATAGCATCAAAATGTTTGCATCAGACGGAGTCAGAAATCAGGTATCATACAAAAATGTCGCCCTCATTTGTGCGCCCCTGCAGTCACTGCGACTTTGGAGGCGCACAAAATGAGGGTGACATTTACTGCGCCTAAGCAGAGCAGGGGTTGCGTGGGTGTCCCCCCCTCTTACTGGGCGCAGTAATGCGGGGTCAGGGGTTGCGGGGGTGTCCCCCGCTTAACATTTCGGAAAGCGGGGGACACGTTAAAAAAAAATATATATATATATGAAAAGCACCCTGCAGCTTTAGCACCAACCCACATTAGTGGGAGGAGCTGACACCGGAGGGATCGCAGAGTGCTGGCGGCACACGCAGAAGTGTGCCGCCCTAAAGGTAAGTGTATTTGTATTGGGGTGGGGGGGTGGGAAGGGTCACAGTGATCCATATGATCACTGCGCCGTGCCGTAACTGCCGTCAGCATGTTCGGCGTCGCAGTTGCGGGCGGCGCAGTGATCACATAGATCCAGAAATCACGTTACATTGTATCTGGCTCCATGACATATTTTGATTGATTCACTTCCAGAAGGTACAAGAGTTTTGTTTATTAATGTTTTTAACATAATTTCACTTAATTTCACTGTCTCTTTGGTGTCAAAGATGGTAGTGAGCACGGGACTAATTACGATAGTTGTTAAGTCATTTCTTTGACTCTTCCTTGTATTCCTGATGACTTTGTGTTTTAGATTTTAAGTATCTGCTGGCCTTTCTCGTTTCCTTATTTCTTAACCAGGTTTCCTCATTAAAGGAATGGGAATGTGTTTTCCTAATAACTAGATTACTTGTGGTGGGGGGCTGGGGTGGATTGATGATTCAATTCCCATAAGAAGGTCACCTAACTTAATGGATTACATTTTTCAGCCAAATCGTCTGTTATATTCATCCTATTCTGTAATTTACTGTTTGAAGCATTACCCTTATTTTTCAATTTGACTAGGCGATTCTTTCCATTATTAACATGCACATTAATCTTCTCAGAATGGATAGAACGGCTGCATAATAAAGTCATCATGGCTGAGATTCTAGTGTGCTCACTTAGACCCTGATCGAATACCTGGAAAGATTTACAGGACATAAACAAATCATCAGAAAGAAAAAGCTAGCCTAGAATAGATCTGGCGGAACCTCGGGACCAAGTGGGAGTTGCAGGGATATCCCCTTTTACATCCTCATTGATCATTTTTAGGTTCCAGCTTTGCAGGAAGAGTGTCCATTTTTCACCATTTACATTAGGTGTTTAACCAAAGAAGAGGAGCATTCAGTCAATAACGGAGTACACTGTGAGTTGAAATCACCAACAGTAGTAATCCTGATGTAGTGTAGTGTGTGGCAGCTGTTACTAGTAGGTCTGACAATTATTCCATAAAATCAGTTAGGTTGGAAGAGGCTGGTTTCGAGTAGAGATTAATTACTATTATTGGTTGGAGATGGGTAAGGCCAATGGGAGTTATGAGGGCAGCCAGCATGCCTTAAGTGGTGGATAATATTAATTCAAGTGATGTTACGCTGGACGCACCTGCAGGCTGACCAAGTTCTACCCTAATTGCTGGTTGGTCTAGAGTTAAGCAGACTGTCTAACTTCAGACATTCTAATAGCCAGGTTTCTTGAAATAAGATTCAATCATATTTCTTAAAGATCTCTTCTTTCATGGATTTAATTTGGAAAGATCTGCAACCACTCTTATTCCAACCCAGGAATTTCAAGTCATATTCTGCTAGAGAGAATGCACATCTCCCTTCATCTTTTCACAGATTTGTACAATAATCTCAGGAAAGAGTTCCCATATTGTAGATGTCACAGGCATTGGGGAACTCTTTCTTTCCATAACTGGCACATTCAGGTTGGGAGTTCATGTTAACGGCAGAGGCTCTAAAAGTAGAGCAATCGTCATGCTCTCTTTTCCCATCGATAATTTTAGTGTTTGCTTGGGTCTTAATCTCTTGTGTGGAAATTTCAACACCCAGGGTGTTTGTCTGTCTTTGCATAAAGCATTGCGTGTGCACTTAGTCTGGTTATTAGATCTAATTCAGCTATATATACACGCAGTTTTGATTTGGAAAGCAGACAAACTCAATGTCATTTGAAGAGACTAAATAAAGATCTGGGATCTTTTTAAAGATTGTTAATATAGCACCTCTATTTAGAGATTTAAAATCTTTCTCTCGTTTGAACTGGTGCAGCCAGATTCTAGGGACTGCAAAATGGGAAGCATCAGCTCGAAGACCAGTTTAGTAGATCTCGCACAGGTTAGTTTTGTCTTCTACTTTAATAGCGTTTTGTGCTATATTGGAAAGGCAGTTCACACAGGAAGCTGCTGTAGTAGTGTTACATGATACAGTTGATGTTTGGGAATTATTCTGGGAGGGTACAGATGCTGAGTTAGGTGTTGTTGTTGTAGGAGTAGTGTTAGGAACAAGAGCATCTTTGTGTCCAGCACAAACTATAGGTCCGGGCCTTTTCTCCTTTTTTTATTTGGACATCAGAGACATCAATAAGTCCAATTTTTTTATGAAGCATTTACATTGTGTTTTGAATTTTTAGTCCCATGATTGTTTTTGCGCTCATTCCCAAATTTGCCTTTGACTGTTGGTATTTTTTGCATTTGTAGAATATTGGTTCAGAAGTCAAAGATATTGGAATTTGCAGGGTTTGAGAGGCTGTGGTGGACTATTCAACAGGCTGGACTGCAGTTGTAACTGATACTATCTGAGGAGCGGTATTGGATCTTTGGATGTCAGAGCATTTCTTGGCAGAGGCCGTCCGCTTTGAAACAATGGAACTATATATTTTTTTGCGTTGAGGACATGACTCCACTGATTCAGTATTTGGAAATGATATGGCTTGAATAAAGCTTGTTTATACTGAATTTTCTATTTTTATGCTGTTTTTATTTTTGTTTTTCCTTGCAGCTTTATTGTATTAGCAATCTTTCTTTTCTTTTTGTTTTTCTTTCGACTGTTAAATGTAGATTGCTTGTGGAGTTGGATTTATATCTGGCAAGTCGGTTGTTACCACTTCCTTTTCAGCAAAGGCATCTTCCATATTTGCTAGCCTTCTGGATTCCTCAAGAACTGATTTGGAAAGTGATGTGCCCTCAAAGACATCACTCAGCCTGTGAGTGATTGGTGAATTCACCATCACTTCAACATGATTGTTTGACTCTTGATTAGATGTTCTAGACGGAAGGCTAGTATTCAGTAAAGATTCAATCTGTTTTACTGAGTTCTCAGTACTTGTATGGTGTATGGTGGTGCTTCATCATTGATACTTTTAAGTCAGTGATGGATTTAGAGGTCTCATTATTTAGTGCTGAGCATAAACCAACCAATGTCGATTTGCAACTTCCCATGCCTTTTGTGAGCTCCAAGAGAGTATCCGAATTAGATTGGACTCAAGACATTGACTAATGATGTTAAGTCAAAACTAAGCCCAGTAAGAATCATGTCTGGGAGAGATTTCATGTTGGAACTTGCATCATGAGCCTTCCTTCCTAAGTTTGAAGTCTTGGGAGACAGTGGGGGGGGGGGGTTTGTTTCACGGGATGCTTCTGAGCAGAGTGCATGCGAGAGTTGTGAGCAATTTGCATTGATGTTATGCGTTATCTTTGATGTTACTTAAGATGTGTTGATTTGGTCTCGCGTAGCAATGAGCACAGTTTCTAGTTTCTCCAGATTATGCATGTCACCAGCGCTCCATCTTCTATTTGGAAAGTGTTTGTTGATTCTTCTTTTAATGTTTTTTGCAGTAACCATAAAATCGAGGCCGTTCGCCCACAACGAGTGCGCCTGTAGAGAGTTCTTGGGGGAGAGAAGACGTCTAGGGCGGCATTCGGTTGAGGGCTACAACGAAGAGTCTGTGTCCTGAGTGAAAACTGACATGGCCCGACTCAAACAGCCAGATCCTGTCAGAGAGGTAGATTGCTGAAAGGTAGTACAGGTTTCCACCCACGTCCCATTGTTTAATTCAGGGGCTGGAAGATCGTTGGACATTATGCTACTGTGTAAATTGTATGTGTTAGGTGAGCGTGGAGCTTTAGTCAGACAGGGCATATCAGAGACACTGGGCTTTCTTCCCAGAGGCCAGTTATTAGACAGCAAGACAGAAGTAACGGGTACAGTCTTACCTTACAGCGCCACAGCCTCTCAGCCAAACAGCCCAACATCCACTTCCAAGCCACCTACACGAAGCGCGCACTCACAAGGCGTGTGGCCAACAGCTTTTGTAGTGATTGGGAGAAGTGGGCGGAGTTAAAGGTCTGTTGAGAAAAATCTGGTTGTTTAGGCAAAGAGCATAGGGCCAGGCAGCCCAACAGCCACTTCCAAGCCCCTTACACAAAGTACATTTTGATGTAATAAATCATGGTTGTAAAATTATTTCGAGGGGATTGGGTCCTCCGATGTATTCCATATCTATGACAGGTAATGTCCACAGCTGTGCTACTTTGGAAAATTTCCTGCGTCGATGACGTCGATGCGCCATCCCTGAGGACCTCCTCCGACAGCCGACGTCACCCGATGTGATAAGTAGGACGCACGATGCCTGTAGCCTCAGTTTCGTTTTTTCCGCGAACGTGTTCGCTTCGTGAATCTCGGTACGCCTCGACTCTTTGGAGTTTGGTGTATTGTTCTCGGTTCTTTGAACCTGTTCGGTTTTTGTGAAAACAGCCTGTTCGTGACGATGTCTACCTAGTCTTCAACCCCGCGTCCGGGCTTCAAGAAATGCGGGGACTGTGGGTCCAAGATGTCGGTAAAAGACTCGCACGACGCCTGCCTCTGGTGCCTCGGGGAGGCCCACGACACGGACGACTGTGTCGACTGCCAGTCGCTCACGGCCAAGGCCTTGCGGGAGCGCAAGAAGAAGTTGTCAGTAGGTAGGGTGTCTAAGCCCAGGAAGTCGAGGTCTGCGGGGCTTTCGATGGATGATTCGAGAGGCGACTCTCAGCGTCATCGTCAGAGGTCCAGTGGGTCCCCTTCCAGGAGTCGGTCTCGCCGCTCCGCTGCCTCTTCGAGGCATTCCCGGAAGTGCCGGTATCGGTCGCCTTCCCCGTCCTCTTCCGAGGACTCCACCCGTCGGCGGGTCGTTTATTCTACCATGCAAGCGACACCGGAGGAATGGGCTTCCTTCGGGAAGAAGATTTTAGCGATTCTTGAATCACAGGGCACCGGTCCATCCGTGCCTCCGAGTGGGGTCGGTGGTGATCGGTCGAGAGACACCGCTCGCATGCCTTTGGGCTCGGGTGGTCGGCACAGTTCGCGGGAGAGGTCCCGCTCGGACAAGGGTAACTGTTCTCACCATGCCCGTTCCAGGTTCCGGTCTTCGACGCGCTCGAGACCGCATGATCCTGTGCCGTCTTCGAGGAAGATGTTGACGCCTGTGGCGCCGAGGTCGTTGACGACCTCTCTCGAGGCTCCGTCGACACTGTCGGCGCCTAGGTCGTCGGACACGCTTCGAGGCCTGTGTCGACGCCGCCGGTGCTGGCGGCGCTGCAGCTGACGTCAACGCCGATTCGCTCGACGCCGATTCTCTCGGCGCCGACTCGTTCGGCGCCCTCAACGCCTTTCGAGGCGGTGGTGTTCGAGGGGCCCAGCGGCACGGGGGTAGTCCCTAGAAAGGCTCTGGCTAAGGTCAGGCATAGATTTGGTCCCAAGGTGTCTTCCTCTCACCGCCTGGAGTACATTTCAGAGGGTGATGAGGGCTCTGATGAGGGCTTGGTTCCTGTTACAGTGCCTGATGAGCTTCTCTCGAGCCATAGCCAATTTGATGACCTGAGGCAGTCACTGCATGATGCCAGTGGACTGGACACCTCTCTGGAGGTGGAGTTTAGTAGGCCGGATCCTGGCACCCGCGCCTTATGTCTCGGGTCACCGAGTACTTGGGATGGTCGGCTCCCCCAGGGGAGTTTGTTCAGGATGATCTCACGGACATCCTTGATCTTGGTCCCCCCACTGACCCGGTACTGCTGTTTCATATGGCTCTGCAGAGAAGGGTGGCGGCGGCTTGGACTGCTCCAGAGAGTCTCCCGGCAGTGGGCTAGTCTTTGTCGCGAAAATACCGTCCAGCCAGTAGCGACCCATGCTCCTTGTCCAGGCACCCCACTCCGGAGAGTTTGGTGGTGCAGGCGGCTACGGCCCCGGCAAAGCAGGCGTCGTATCCTACCATCCCTCCGGATAGGGACGACAAACGTTTTGATGGCTGGGCGAAGAAAGTGTTTTCTTCAGAGGGTATGGCGCTTCAGGTGGCCAACTCCGTATGTGCCTTGTCTCGTGTCACACACAGTCTGTGGAACTGTGTTGCATTAGCGGCTGAACATATTCCCGAAGGGGACAAACAGGATGGTTTCCTTGCTATGGTTCAGGATGGCAAGGATGCCATGTGTGAGGCCGTTCAGTCGGGTTTGGACATGGCTGATTGTGTCAGCCGGTCCATGGCGGGGCGCACCGTAATACGCAGGTTTGCGTGGTTGCAGAAGTCGGGGTTCACTCCTGATGTGCAGTCCCAGCTCCTCAACAAGCCCTTTGACGGTGAACATCTTTTTGGCACCAAGGCTGACGAGAGCCTTGAGAGGTTGCAGACCTCCAAAGCTGCAGCGAAGTCGTTGGGCGCTGCAGTTCGACAACCTCCGCCTTTTCATCCTAGGGGACAACAATGAAGGGGAGGTTCCTTTCGCTATTACTCGTCCTTAAGTAAAGCGAGAGGAGCTGTCAGTCAAAGAGGCCACCGTAAGAGTGCCAGAGGTGGAAAACAGGGTACTCGAGGTGCCAAGGCCGCTGGGGCAGTTACTTCTTTGCCCTCAGGCAACGCCGCAGCCGCTACCACTCAGTCATGAGGCCAGGTCCCATGGTTCGCCGGTTGGGGGAAGGCTGGCGCAGCATCTTGTAGAGTGGCGTGCCATTATTTGAGATATGTGGGTTCTGGAGATCATAACCCACGGCTACTGTCTTCCTTTTTGGCAGAAGCCTCACAACAATCCACCTGGGAATCTCTCTTTGAAGAGTCCGGATCCGCTCCTTGCGCAGGAAATTCAAGCCCTGCTGGAGAAAGGCGCCAAAGAACTGGTGCCTGTAGCGGAGAGGAACAAGGGATGGTATTGCCCTTATTTTCTGATTTCGAAGAAAGACGGGGGATTGAGACCCATCATGGACTTGCACGGTTTGAACAAACTTCTCAGGAAGGACAATTTCAAGATGGTTACTCTCTCTCAAGTCCTCCAGGCCCTTCAACTTCAGGACTGGTTGGTGTCTCTCGACCTCAAGGACGCTTACTTCCATGTGCCGATCCATCCCAAGCACAAGAAGTACCTGAGGTTCGCGGTTGGCAACTCGCACTTTCAGTTTCGGGTCCTGCCGTTCGGATTGACCTCCGCCCGAGGGTTTTCACCAAGCTCATGGTGGTGGTGGCAGCGCATTTCAGAAAAGGTGGGATTCACGTCTACCCCTACCTGGACGATTGGTTGATCAGGGGGAGCTCTCCGGAGCAAGTCCTGGATCATCTGTCCGTCACCTGCCACTCCCTTCACAAGCTGGGCTTCTCCCTCAATTTAAAGAAGTCCCATTTGACGCCAACACAGTGGCTCCAGTACATCGGAGCAGCGCTCGACACATCCCTAGGGCTGTGTTTTCCTCCCCAGGTGAGGGCTCTTCACATTCAGCAGATGGTGCACAAGTTTCAACTTGCCCAGACGCTCCCGGCGTTAGAGTTCTTGAGGTTGCTCGGCCTCATGGCATCCTGCATTCTTCTGGTGCCAGAGGCTCATCTGCGGATGAGATCTTTGCAGTGGGCATTCAAGATGCAGTGGTCGCAATCTTCCGGCAGGATGTCGGACCCTGTTCAGGTGCCGCCCTCTCTGTCGCCCAGGACCTTCTGTGGTGGGCCGTGGGCCGTCGAAGGTAATCTGTTGAAGGAGGCCCCGTTTTGGCTGCCCTTGCCGGTTTTGACGATTGTGACGGACGCATCCCTCACGGGAAGCCAAGCTCATGCCAACGAGTTGACAGTCAGCGGTCGTTGGTATCCGTCGGAGTCAAGACTCCATATCAATCTGTTGAAGCTGAGGGCCGTCAGGCTAGCCCTGAAGGCTTTTCTGCTGACTGTGCGAGGAAAGAGTGTCCTGAACCTAACGGACAACACGGTGGCCATGCACTACCTCTATAAAAAGGGGGGCAGGGTCACTTCCTCTGTGCAGGGAGGCGATGCAGCTCGAGTTCTGGGCCATCCAGCAGGAAGTTTTGATCTCGGCTGTTCATCTGGCCGGAGACGACAACGAGACGGCGGACGCTCTGAGCAGGCAGGCACGATCTCTCACGAGTGGGAGCTGGCTCAGGAGATTCTCCTGGAGATCTTCGCACTTTGGGGGACACCTCAAGTGGATCTCTTTGCCTCCAGTGTCAACCGGAAGTGCGAAGGGTTCTGCTCGCGGGAATTTCCTCCAAAAGGAGCCTTCGGAGACGCGTTCGTGGTGGAGTGGTCGTTCCCACTGCTGTACGCGTTTCCTCCAGTCCCCGTCATCCCGCAAGTACTGCGGAGGTTACCAAGGTTCGGTTCCCAGATGATCCTCATTACTCCGGCGTCGGCCCGGTGGACGTGGTACCCGGACCTTCTCGACTTGTCCATCTGCCCTCCACGTCGTCTTCCCCACCGAGACGATCTGCTCTCACAGGAGGGGGGTCAGGTTCTCCATCCAGAGGTCAGATCCCTCCACCTTCACGCTTGGCTTCTGAAAGGTTGAGGTATAAGGATTGGGACCTCCCTGAAGACGTGTTGGAGGTGTTGCTCTCGGCCAGAGGGCCGGCAACAAAGTCTCTGTGCAGTTGCCGTTGGCGTAAGTTCTGCGACTGGTGCAGAGTTAAGAATGTGGATCCTTTTGAGTGTGACATTCCCATGGTTCTGTCTTTTTTGCTTTCCTTGACCCACAGGGGCTTGCAAGTGGGTACCATTAAAGGTTACCTGGCGGTGCTGTCTTTATTTAAGCGCTCGTCTGAAGAATGTTCCTATTTTAAGATTCCTTTAATTTCTCAGTTTTTGAAAGGGCTCACTAATGTGTTCTCTCAGTCACCTTTTCTGGTGCCCGGTTGGGATTTGAACCTTGTTCTTAAGTTTCTTATGGGTGCTCCGTTTGAGCCTTTGCATTCTTGCCCTTTGAGACTGTTAACTCTTAAAACTGTGTTTTTGGTTGCGGTTATTTCCGCTCACAGAGTGAGTGAGTTACAGGCACTTTCAGTTAAGCCACCCTTCACTGTGTTTCATAAGGATAGGTTTGTCCTTCGAGTTCGTCCTTCCTTTCTTCCGCAGGTGGTTTCGGAATTTCATTTGAGCCAGAAGGTGTTCTTCCGGCATTTTATCCTCCTCTGCATCCTGGTAAAGAAGAGGAGAGGCTCCATAGGCTTGATCCTAGGAGAGAGTTGAGCTTTTATATTTCGCGCATGTCCCGGGTCAGAGTGGACAATCAACTTTTCATTGGTTACGCTGGAAAGCGTTTGGAACAAGCTGTGACGAAACAGACTTTGTCTCGTTGGATTATTTTAGCTATCTCCGAGTGTTACCGCTTGGCGGTTAAGGACCCTCCGGCTGGCTTGCGGGCCCATTCTACCAGGGGTGTGGCTGGGTCTACTGCCCTGCAGAGGGGTGTTCCTATTCGTCACTTCTATGATGCAGCCACCTGGGCTTCGGTACATACTTTTGTACGTCACTACTCCCTAGATTCCATCCGAGGGCAGGATCTGGCCTTTGGCAAGGCAGACCTTTATTCCGCAATTTGTTTGGGCATGCTAAATTTGTGTTCTCAATTCTTTTCCCACCTCCTTGCTTGGTACTGCTTTGGAAGTCTGCCATAGATATGGAGTACGTCGGAGGACCCAATCCCCTCGAAGAACAAGTTACTCTCTTACCTGGTAACGTTCTTTCGATGGGATGGTCCGACAACGTATTCCATATCGCTCCCTCCCTACCTTCCCCGCTGCAGAATTTCTTATGCCATTGCAGTTTGCGTTCCGCAAGGCCTTGTGTGTCTGACTGGCAGAAAACTGGTGTCACACATTCTGGGGAAAAAATTACAACTGAGGCTACGGGCGCCGTGCGTCCTACTTATCACATCGGGTGACGTCGGAGGAGGTCCTCGGGGACGGCGCATCGACATCGACGCAGACGCCGAAAATGTTCTGAAGCAGCACAGCTGTGGACATTACCTGTGATAGATATGGAATACGTTGTCGGACTATCCCATCGAAAGAACGTTACCAGGTAAGAGTAACTTGTGTGTCTATATATCTCTTCCATTCACAAATATGCCGGAAGGTTGTTGTGATCAAGCCATATTGCTCCTCAAGTTCTGCCATGATTATTATGGCCATGCTCGGTGGAAATGCTGCCTCTGTAACATTTCAGTATTTTGCTGATAAAAATGGTTGTCAAATTCAAAATAGTTCCATTCCAGTGCTATTGTAATTAATTACACTATGAATTCAAGGAAAGCACCATTGGGCAAGTGTGTGTGTGTCAGATTGTGAAGGAATTTTAGGGCTTCAGATTGTGGAATAATATCTATATATGAAAAGGGGAAATTTGTGGATATGTGTGTGTCTGTCTGTTCGAAATGTTCAGCATACTTCCCAATATGCTACAAACCTGAACTTTGGCATGTGGGGAGGTTCCATGGTGTAGACAATGTAAAAAGTATAAAATATACATTTTCCTAATTTATTTTTTAAGCGAACTGCAATGCTTGGGTGTGTGTGTGTCTGTTCAAAATGTTCAGTATACTTCCCAACATGCTATAGACCTGAAATGTGACATATGGGTAGGTTCCATGGTGAAGATAATGCAACAAGTATAAAATATACCGCGTTCTGCAATGCTTACCCCTGGCGTATGGCTCTTTGCACTGCCATAGTTCTATATTCATTGTTCCTAAAGTTCAGCAGTTGATTATGATACGTTATTTATAACGTGGTTAATTTTTCCAACTTGGCCGAGCGGGGTGAGTGCAGTGCAACGGATTTGGAATCTTTGCTGCCCTCCTGAGCTTTGTATGCGGTAGTGTACTTGGGGGATATTGTTGTTTGTTTATTCTGCCCTCCCGTGTCTCCTGTTCTTTCCCGGCCTCCCTCCTCCCGCTTCGGTCCCTCCTTCCCAATCGCCCGCCTCCCATCCCGCACCCCCCCCACCCTCGATTGGTCCTCCCTTCCTTATCACTGACCTTCCCTGGGCAGCCTATGCCCGGCAGCCCCACGGCTCAGGGCACCCAGGCAGAGGGTGGCTCCTACTTAGGCGGCTCCCTGTAAGTGTCTGCGGTTGTCCGCAGGGGACGCCAGCTGCCAGTCACCATCCCTC
Organism: Ambystoma mexicanum; assembly: GCF_040938575.1. NCBI lineage: Eukaryota > Metazoa > Chordata > Amphibia > Caudata > Ambystomatidae > Ambystoma > Ambystoma mexicanum. The sequence continues at coordinate 530,681,495 of NC_090927.1, forward strand.
TGACTTCCCTGTTTACCCCTGTTAGGCAGAATTCTGTGCAGTGCCCTTAGGGACCACTACACACAATTAAGACTACAAGTGGTAGTACAAGTTTACCTTTGGTACAAGCCTGCACTACCATGTTAAAGTGGTAGCAGTAGCGGAGCAGCCGGGTTTATCTCAAAAGTATATATGCAGTAGCAGAGATTACACAAAGGGACCACAATTACTCTGACTCAAGTAAACACTGACTCAAGGTTTCAGGTAAAAAAATATAAGTAAATTTATTTTTAAACCATTTGTTATAAACACAACACTCCTATTAATTCAAAACCACACGTAAAGTACACTGCAATCAACCAATTCACTTGGTACAATATAACTCAAGGTAAGTACCCTATGTTTTAACGGACCGGTGTTGTGAAACAAAAGACGTTATCTGTGAATACATATGCAATCACTTTTTGACAATGACAGTTCGGTCTTACTAAAGATATGCGTATCCGCGACAAGAAATGTCACCGGGGCAAAAACACACTTAGCACCTGAGTGAACCAGAGAGAGTTGGGGGTAAAAATCATAGGCAATACTTTTGTTGGGGCAGACAGAATCAGAGAACACTCGTTGACAGAAATTCAAGAGTCAATAAGCCGTAGCCAGTGTCAAGTGGAACTGGGTTCCTGTTGTCGAGGATCACACAGTCGGATAGTTCAAGATTCAACATTTCCAGGATAACTTAGATATTGTCAACAGAGCAAGCAAAAGTTATAAGAAGGAGGGAAGACGAGGGCAAGCCTTGGAGAAGGAAAGAAGGGATTCACCCTAATTCCTCAAGCAGAACACAGTACCTTATTCAATGAAGAAGCTGGTGCCACGGCAGTTGTTCCTGGTAGTTTCCTTCAGACCCACGGTTCCTGGAACTTCGACAAGAAGGAGGACATCTGGAGGGGTCTGCACCACACAGGGATGGAACCGGCAGCAGCAACGGTGAATAAAAGGTGCGCGCCTTAAAAACAGGAGAGGCTCTTCAGATGGCTATCCGGACCACTACAGCAGTGTGCAGCGATTTCGACCACAAAGAGGATCCTCTGGCTGTGGAAGGTGAGCTGGTTATCCCCACCAGGCTCAAGGGAAGAAGACTCTGGACTGGATCTTCTCTGGTCGTCGAAGGGTAGATAGCTCAGGACTGCAGCAGGGCCTCACCGGGACAGGATAGTTGTAGCAGCCTTTGTTTTCTTCTCTTCGGTTCCTTGTAGTTCCAGTGGCGACTCTGACTTTCATTCCAAGAGTCCTGCCTTTTATGCGAAAATCCCCCATTCACACAGCCCGGACAACCACCTCAGCCAAAGTGCGACTTGGGTTTCCTAGGATACCCTGTGCAGGGGGGTGACAACACCCCTCCCTCACATTCAGCCCACCTAGACACCCAGGCGCTTAGAGGAGGGCTTCTTGGCAGAAGCCCGCCAAAAGACAGTGAACAAAGAAGGCAAACCTGGTTTGACACGCAAAGTAAAACACATGAAGGACGGAAGAAATGGTGAATAAACCCAACCGGAGCAAAAAGTAAGAGTATTTGGTCAAGCGGGTTTATGTTCGAGGCTAATACAATAGCCTAAAACAATACCACGTTTATATTGTATAATCGCGGTAGAAAAGTTAGGGTAGATACCACTGCCACCAGCCAAGTCTAAATGTTAAAAGAGCAAAACAATGCTCTAGGAAAGGCTAAGAATTAACTCTTCGCAGTACTCATGTAAGATGGGGTGTACTGGATCTGTGGTTATTTGACTAAGTAAAGTAAATGGCAACTTTACCCTTTCTGTGGGACTGTAGTCAGCCTCAGAAATGGAGGCGGTGGGAAGTCTAAAAGACAACCCTGTGTCACTGCACTGAAGGTGCTGTGTAACACACAAAAGGAAGGGGGCTACGGAAATGGTGTGCTCCAGAGTCCACAATCACAAAAACAGATGAAATACACATGGCAAAACACAGGTAAGAGTGGGAAACAGAGGTTCACTCTTACAAAGTGAAATAAATAAACTCCAGAAATCCAGCAAAGCTGCTGGGGGACTCACTAGGTAAGGGAAATTAGCCATTGAATGAGAATTCTCCCTAACAACCCCCCCTTACACTTACAGGTGGTTTTCCACCTGTTGTTTTTAATTTGCACTGTATCAGTACCTAGAGTTGCATAGTGAAACCGGTTATAGGTCAAAGTTTTGACTCAAAAGGGTTGAATGACAAAAGGGTCGAGACAATTCGACCGAAAAAAAAGGGTCACATTTTTTTTTTCTTTTTTTTTTTTTTCTTCTTTTTTTTGGGGGTCTCCACCTCAAACCCCTGTTTTTGGTGTAAAAACACCTTTTTTTTATACTAAAACAACAAAAAATATATAATTTTTAAAAACAAATTCGATCCTTTTGTTTTCAGTCGAATTTACTCGACCCTTTTGTTATTCGACCCTTTTGAGTCGAAACTTTGACCGGACACTGTGAAACCTAGGTCTTTCTCCCTCTATTCAGGATTCTCAAACTTAGGTGGTTTTTCGTCCTGTCTAAAAGCGTGCATTTTTGATAGTTCTTAATCCCGAGTGTTGTTGTCTTGTCCTATTGCTCAACCTCCCTGCCTCTCGCTGTCTTGTCTGCCTGCCCCCTGCCTGTTGTCCTTCCCTAGTGGTTCCCCTCTCCCTTCCACCTCTCTCCTCTCCCCTCCTACTCTATGGTGCTCTCTGTCTCTCCTATCTTTTCTAACTGCTTCTCTATTGACTATCCTGCCCTCCTCACGAAATCTGGTAGGAAGAAGTTTAAAAAGGATATCCTGCTCTCTAACCCAGGCCTCCCTCTCTGACACCTATACCATTGCCTCCTCCAAGGAAACTCTCACCGACATCCTCTGTCGTTCCCTCGCTAGACCTATGGACCCTACATATGGTCTCTGTGCTCTCTACTTTCTCTTCTCCATTAATGGTGGCACCCGGTGGGATACCATCCTGGCCTCCTTCCATTCCTCTAAGGTCATCCTTAATGTTTATTCAAAAACTTTCTTGGACTGTCCTGATCCAAGGTCCTCAGGCCAACCTTCACCTCTTTGATAGACTCTTCCCACGCCTCATCAATTTCCTTTCTTCTCTTGCTGTCCCCTCTGCCCCCTCCTCACCTCTTCCTCCTGCTGCCTCCTCCTCGGCTACCTTGGCCTCTCATTCCCTCGGGCTCCTTCCACACCTCTGCAGGGCATACCACTGATATGTACCCCTCCCCGGAAGTCATTCAAGGATGGCAACCTCCTCCACATTGCCACTCTTAACTCTCGCTCAGCTGTCCAACACTCCTCCAGCATCTGCCTTCTTCTGAAAGAACTTGACCTTGATGTCCTCGGCCTCACAGAGACATGGTTCATGGCCAGCTCTGTCACAAGCTTTGACACGCTCCTCCCCGATGGCTCCAAGATCCTCTGCGCACCCAGGTCCAACCGCTCCGGAGGGGGTATAGCCCTGATCTTCCCCAAGTGGATTTCTGCCTCTGTCATTCCTACGCAGGCCTTCTCTTCTGTTGAATGCCTGTTCTGCAGGCTCTCTCTCTATCCTAGCCATTCCCTTACTGCCATTTCCTTACTGTGGCTACTATCTATCGGCCACCTGGTCAGATTTCCCCCTTCCTCTTTGAGTGGGCGGACCTCTCCTCCTTACTCCTGGCTTCAACCACTCAACTCCTTCTTGGAGACTTCAATATCCACCTGGATGCCTCCTGTCCTCCCTCTGGACTATTTCGCGACCTCTGCGACTCTCACGTACTATTCTCCCCTCTGGCCCGACTCACTCTGCAGGGCACACTCTGGATGTTCTGATCGCCTCAGACTTCCCCTTTCTGTCCCTCTCACCACTCCTCTCTCCTGGAATGATCACTTTCTCCTTTCCTCCCAGCTCACCCTCTCTATCCCTCAGGCCAAGCCATTTCCATCACTGCCACCCACCTTCTCGGTCATCCGACCCATGAAGCGCGTATCAGTTGAGGCTTTTGCCGCCACTTTCTCAATCCACCCATCCCTCTTTGGCTGACTCTCTCCCTGACCCTCTCCACGCTCCACTCTGCTATATCTGAAAAGCAATAGGAAGCAGCCTCTGCAATCCTGTGACGATTGGGAGCATGTGAGGTGCGACTTCATTCCTGCTTGATTGCTGCCGTAGTGCGCTTGTGTGGGGACGTTGAGAGGTCCTTTCATCAAATCGGCGGCTCATTGTGTTCACTGTGCCGGATGCTGGACGTGGGGCGCTGCCCAGCCGAGGAACTCACCCCAGGGTGGCGGCAGAAGGCAGATAAAGGGGCGCTGAAGAGTGCCGCACCTGATGCGTGCGGCGGGACCCTGCAGCCCTGATTACCAGACTGCCAGGAGCAACGGGTAAGATAGTTACGACTGCCCTGCATCCTGAGTCCTACGCTCTGTTTGACAGGCGACTACAAGCCTATTGAGCTGGACTTGGGGTGTTTTCCGCTCCATGGGCACAAGCACTTCATTACTGGTGCTCACTGACCATGATCAGGGGGAGGTATTGACAAAATCCGGGCGGTATCGACCGTGACGGTGAGGTGAGGCAGGTCTCCTGGCTGCCTCAAGCTGCTCCTTGCCGAAGCAGTAAGCTGGTACTTGTTTTTCCGCCTATTTTCCGCCTGTTCTCAGCATCGCACAGGAGCGTGTGTTAGCTCGTTTGGGAGCGTGTGAGGGAGAGCCTTAGTATGTGTTACTGGGCTGCTGGACTGCTGCTGTGACACCGCGTGGTGATTACAGCTGATTCGCACAGGGACGAGGGCGGATACGAGGACTATCGACCACGAATACAAGCGGTGGCAACCTGGGTTTAATGAGCATCTTGAGCCATTAAGGTCTGCCCCTTGAATTGGAGCTTGATAAAAAGGGGTGTGAGCACACAGAAAAAGCCGGTTGAGTCACAGGCAGTATTGGCACCCACTATTGGTGGTAGATGGACCCAGCCCAGGTATAAGGCTATAAGTTCACGGTGGGATTCTATCCACTAGGGTGAGTGCCCTGAGTGGATAGTATTCCTATAGCGTATCACTTACTGCTTATCTATTACCAAATCATTTCTAGGTAAAATTGATAGAAGGTGCTATAGGTAACTGTGAACTGAGGCAAAGTAGACAAAAGCTGCGATACGACGGGGAGACTGCGGGAAATAATCCTTTGATCCCCGGGACTAAACAGTGCAGTTGAGAACGCTGCGTGTTATTGTCTACTGTCCTTGTAGACAAGGTTTCTCTCTCAACGGTGTGAAGCCAGTTGATTCTATATAATTAACAAGTGAAATTTATGGTACATCATTGGTAGAAGAGATACCTACTATACTGTGTGGGACTGTGTAAAGAAACAGACTGAGAGAGAATGACCACCTGTTCTATGGGCCCTGGATACAATCTGTGTAAGACTAAAGAGAAAGGACCGCTAATGGGAATTGATGGGTAAAAGCAAAAAACTTCTCCCGGTAACAACGGGAGGGATTACTTCCTTTTTCCACCCAATCTCCCAGCTGAGGGCAACCCTCCACAAGAACAATGTGTGATACCTCAGATCGATCTGGATAATCATTCATTGGAACAGACTATAAACAAAGAGATAGAAAATAACTCCTTATTGGATATGTGCATCTCAATACAAAGGCAGATGACTCCAGCAGTTATGAATATTGCGGAAGCACAGGCTGTGAATACCAAGTCGTCAAATTTGACGCAATCACCAAACGGGGCAGCTAGGTTATCTGCATCACTGAATTTGGAAGCACTGGTGGACCAGTCTGAAGTGGATCCATTGAATAACTCCTATACCTCGACGGGCGGGTTTAAAGAGTTACAAGCATCAGTGGTGTCACTGCAATTTTCCCTTAAAATATTATTAAAAATGTGTGGACGCATTTTGGAAAATACCAACAATATGACTATGGTAAATGAAGCAGACCACAAGGAGATCGATAATGTGGAGAATAATTTGTCATTTGCGATGGCTATGGTGGAAGCAGAGCCAGAGAATAATCCTAACCCGGTGCAGGATATAGAGGAGGCGACTAATTCTGAGATCTTTTTCTCCCGAAAGCAGAGGAGAATGGCCAGAAGGGCAACCATGAAGAAGAGACCGTGTGTTGCAGCCTCAATATCACTATCTCCGGCACCTACTAAAATCACAAAAAAAGTGACACGGGCAAAGAAACGTAAGCTGGTGACAGAGGGCCGCCTAACCAGCTGGTTGATTGCGGAAAAGCCCAATGAATTTAACAGTGTTGCAGAAAACTCTATTGCCTTACCAGATTCATTTATGGGAGAAGACCCCGACAAGGTCTCTTCCACTCCTCGTAGAAGAAGTATGACCTCTCCGAGAAGAGAGAATGACAGCTTAACTACGAAAAAGGCTGAGATGAGTCAGGAGGGAAGCAAGAGGAATATATGTATCATCAAGAACCTCTATCAAAATAATGAATGGGATTAGCTCACAAGAACTGAATTACTCATTAGACTACATTCAATACCTCAATTCAGTGTTTTAAGATCTGAGGACTTAGAATTTACACAAGTCAGAGGTTCAATAAATTCAAACGTTTCTGCTATCCACTGTAAATTCCATTCTACTATACAGCTATTGAGATCATATAAAGACAATCTACTGGAGGTGTATGTACAATTGGTCGCTGATCCTGGAAAGGAAGACCATATTTGTCCCAGAAAGAAGATTGTGGAGATGAAGAATAACACTCCAATTCCTGTGGCAACGAAAGAGAGATCCCCTCAGATAGAGGATATTCAGAATGCTTTGAAGTGGTTGGTGGAAGCATTACCGGCGGTCCTAAATAAAGATTGAAATTTTGCTATTATGTCCTGGAATTGTAGGGGTTTTAACCATCTTTTTCAAGCAGGAGGCTCATTCACTATAATGACTAAATTCTCCTGCTTTTGTCTACAGGAAACATGGTTAACCTCTCAAGTTGTGATAAATGGATATACAGTTTATCAATCCCTGGCGAATAAGGGGCTACGGGGAAGACCTTACGGGGGCTTGATCGTGGGAATTAAGCATAATGTAAAATCCCGCCAGATTGAGACTAACTCAGACAAATTTGTGATTGCCGTGGAATTTGAATTATGGTCTGTGGATCACATAGTAAACATCTTGATAATTACTCTGTACTCCCCTCCTGGTGTGGCCCATACCGAAGCAATCCAAGAATCCTTGCATGAGACTATGATTAAATGGTCTATTAAGCAGGGAAACAAACTGATTGCGATTATGGGGGACTTTCATTGTCACATGGGGGGAGGTAAATGGTCTACGAGTAATCCTTTATTAAGGGCTGAGAGTAATATGCGCCAGATGAGAACTGACATGGAGGGATTGCAGTGGTTGAGCTTTTTCAAATTCTGGGATATGGAAATGATTAATGGAAGATCGATGGGGGACAATCCAGGTAAAGGAACCTGGGGGAACGGTAAAAGTAAGAGTACGCTTGATTATATTTTTGTTACCCCTGAACTGGCTGTTTTGGTTAGAGACTTTATTGTATTAAAGAATGAGTGGAGTGACCATGCTTCACTCTCATTAACAATTACCCCGTACATAAGTAAACATGCATTTAAATCTCTGGGTACTCTGAGGGTGAATCATGCTGCCACACGTATAAATTGGTCTGAGAAAAATATAGCTAAAGCTGCTCTCCATATAACGGAGACAAGTCAGCCAGAGATAGATATATTCCAGGAAATGACAATAAACAATATTGAGGCCTGGATATCTACTTTTTCTATTAAATACGTTTCTGTAAACGTGGGACTATCATGGTCTAAGCAAAAGAAGGCAAATGGGTATGACTCAGAAATCAGGGATGCCAAGAGATTACTTAGAATAGGAATCCGCAAAGCTAAGATCTCTTCCCCCAATATGCAGTCCTTCCTTATATCGAGTAGACTGCTTAAGAATAAGTATAAAAGGTGGATCAAACAAAAAAGACACTTAAATAAACTTAAGCAGTGGCAGGACACGGTACGCATATTATGCACTAAGAATACGCGCAATATCTGGGTAATACTTGGGGAGGTTCGGGGCAATAGGATAATATCTACGATTAATCCTATCAGTGCCCTGAGATGGGAAACATTTCTGTTAGAACGTAACATTGAGACGGAAGACAAAGTCAACCCTATAAGGAAGATTATACCTCCTGTGCCTCCTTGCTCTATTTCGATTAATCAACTTATTGATGAAATAAAAGTATTAAAATCATCTCGAGCCCCGGGGCCGAATGGCTTGGCAAATATAACCTTGAAAAGCAAGCCGAGGTTCTTCCGTGAAGGTAAAATACCTGATTCATGGCGTAAGGCAATACTGATCCCCATACATAAAAAGGGAGACAAGCTAGAGCGAACGAATTATAGATTATTGTCCATGTTAGATTGCACTAGCAAACTTTTTGCCAGTTTCCTATTAAAAGAACTTCAAAGTTGGATCGACCAGAAAGGTCTTTTCTATCGATTCCAGAGTGGTTTTAGGCAAGGCTACTCCACTATGCATAATTTATTTATTCTTGATACCCTGCGTATAAATGCTAGAAGAAAGGGGAATCCCCCGATATATGCTTTATTCGTGGATTTTAAAGCGGCTTTTGACAGAGTACGAAGAGAGCTGCTTTGGGCTAAATTAGAATTGCTGGGATGCCCTGAAGGTCTAATGTATTATCTTAGACTCTTACATGATAATAACACGGTCTGCTTAAAACTTGATACACAGGGTAATATGACTGCTCAAGTTGTACAGAATCGGGGGGTTAAACAGGGGTGTGTCACTGCACCAACGCTATATAACTTATTTGTGTACGATCTCCCTTTAGTGTTTGATAAGGTACATAATTGTGCCCCACGAATTGGTATGGACAGATGCCCGGTACTTGCCTACGCTGACGATCTTGTCATCCTTGACCACACATTCAGTGGTCTGTGACGATCGGCGGAAGCTCTCTGGGTATATTGTAAAAATAACGAGTTGGAAATTAACCTGGAAAAGACTCAAGTTATGGTCTTCGCTAACAAAAAGATTGCACGTGTAAGACTTGAAGTCCTGGAATCGATCATATGCTACACTCCTTCCTATAGATATCTAGGCATTGAGTTTGAGATGACTAAGGACTACGTGCATTGTGTCCAAGTACGTAAAATTAGGGCAGCTCAAATAACAGCCTTAGTCTATCGTTTCACTCTAACTCATGGGGGATTTAGCATTTGGGCTGCGCGGCTTTTGTTCCAACAGGTGTTTAAACCTATGATGATATATGGCCTTGAGTCCCTTCAAAAAATTGATTTAAAGTGGCTACAGGTTGTGGAGGGTAAATTTTGGAGAAAAGTGCTGGGACTACCAACTTGTATTCCTACGGCCATTATCAGACTGGAGCTGGGGTTGTTTTCCCTGAAATCAATGGTACTTAAGAAAAGGACAGAATTTTATTTGAAGCTCAATAGTACCTCTAGTAATCAATTGCTGGTTTCATTGTGGCAAGAATTGCGTATGGAACTGAAGAGATCGACCTTAAAAACCAGTACTGAAAATTTTATGCATATGATAAACTGGAACTGTAGTCAGGAGATATTTTCCCCAGCAGCTAAATCTGCTCTGTCAAAGAAAGTTGACTTGGCTGATTAGATTAACAACTACACTCACCTAGAACATTTGAGAAAATACCAATTTTTAAAATATATTTTATATACATATAAAAAACCTCAACAGTATCTAAATCTATGTCCAAGCATCAGACTCCGAAGATTTATATTACTTGTTAGGATTAATTATTTACCAGTACTTGAAAACACTTGTGTAATAAATAAAGTAAGGATTGAGGAGCGATGCTGTAGATTATGTGAGGATAAAGCAACAATTGAGACAAGGCTACATGTTCTGACTTGATGTTCAAAAATGATAAACATCTATTCCAGATATTATGGGGATTTTGCGCATAGGATTGAACACATTAAAGAGGAAGTCTTCTGGTGGCGTATCTTGAATTCCACAAAACTGAAAGGTTTAATAGCAATGTACAATGTCTGGTTAGAGATTGAGAAAAGACTGGATATCTCCATCTGAGCTAAGCGTAATATAAGGTAATGGCATAATTTGTGTATATACCTAGAGGTGGAAATGCAGATGGGTTATTCATGTATGTACACAAAAGAATGTTTTAGAATTGATTTTACTGATTACATTTTAGGCATTTTGATATGGTATGGTTCTTAGCATGTTTTTATGAGAATTAATTATGAATTTGTAATTTGGCTTCTTTTTAGTGGATAATGTATATATAATATGTAAGATGTGAAAAGTTTATTTATAAACTGTAACACATTAATAAATAAATTAAATTAAAGCTATATCTGATACTCTTGATATCCTTGCCCCTGTCATGAGGATACACCTGAAGCCCAAAGCCAAGTGCAACTCCTGGTACGACTCAGACCTCGTCACCCTAAAACACAAGTGCAGGGTGGCCGAGAGGAAATGGCATGCTTCTTGTACATCCTCTGACAAACTGGCCTGCTGCCTGCTCCAAAGGCAATACCGGCTCTCTGTCCTCACCAAGAAGAGAGCTCATATGCAAGCCCGCTTCTCGGCGTCATCAAACAACTCAGCTAAACTCTTTAAAATCTGCAAGGAACTGGCCAATCCTGCTGCAGTCTCTACCTCTCCTGTCCCTTCCCAGGCCCTCTGCACCGCACTGGCCTCTCACTTCATCTCTAAAACTCAGGACATCCTGTCTTCTCTCCTCCTCTCCCCTCCTTCCCTATACTCCCTGCTCTTCCCCTGGCCCTTCTGCAGCCACCTCTCCTCGCTCCTCTGCCTTTCCCCTGTTTTCCGCTGGCGAGATTTCTAGACAAGTCAGATCTATGAAAGTCTCGTCAAAACAGGTTCACCCCCTTTCCTCCAAAACCATCAAGGACCGCATTGACACCCTGGCACCTGCCCTGGCTGACTTCTGCAACCACTCTTCCGCCACTGGAGTCTTCCCAACCCCCCTCCGAAGCACTCCCTTGTGCACCCTCTTCTTAAGAAACCCTCTGCCGATCCCTCCTCCCGAATAACTATCTCCCAATTTCCATCACTCCCTTCCTGGGCAAGCTCCTGGAGAAACTGGCCATCTCCCAGCTTAATCTCCATATTGAATCTGTTGGTTGTCTTCACAACCATCAGTCTGGCTTCAGAGCTGCCTGAGGCACTGAAACTGCTCTCCTGAACATCCTCGAATACCTGCTCTCCAACCTTGACTCTAACACCCCCTGTGTCCTCATCTTTCTTGATCTCTCTTCTGCCTTTGATACTGTCAACCATGCCATCCTGCTTAATTGTCTCTGTGATAACCTGGGTTTTACCGGTCAGGTCCTGGCGTGGCTGACTTCCTTCCTCTCTGACCGACCCTCCCAGGTCCAACTTGGGCACTTCCTCTCTGCTATCTTTTTCTCTACCTGTGGTGTCCCCCAGGGGTCTAACCTCTCTCCCTGGCTGTTCAACCAATACCTGGCACTCCTTGCCCACTGCATTGCCGCTCTCTGCACTAACTTACAGTGCTATGCGGATGACACTCGGCTCATCTTCAGGCTACCTTCAGCCACCTCTTCTCCGTCCCTCATCTCTGACTGTCTGTCTGCTATCCAGGAGTGGTGTGCCTCCAATGACCTCTGCCTTAATGCCAGTAAGACTGAGATTCTCATCATCGGCACACCCACTCCCTCCTTTCCTGTAGGTCTCTGCCCGGCCTCTCTTGGCCCTCTTCCTGCTCCAACCTGCAAGGCTAAAAACCTTGGGGTCATCTTTGACTCCACACTCTTTCTCTCCTCACATCTGACGTCTTGAAGAAGTCACACTACCAGCTGTACCTCCTCAGAGGTTTTCTTGAATTTCTCTCCTTCCCCCAGAAGCTCACTGTCTCCTGAGCTCTGGTTCGCTCTAGGCTGGCCTATTGCAACAGCCTCTTTCTAAATCTTCCTCCTTCTACTCTATGCCCTCTGCAACTTATCCAGAACAGGACTGCAAGACTTGTCCTTGGTCTCAAACCCAGGGATCGTATCGCTCCAGGACTGAAATCTCTGCACTGGCTCCCAGTGGCTGTGAGGATTAAATTCAAAACCCTCTGCATCGTCCACAAGGCCTTCTTGGGCCTGGGGCCTCAATACCTTCAACTCGCTCTCCCTAAATATCTTTTTTTTCGGGCTCTCCGCTCATCCGTCTCCAACTCCCTCAGGGTCATTCGCTTCTCCAAGCAACAAGTTGGTGGTAGATCTCTCTCTTCGGCTGGGGCCTCCATCTGGAACAGCCTCCCTGAAACTTGAGGAGAACCATCTTCAGTTCCGGAAGCACCTTAAAACCTTCCTCTTTGCTTCTGCTTTCTCTCCCCCTCACCCCTGCTGAAGTCCTGCTGATACTGTAGGGTTACCTGGCCACCCATCTGATCTCAGGCTCAAACCCTGCCAGTTGCACGCCTGCACTGCCTCCCTGGCAACTCCTGCACCTGGGGACTGTTTTCTGTATCCCTACAGTCCCCCAACCAGCACTTATCTCTGCACTCACCCTGCACTTTCCACCAGCTGGCCATTCTTGTATTTATCTTGTTATTTATTATCCCATGTACTGCACTTCCTTTACCCCCCTTCCCTTGCACTTGTGCGATCTGAATGACACCTGGCCTAGTCGTTAGGCTCACCTGGTCTCTGCAGGGGGCATTGGGGCACGGTTGCAGCCCTCCCAGGAAGTAGATCCCCTCTGCCTACCTTCTTCCTCTGCAAATTGGCTGTGGGCTGCGGTAAATTGTAGCACTGCTCCTGCGTAGATATGAGAGGACGTGAGTTGGCCAGCCTGTGACTGATTCCCCTCTCAAACTCTTCTTCCCATAGCGTGGTTTCCGTGAGCATGCATCGACCCATTAAGGCTCACCTGCTGATTCTTAATGGCGAGCTCTCAGTCCTGCTACTTCTGGCAGGGGCGCTTTTATGATGAGGACCGAGTTCCTTCACTGGCCCTTCGCACGTGGTTGTCCAGTCCAGCTGTGACTATTCCCCGCCTCTCTGGTAAGTGTCTTTCAATTTTCTCTTGTCTCCCCTTTCTTGTTACCCTTCGTTTGTCGTGAAGTATTTGTATTGTTCTTTCCACAACCCGTTGTCCTCTCATTATTAATGTCTATCTCTGCTTTCTCCCAAATAGGTGTGATTGCGGCCCAGCAGAGCTACGGAGCATGAGGCGCCGCCGGATTTGAACAAGATGCTCTCGCAGTGGTCTGGCAGCAGGTGAGTGGGTGTTTAAGGATGAGCGTGAAGAATTGTACAAGCACAACCTTAAACTGAATGTTCATTATGTCTAACCTTGTCTTTCGTCCTTTTACAGGGTCTGCCTTCGGAGATGAAGAATGCGTCGTGCTACGGTGTCAAGAGCAGGATTCCTGCATTCCGAAGGATGAAGATGATGGAAGAATGGACGTCCGGTTCGGCGAGTGTAGAATACAGGTGGATGCTGGTTCCAGGATGCAAGCACGTAGGCCGGAGACTGGATTCCCAAGGTAAGTCTGCTTTATCCCAGGCGTCAGTGAGTGTTACGCTGCATGTGAATGCAGATTAACGTGAAGCGCTGGCCTGTGGATGGGAGCGGCTTATATAGCAGAGTTTGTGAGGCCACGCCCATCAGGCCTGGCTTGCCTGCCACACCTTGCCACTCCGAGTTAGCAAGTGCAAAGTAACTCAAGGAGGCCACACCCGAACAATGTGCATGTGGAGCTGCTTCAGAAAAATGAAGCTCCAGAGTAAAATCATTTTTGCACAAAATAAAGTGTTCCTGTTTACTGACTTTCATGAGCCTGGCTGCTACGGATATCAATCAGGCGATGCACACCTTAGTCTCAGCCCCGTATGCAGCGCGCAATTGAAATGCTTATGTTAGATTGGATTTGATTCAATATTGAGATGGTACACCACTCACATCACACCCCTTATTCAAATACCCCGGGTCACGATGGACCATGAACCAGGCTGGTTGATAAAATATAATATTTATTAATTTATTTGAAAATGAAAAAGAAATCGTAAAATTTGTAATATGGGGCAGCAATCACCAATGGGGTGATGAGAACAATATGAATGTAAGCAATGCACTTAGTTTAACCTTCTATTGACACCACTACAAAACACCAGGGAATAGGAGCACGTCTTGATTTTAGGTAAGATAGCACTGGAGTTAGAATTTCCCCCTGCAATGTTCCCTCAACCCACAAATAGTCAATGTTAAGTGGATAAACAGAATCAGCAGGTAATCCGGAATGACAGACGAGAAACAGAATAGAAATCCGACTTTCCCTCCCCAAACAAGAGAGAAAAACAGATTTAAACCCTGGCAATGCTCAAATGACACTCGGAAATGGATGGATAAACAATGAATGTGTCTAAAACTCTTGAAACAAAAACAATTGTTAACTGGAGCAACACTGGAAAGTTACTGGCAATCACAAGCAATGGATTGAGCAAAAGCATACAGTTCGAAATGGAATGGAAGATTGAAAACCGTTTACAATCAAAATGACACGTTGTAAAATTAACACACTTTTGCCAATCCCGCCTGAATTTACCAAAACGGTTTTTAATAAAAACTGGTAAAATATTGTAAATCGGTTTTTGGGTTGCGGGGTAGCTATGGATCCTAGGTACAATATGGTCTCTAGCTGTTAAATTGAGTGAGTAATGCAAGATCTAATGAGATGCGTTTTTGAGAAAATAAAGGCGCAAAAAAGGGACAAATCTATTTTGACACAGACCGTTTTACTCTACACTAGGGCATTCAGGCAAGGCTACCAGCTGCAAACACAGTAAGCTCCGGAGTTGATCCGCGGAATCAACCCTAGCACCTCCGCGCCCACCCTGGCGGTCCCATTCCGATCACCCGAGAGAGGACTAAGGGCTTAGGATTTCACAAGACAAAATTATTAAAGATGTTGGCACTAGCACAAGGAATCAAAGGCAGGGTTTCAAGAATGCTTTTTGACAATATGACAATTATCATAAGTATATGGTGACTTAGAGATTGGAACTAAGGGCAAGGCAAGGTAGACTATGATTTTATGTGGTTCCTATTGATACTCACAGTCCACTTTTAGTTTGGATTTTGGACAGTTAGAGCTATGGATCACCACACGGATCTGGTCTAACACAGGGCAGCCGGACAAACTCAGAGGGACAGTCAGCTGGGCAGGGACTGGATACCAAAGGATAGTTCTTCTGGACTGGCAATTCTGGTTACTGGATACTTTAGGTCATAAGGATAGCTGGATAGCAGAAGCATGCAGTAAGTGGCAGCAAGCCAGGTTAATTAAGGATGCTTCCCAAAACACCACAGCGATTCCCTTGGTTATGGGGATTATTTTAGAATGAAGGCCTAGCTAAAGCAGGATCGGCCATTGCTTGGCCTTGTGATTGGGCTCTGGAGTTTAGATGGATAAATGCAAGATGAAGACAGGAACAGACAGGAACAGAACGCCGGCGTAGGAATCAGAAATCAGTGTGTGTTGAGTGCTAGTCAAGGGCCCTTAATAATGCTAGATGACATCATTACAGTATATGACAGGGGCAGGATTCACTACCAACGCCCCTAACAATAGGATTGGGCAAGGGCATAGTCTCTGCCTTGCTCACAATTGGTTAGATATCAGAAAAGTGATGTCATGTTTATGAGGTGATTTTTACTTTATCTAGAAACTCCCACATTTACTTTACCGAAAATCCGATTTTGCCAAAAATACATACTTCTGCAGTTGCAACCTCTTAGTAGGTCAGATACACAGGTTACATATTTTGTGCAGCACAGATTAGTCCAAACCTCCAGTCTGTGCGACCTTGTTTTGCCTTTCTGACACATTTTGGTAATTTTACACGTTATAGATTTGGCCTAAAATTCTACAATTTTATACACAGATGCGAATTGTCCCCAGGGATGTATGTTCAAAATTTTACCTTTGCAACATGGATGCTTTTCTGGTAATACAACATACATCACCATTTCTGTCCAGAATGTGTCATGACATTCTACCAAGTTTTCAAACAAAGCCCACAATTCCACTTTTACGCTGTGAAAATTCCACATTTTTACCAATTTTGACAGCTGAGATAGAAGTCTTTTTAAAGTTCTTGATAAAATAGTCTTAAGACAATGGGTGTCATTGTCTGTCATTTTTTTCTTCCCAGCTAACACAAACTGGCAGTTTCTTCCAAGCAGGATGGGGGGGCCTCTCCCTTAATTGAAGGTTTTACTGACCTTCACACTTGACAGGCGAGTGTCCCAAGACTGCTATTGTTCCAGCCTGGAGCACAGACGAATGTCTGATGAGCTTGTGAACTCCCATTGTCTTGTCCCGTACAAAGTTTTTCAAGCTAGCCATTGGCACTTTTGGTGTCCTGGAAATGTATGGTGTGCCTCACTTCCTAAAGGAAGTTACAGGGCTGGAACTTGAACAACTGGAAGACTAGGTTTTTTTTTTTTTTTAGAGGTTGCCAACTCAGCTCAGTTGATGTAATAGTCTTTATTTCCTGATTTCTGAGTCTTGATTTAACAAACCTGTGGAATAAAAATAGCCTATGCATGTATTATCACCAGCCACATAATCACTTTACCTTGCTAAATAAGCAAGCCTTCACTCAACAATTTACTTTGAAATAGGCAATTTTTCTTCAGTCAGCAAAGCCCATTTTACCACATGTGTTTAAAAGCTGCTAACATTTCTTTCTTCTAAATTCGATTTTCTGCAGCATGGATACATTTAAACGGGCATGGCTCCGCTATTTAGAGTCTTTCTTTAAACAGCTGATTTTTAGATACTTTTGCAAGCAAATAGACGCGTTTCCGGTGTAAACTGAAAACCGAGCCCCTGGTTGATTTCTTTTCAAGCTAAGATGACTGGGCCTGTCATTCAGGAACTAGACATGGTTTTGCTAATGCACAATGACTTCTCCTGGGCATGGCCGTGCCTTTTCAATCACAGCAGTTTCATCGTACATGGATGGATTTAGCCTCAAAACAGCACTTTTAAATGCTGGGAAAGGTGTCATTTTAAAGGGAATTTTGGGGTCTTCAGCAAGGCAATGTTGCCTATTTCACTTATTTCAATGTTAAACGCTGCAGAGCACACTGGAACACTCCTGCGGTGTGTACTCTGTTCCTCCCAGCCTGAAATGTGTGTGGCAGAGTGATGCAGTCATTTTCTTTGGTGGTTGTAAAAACGGAATTTTGAGATCATGGCGCGCACAGGAGTTAGCACAGCCATTTTGCTGTTTCTTGCACCAATGCAGCAAAGTGATGTGGTAAAGCACATCTGAGTGGGTCAATATATCCCACATAGCGCCAAAGGCACCAGGACGGTGTCCACCCGGGTCCCCTGTGATTGTGACTGTTTGTCCTCTTCCCCTGATGGCACGATGTCAGTGTCCTTGGGCCCATTTTACCAGTGACCATGACCGCACTCCCCCGCAAGTCCCCTCTCAAGGGTGGTCCTTCTCCTGGTCCTGGTTTGGTGGGGTTACTGCGGTGGAACTGTTTGTTTAGTCGTGGTGCGTGGACATGTTCACTAGGTTCCCAGGTTCGGTCTTGAGGTCCATAGCCTTTCCAATCCATAAGATAATATAACTTGGACCGGATCATCTTGGAATCGAAGATAGTTTTGACCTAATACTCCGGTTCTCCTTCCACTATTTCAGGATCTGGTGGAGTATTGATCCGTGTACCTGGTTTCATTGGTTTGAGGAGGGAAACATGAAACATTGGATGGATTCGGATAGCAGCTCCAATTTCATGGTGACAGGATTGATTATGGCTTTGATAGTGTAGGGCCCCAAATATCTGGGGCGGAAAGCCCTTGGTCCTTTCAGTGAGATGTTTTTAGATGCTAACCAAACCTTGTCTCCCACCTGGTAATAGCTTCCCTTCGGTGTTGATCTGCAAACCTTTTTTGTCTCTTTGTCTCTGGTCAGATGCTCGGCTGCTTCTTTAAAAACCTGGGTGATGATTTTGTGCAAGTTTGCTATTGCTGGCATTTCCAATGTGTCGAGTGGATCAAAAACAGTTGTCCGTGGATGTCGGCTGTACACAGTGTAAAACGGACTTTGCCGGCTACTGGTGTGAATGGAATTGTTGTATGCATACTCCGCTAACCAAAGAATGTTTTTCCAGGGGTCTTTGGATTGTTGTAACATACATCTTAGATACTGTTCTAATGTCTGGTTGATGCGTTTGGTCTGGCCATGGGTTTGAGGGTGATGGCTTGTAGACAGCCTAAGGTCAATCCTGGCAATTTTACAACACCTTCTCCAGAATGCTGTAACGAATTGAGTTCCACAATCCGATATTCGTACCGGTGGGAACCCATGCAGTCGCACAATCTGTTCCAGAAACACTGTAGCAAGAGCAGAAGCAGTAGCGAGTCCTTTCAAAGGAATGAAGTGAGCCATTTTGGAGAACGAATCCACAATAACTTAGATGGTATTGTATCGGTTACATGAAGGAAGATCTGTGATAAAGTCCATGGACAATTTGTGCCAAGGCACTGGCGGTACCATCAATGGACATAATAGACCAGCTGGATTTTGTTTTTGGGATTTGTGTTGAGCGCAGACACCACAGGTTGCGATGAACTGGGCGATGTCCATTCTCCAAGTTGGCCACCAGTAGCTTTTCTTTATTTTAGCCTGAGTCTTTGCTATTCCTGGATGTCCTTCCACCAAGGAATCATGATAGTTGACTATGATTTGATTTTTCAGTTATTTTATCCGGAATGTACAGTCGCCCTTGGAAATAGGGTGGATTGTTTTTAATGGTATATCGGACTCCTTTCACTAGCCATTCCTGTTGGGCAAATTGACTCACCTGGCACTGCAAGTCGGGTTTAAAGTCGCCCAAAAAAGTAGTTGCGACAATCGTGTTTTGGTTCCATTCTACAGGAATGATGGCCACAGGGTCTGGTGTAGTGAAAGCTTCCTTTTCCTCGCTCATGCGGGACAGGGCGTCCGCCTTCCCATTGAGTACTCCTGGTCTATAGGTAATGATAGTCATATTCAGCAAAGAAGAGGGCCAAACGAAGTTGGCGCGATGGTTGCGCCTTAGCGGTCTTTAAGTATTGTAGGTTGCTGTGATCCGTGATGAAAGTGACTGTATGTCTGGCTCCGAGAAGATAATGTCTCCACGCTTTAAGCACTACCTTGATTGCTAGTAATTCTTTGTCAGAGATTGCATAGTTAAATTCGGGAGCCGAAAACTTACGGGACCAGAATTCCACAGGGTGTAACTGTCCTGTTTCAGGGTTCCGTTGTGACAACACAGCTCCCATTTGCTATGTTGGAGGCATCTGTTTCGACCACGTATGGCAAGTATGGTTGTGGGTGTCGTAGAACTGGTGCTGTGGTAAATGCTAGCTTCAGTTTTTGGAAGGCTTCCTCTGCCTCCGTAGATCAACAGAATTGTTTGTTTTTTCGCAGCAGGGAGGGAATAGGATGGACCTGAGCACACTTTGTACTCCTTTCGTAGATGTCGGTGCTGACAATTGAAGGATATCCATGCGAACGCCTCGTGGTGTGAGAATAAAGCCAAGAAATTCGAGCTCTGTTACATGGAAGAAACACTTTTCTAACTTGGCAAACAGTCGATGTTGTCAAAGCTTTTCTAGAACTGCCCGGACATGGCCGACGTGGTCTTCTTTGGAAGTTGAATAAATGAGAATGTCATCAATGTAGACAAGTGCACAAACGTCCAGTAATTCACTGAGCATGTCATTCATAAAAAAACTGGAATGCTGCGGGGGCATTACAGAGCCCAAAGGGCATGACCTGGTATTCATAGAGTTTACCAAAAACTCAGACATTAGACTGCGGCAGTTTCTTGTGCAGATAATTATTTCTTATAAATTGATTTGTGATGAGTTGCCCTTTATGATAACACATGTTTCGGCTTTTGCAGCCTTTCTCAAATATATATATATAAGTTCACACAAATAGAAGGTTTTGTGGTAAAGTACCAATCAGATAAATGTCAACAATTTTAGTTTATACATTAAATAAGGATTTGTTAAATGATCACAAATTGTTTGTAAAAACGTAAAAACATTTGTTATACAAATGCACAGAGAAAATGGGTTGGTAAGGGGACGATTGTGTAGGTTTGGAAAAACATCAGATAAAGACAATCAAAATAAAAGAAAAAAACAAGGATAAAAAGAAAACAAAAATACATTAATTAGTTTCAGATAGCTTATGACTAACTTAATAGTCTGTTCAAAATATTCTGTTACACACTATAAACGCCATGACGGCATTGGTCAAAGAAATGAATTCTTTCTGCAACTCATGAGTGTATTTCAAATGCTATGACTTATTACCGAGATGTTCGCACACACTCATTTAATTAACAAAAATAGTATGCGAAGCACTGCCGTATTAACTATGTGTACACAGCATATGATTGTAGTGAAACACACTATTATTAGACCCCGCCACTCTAAATTAGCAGCATGTACGTCTGCTATTTTGATATATACTTATCTAGAGTTGCACGTAATGCTGGCAACTAGATATTTAACACAGGAGGAATGAGTTTATGAAAGAGACTGGCTGATAGATGAATAACAAAAATTAATATTAAAATAGGTACAAGAGATTACTGATACAAACGTAAATTCCGGTTGGGAATCTAAATAGCTTACTAAAGTATATATTTACAATCCTCATTCAATTTGTTCACAGGGATTTAACCCATTGAATTTGTCAAAGACCCAAGATTATTTAGAAACAATACCCGAACAACAAGGTAAACTACCTTTTCCCACTACTTTGGCAAAGGTGCTGTTATAGTGTGTAACAGAATATTTTGAACAGACTATTAAGTTAGTCCCAAGCTATCTGAAATTAATGTATTTTTCTTTTCTTTTTATCCTTGTTTTTTCTTTTCTTTTGATTGCCTTTATCTGATGTTTTTCCAAACCTACTGGTTTGCCTGCCACACCTTGCCACTCCCTGAGTTAGAACGTGCACAGTAACTCAGGGAGGACGCACCCGAACAATGTGCACATGGACTGATTCAGAAAAATGAAGCTCCAGTGTAAAAGCATTTTTACACAAAATAAAATATTCCTGTTTACTGACTTTCATGAGCCTGGCGCCAAAGGCGCCAGGACTGTGTCCACCCGAGTCCCCTGTGATTGGGACCCTTTGTCCTCTTCCCCTGATGGCACGATTTCAGTGTCCTGGGGACCATTGGACCAGTGACCATGACACTAGTAAGATCATTGTATGTCTTCCCTCTGTTCCCCCACCCTTGCCTCGTCGCGCCTTGAAACACTTGTGTATAGGTGCTTTATAAATGCCATAACATATCATAATACCCAGAGGTTTCTAAGCACGGACCCGGGGATCGAACCAGTAGTGCTCCGTGTCGTCTTGCTTCCAAGACGAGCACTTTGCACCTAAGCTATCCTCCCGAGAGTATTTGTTCCTACACTTTCCACACTATCGGCATTCTAGCTGACATTATCAGCACTCACTTTTGAAGTCATGCGGGTGACACAATATAGTGACAAGAAACAGTACATGTCTCTTGAATAGTGTCCGCAATTACATTGTCCATTACATTGTGGCAAATCGCTCATGATAATTACAGTTCTCCAGCATGCGGTCTGGCATGGATTCACATGCTCATGAATATTCCCCATCGTTGGGCTGGGAATCCTTGGTAAAAGAAAAGTTTCACCATCACTTACAAACTGTATTTCTCCTTTAAACCAATCTCTGTCCTCTGAGTCATACTGCCCCCATCCAATCTCCTGAAGTCCCTCTTCTGGCAGCCATCTTAAGATTTTTACTGCATGCTTCAGTGTTGAGAGTCTTCCAGTTTGCTCTGCAAGCTACTTCTCAGTTTTTTCGTGTTGACGGAAAAAGGTTCTATTTTTGTTCCATCTGCCAACAGCGGGGATCCGTCGTTGGTTCATTTCAGCCCCCCTCAAGGGCAAAGATCATTGAAGTTTCCAGAAGGCCATCAGGCCTTCTTCGAGCCCTCTGTCCATGACGTAGGAGAAAGAGGGGAGGTCCCTCTTCAGGCCCTGCACCAAGTGCGGGCTACGGAATGTGTTTGTGAAAGACAAGCACCTACAATGCCTCTACTGCCAGCACACAGACCATAAGGAGGAGGAGTGCAAGATATGCCTGGAGTTCTCCAAGAAGACAACGAAGGACAGGCACAGTAGAGTGGCACATGGTGCAAAAGCTAAGGCCTCTGCCCTGTGCCAGCTCATGCCTCACCCAGGACTGGCCGGTCCGAGGAGCGGTCTTCTAAGTCCTTTGAGGGCGCCTCATCCATGGGGGCCAAAGACCAGGCCAATAACCGCAAGACTGAGTCCACCGGGGGCGCCGCAGAAACGGGTCTCAAGGTGGATAGGGTGCGATCAGCGTCACCCTCGCCCTCCATTGTCAGCCGGCAATCGAGCTCCTCCTCAAAGAGGAAATCTACCCCGGCTAAACTGCGCAAGAAATCTGAGAGGCCGCAGATGGAGGAGAAGGCTGAACTGCCCAAGCGGGCCTAAATCGGCGCAGTCTAAGACTTTGTCGAAGATAGAGTTGTTGGCGGCTGCTCTAATGACAGCTAAAGGAGCTGACTCTGTGAAGTAGCGCCCGCAGCACAGAAAGTATCCTTGCCCCCTAAGCGCAACACTGCCGCAGTGACTTTGGCAAAGTCTGCTGGCAGGCCGGATTGGGGGAAACCGGCTCAGGCCCCGTTTCAAGCCTCTCACGAGAGAGTTTGATATTAGTGTTGTAGAAACCTTTAGTGATCAAGTTGCTAGTTCATTTCTTATACAAATTCAGTAAATCCTTGAATCTGTTATCACTGACTTTAGAACACGTGATTGTACGGGCCGTGATGCCCTTCATATGTGTCCGGGAATTGATTTGCCAGTTCTGTGGGTAGAGATTTTTAAATGGAATAATGAATATAATATTAGGGCCCTAGGTCGGTCTCGTGTGGGATCAGTCGCTTAAAACAGCTCTGGGTCTCACCTCGAGGCCGATAATAAGTTCACCATCGTTGCATATCTCATTAATTTCGATGCAAATGATGCTGACTCACCTAGTTTTCATTACATTATGTGGAACAAACTGGGTTTCGTAATCTTCATATCACAAAAATCAGCAGCAGCTCGGCCTTCATCTGGGGGAGATTCAGTTCACAATGTCTGTGGGCAAGTGATTGTGTTAAATGTGCTGTTTAATTGTTGCAATTGTGATTCAGTTACCGCATTATCATTTTGCTATTTGGCAATAACTCATGTACTTGGATTTCCCTCTCTTGGCTGAATCGTGTGGTTATTGGTACCTTATATTGCAGTGCTGATGTTGTTCTTGGCCACTTCTGGTGTGGTTGTCAGGGATGCTGAAGCGTCGGCTCTAGCTGCGTTTGTCAAAATCAAACGTTTTGAGGGGATGCACACTATGCAATATTTGGCCTATGAGAAAAATATCCCAGTATTAGCCAGACAACCATATTGGTAGACATGCTTTGTGTCTGCTAGTTCTTCCAATGGACTGATGGATCCAGTGTTCAGTTTTTGCAAGCCTTACCTTCGTTTACAGCGTTTTTGGCATTGCCATCCACGTTTGTCTTCACTCGTTTGCTCTCCTCACGTCTAGTCGCATCGGCTTGTTGCTAGGCAGCGGGTGTGCCTGCTGTACGTTTTTGTTGAACTCAGGTCGATAAGTCAAGTAACGCAGAGCCCCATCTTTGCATATGATATGAGGGCTCGAAGCCTTCCCCCTTCTGCTGATTAAGCATCCACTCCTCAGGTGGCAGGTATTCTCTTTCCTCTTGGTACATCTTCCAAAGTTCTAAAGTTGCTAATCGTTTCTCTAATTTCTTCCCTGTGTACGCGGCGTGAAAGTATGTGGTCATGTGCTGCAATACCGCTCTTGTTGAATCGATGCAGTTTGAATCACTTAATGACTGTTCAACTTGCACTCTGTTTGGAACTGAATTGCAAACATTGTCATTATCTCCAGAGTAATTATGAAGGTTTATCTAGGCGACTCACTACTAAATATCGATTACTATCTCTTGGTATATCCGGGAGTTCTGCATGGTTAAGTGATACGTTTTGATGGAAGATATGATGTTATTGCGGTCATTTTGTGGTTCAATGATAGCATATGGACATCCCATTAGCTCATAGCCACAGTTTTAACTTTATTGAGCAAGTGCTTAGTTGGATATAACAATTCAGGTCCCAATCTAGATTCATCCCTCGTGGATACATTGTGTCAAGTTGTTCAATCCAGTATATTTCTCTTTGTTGCACTAGTCTGTTTAAATTCCCATCTCTCCTGGGTAAATTGACATGTTCCGGAATTATTAATTGGATCTGTGCAACTGTGTTTTTCCGTTGGCTAAAGTCTTGTAGCACTGGGGATTTTTCTGATGACAGTCGGATGTTTGATTTATGTTTATACCGCCGTGTTTTGGCTTTTCTGGATTAAGTCCCACTAACATGCTAATGAACGTTCTTATGTACATTTATTTTTTGTAAAAACAACGTATTTACTAGACTGCATATGGAAACTAAGGCACAATAACCATATACTATAAAGTGACACGTCAGACACAAGGTTCGTTTTCCAAACAAGTCTGGTTTATTTCAAAGTATTCTCACCGGCCAACTGGGTCTCACCGCCTCACAACATGTGTTCCCAAACACTGTGAGATGCGAGAGAGCGAGCAGCGCTCAAGCAGCAATATATATACATTGGACATAATCTTTGTGAAGGCAATTTGATCCACATACATGTCATACAGGCTAGGGTTCAGTGATTGACAATTATGACCAATATGACACGTTATGACAAGTATTCATTCAGCCTAAACATAGTTATTCTAGCAAAGGCAGCAGTGACAGCTTTCTATTATGGGGAACATGGAGCTCTGGCTCAGCAAGGATATCGTGTTCTTAGTAGGGAAACATTCCTTACTAAGTTGTGACTTGGGTCATGAGCTAAGGGTCAGATAGTTCTGAAGCAGAAAATACCATTCTCCGCGAAGGAGCATCGCTAGAAGAATATAATTCATGTTTAACTGCTTTTTACTACAGCGTTTGCAAGACAACCCGGCACCTGGTCTGCAGATTAGATGCAGCTTCTGCTCGCCTTCAAGGACTTAGTGAAAGAGAAAAACAATTTATTTCTGCCCAGTTTGACATTCCTGTCTGTGTTAGTATTTCAGCATTCAGGCCGTAGCCTCGCACTGTGTGTGAGTTCGAAGCATAGAATATATTTGCAAAGCGTTTTGGCAGAAAGGAAAAAAGCAAATGGCCGACATTACACAAAATGGACGCCCTTTGGTTACATTGACGATTCTTTGACCGTGATGTTTGTCACATGATGCGATTGGCTTCTGTCCAACATACTATACATATCATTCGACTATAAGGTTATTTTTCTGGTCTAACAAACCCTCCATTTGGCCGTAAACCAATAGCATTATCCATACATTGCGTCTTCATCAGACCACGTGTCCGATCCCAAACTACCCATACTGATGTAATCGTCATCAGAAATATTAATTGTCATGAATTCTTTAATTATTTCATTTTCGTGTTGTGCACCTTTACTTAACATGCAAGGAGGTTTCGTTCTAATTACATGTACATACTCATTTGTAATTTGGGAGCAGAGGACTGGCAGGCATTGTATGCAACCACAGCAGAACATGAGGATTCCAAATATCATAACCAAAATTGCAATTAGTTTCCATCCCCATGATCTCAGCAGTTCCCAAAACCATGATCTTGTATTCAGATTCCAACCACCTGTGGGAACATGAACTTCACAGCTTAGGACATGCAATTTTTTAATCGCTTCAAATATCGTGGGGGAGGAGCCACTTACGAATACACAGCACGCTGACCCCACCAATTTGTATACTCCTCCACGATCAGCCAAAATTATATCAAGAACCATTCTATTCTGAAGTGCAATTAATCTGATTGCTCTTTGTTCCAATGCCATATTATAGAGTATATCTTTCGTTCCATTTATTGTTTTTTCTAACACCCTAGACAGTTTCCTTATATTCCATGAATTTATTGCTTGTCCCCAAAATGGTATAAAAGATTTCGCTATATCCCCTACGATCTGTCCTGCGATATCATCTCGATGTGGCCAAGATCTAGATAGTTTTGCTATTTCAGAAGTTTTGGAAAGAAATGTACCAGGTAAAAGTATACCTAAATAACAGTTCCCTTCCCAGGTTATAGGTAACCATGGGTAGGCTTGATCTCTGCATATAAAATATACAGAACCTCCTATATATAATGGTTTTTCTTCTTTCTCAAGCACAGCAATGTTCATGAATCTAGTAAATGTTCCCACTGGGTGGGAACCCTTTTTTCCGTAAGCAAAATGGGACAGAACGTGGACTATGATTAATAGTATAAGAGGGAGGCACCGCATCGTTATTTCCTACCGGAGCCATTTTTAAAGTGATTTGGGACTTGTAAGGCCTAGAGAGCCTATCTAGTGGACTTTTTGTTACCAGGTTTATTTTGCTTCTGCTTGTAAATACGGAACAACCCAACGATTCCAATACCAATCTTTCAATTTAATTTGTTTGTTCCATCAAACTGACCAGTGACACTATAATTCAATTTTCCAAAAAATAGTGCTCTTAATGATGCATAACAGGCGGTATTAAGTGGCAAAGGATGTACATACCAACCCATTCCTCTTTCCCCGTGCTGGGGTAAATGGGAACAGACCCAACAATTGGACCTATTCAAGATAGCATGGGTCATATTCATAATGAATAGCAATGGGCCTCATTCCGAGTATGGCGTTAAGGGATAGCGGCCACCGCTAACGAGAGCGGTGGCGGTAATCCCTTACCGCCATACTCCGAGTTCCCTTAGCGCCATGGTGCTTTTAACACCTGCTTTTAGCAGGCGTTAAATACCATGGCGCTAAGGGACCTTGATGTTAATTACGCCACCGTAATTTACGGTGGCGTAATTGACGCCTTCCCCACTCCCATTATGCCCTATGGGGCGAGAATGGGAATGGGGAAGGGTAAATGGGGATTGGGGAATTACCGCCCCGCCAACCTTGGAATGGGGCGGTAATTCCGCCAACCACCAAGGCGCTGCCGGTCCGGGTACGGCGTCAACCAAGGCGTTAATAGCGCCATTGGTTAGCGCCGTACTCGGAATGAGGCCCAATGTATTATTGTCATACCCTTTTCTATGTTTCACTTCTTGTGAGGGGAGAGTATAAGAGAGCACATGTACTGGGCTGCTCATAGTAGGAGCATTGGTAGCAGTCAAGAGAGAGTTCAAAGGATGCACAGTTTCTAGATACCAGAATATTGGCACTAGAGTAATAAAAATGCAAAGTGGTATCATAATCATTAGCATATTATTCTTTCTGAACCAAGTCTTTCTTGGAGTATGCTTAATCTCCATCTCTATATCAACAGCATTGGTGCAGGAGGGAGCAGGAGCAAATATGGGCATTGTCTGTACTGTCTATCTCAGGAAAAGTTTTTCAGTGTCCACCGGGGAAAGTTCTCCACAGCAACAGAGGTTAGCAACAAATCTTTCAGGCCAGTCCAGGCTAGCCTATCTATTGATGATAGCAAGCTGATGCGAATTTGCACAGAGCACCAAAAAGGCAGGAGCATGCATCACTTTGATAGTGTTGGTACCATATGCCCCCGCTTGCCTGTGCTAGGTTGCAACGGTCCTTCACTTTTCAATGGTAGCACCGGGAAACTGCGTGTCGGAGCTTTCAATTTCAACGTGATACAGCTCATACGCTCCTTTTCCCTAGGCCTCCATTCCCAGCGTCATCCGTGAGCTAGGAACAAAGGCGAAAAAAAAAGCTGATCATTTCCGATTTTGTGAACGTAGATTCTACCTCACAGCTCCAGGTAGAGTATGGTCGATGAACAATGCACTCTCATTTCCAGGTGCAAGATTAGTGCCAGTTTGAGATGCACTTTGTGATGATAAGGCAGCAGTCGGACAAAGTTGTGGCACCTTTGGCCTTTCGATCTTCGTTGCAGTCTCCCCAGGCTCTTTCTCAGGCTTAGGAAGCACTTCTGATAGAGAACTGGCGATGATATCTTTGTGATCAAGTGCAGCTGTCTTTCTTTCGATGTCAGGATCATCAAGCTCTTTCTCATGTGGCAAAGGAAACTGAACTCTTTTCATGTGGGTTGCGTGGATCCAATGCTTTCGTCCATTCACTCGGACTGCAGTCTGCGTAGCCAGTAGCACCTGGAAGGGTCCCGTCCAGCGTGGAGCAAGTGAAGACTTTCTTTCAAAAATGTTCACAAATGTCCACTCTCCAGGCTGCAGACAATGTCCTGGGCCGGTATATCTGACAGGAAGAGCCTCCTGCACCTGCTGATGAATCAAACGCAGTTTTTGAGTCAACTGTTTACAGTAGTCAATAAGTAATGGGTACTCTATATCTCTCAACCGTTTCGGTGGAGGGGCATTCCAAACAATCGCTGGTCTCCCCATCACGATCTCGTAAGGGGAGAGACCAGTCCTCACCTGTAAAGTTGTTTGCATGCAAAGTAAAGGTAGTGGTAATGCATCAGGCCATTTCAAATTGCTCCCCGCACATATTTTGCTAAGTTTGTTTTTCTAAATTCCGTTCTGGCATTCTACTAAACCGTCACTCATCGGGTGTCTGGCCGAATGGAATCGTTTATCAATATGGAGACCGGCACAAATTTGCAATATCACGGCCGCAATTAAGTGCGGGCCATTATCTGACCATATGACACGGGGTAGCCCGAAACGGGTAAAATATTCTTTTAGCATGGCTTTAGCTGTGGACATAGCTGTACAATCTTTCAGGGGGTGAGCCTCTACCCATTTACTGAATGTGCAAACCACCACGAGGACATACTTATAGTTTTGGCACCTCTCCATTTCTATGAAATCAAAATGGATGACTTCAAATGGCATGGACATTGGGCCAAAACGTCCTACTGGTGTCACTGTTCCCTTTCCAATGTTATGTTGTAAACAAGTCATACAATTCTGAACCAATCTTTCAGCAGTTGTTTCTAATGTGTGGATTCTACCATACAGAATCCAGTTGTTGTATCATTTTTCTAGCACATATGTGTGTCGGACTGTGGGCCATAGTAACCATTGCCATCACATAGGCATTTGGTAACATCCATTGGTTATTTTTCTTGTCGACCCAACATCCTTCAGAATCTAATTCTGCTGGGCCCTCAGACCAGTTTTTTATTTCATCTACAGTAGCTTCTGCTTGCATTTCCTTAACTGTTGCAATTCCATTCTCTATCATGCAGGGTACTTCTTCTATTTTTTCAACCTACATTTTTGTGTGTAAATCAGTGGCAGTTTGTTTCGCAATTTTGTCTGCAAATGCATTTCCTTTCCCAGCATTACATGTTACATTTTTATGTGCTTCACATTTCATTATCGCTAATCGCTTGGGAAGTGCAAGTGCTGACAATAACTATCAAAGTGCCATGTTCGATTTTGTGTGATGTTAGGAAACCCCTTTCAGCCCATAATCAACCAAAATTGTGTACCACCCCAAAGGCATACTGACTGTCAGTATATATGTTTACATTGAGATTTGCAGAGATTTCACATGCTCTTGTCAAGGCTGTTATTTCTGGAGCTTGTGCTGAGTTATATGGGATTCTTTTGCTTTCTATAATACTTTTCAGTATCGTTATGACATAAGCAGCAGTTGATGTGCCATCTGGTAATTTAAAACAAGAACCGTCACAAAACAGTTCTCCATCTGGCTCTTTCTGTGGGGTGTCGGGGTCAATTCTCCCTTTTGTCTCTTGTTCAGTAACCATTAAGCAATCATGGGGGGATTGTTTTTCACCCCCTTTCTCATTTGGAGGGGGCATTAACTCGGCCGGATGTAAAGCACAGCACCTTTAAATTTGGATATGTGGTGCAAATAGAACTATTTCATACCATGTTAATCTGGCTGATGTAAGGTGTTGCGTCTGCATTCTATTTAAAAGAACGTCCACTGAGTGAGGTACCATTATGGTTAAAGCGTGACCTAAAACCATTCCCTCTGTTTAACTGATGCAGCAGCTGCAGCAACAGCTCGCAAGCAACGCAGCAAAGCACATGCAACAGGATCCAACGTGGAAGAGAAGTAACCGCATGGTCTATTTCTCCCCCCGTGTTCCTGGGTCAAAACAGCCAAAGCACATCCATTGTTTTCATGCACAAATAACTTAAAACTCTTGTCGTAATTTTGCGTGCCCAGAACTGGAGCCAAACATAATGCAGCTTTGAGGAGGACAAATGCTTCTCTTGACATTCCATGTTCCATGGCAAAGGTAAGGTAACATCCTTCCTTGTCAATGCCACTATTGGTTTCCCGATCATCGAAAAGTTAGCAATCCACTGCCTACAATATGAAGCCATGCCAATTAAAGCCCTGACTTCTTTCTGCGTATTTGGAATAGGCATATCGGAGATGCTTTCTATTATTTCTGGTGTCAATCTCCTTCCCTCCTTCGAAAGGAGGTAGCCCAAGTAGGCCACTTCCTTTCGACAATACTGGCATTTTTTTTAGCAAAGCCTTGTGTCCATGTGCTGCTAAATGTGTCAATAATGCAACTGTACTCTCTTTACAAATATCTTCTGTGTCTGCTGCTATCAACAAATCGTCTATGTACTGTAATAATACGCAGCCTGGCGATAGTTCAAGCATATCTAAATGTTTCTTCAACGCTCTTCTATAAATACTTGAACTCTCAGTATAGCCCTTTGGAATTCGTGTGAATGTAAATGAACGTCCTCCTAGAGTAAAAGCAAACAAATATCTGCTATCTGGATGCACTGGAATACTAAAAAATGCATTTTCAGATCAATCACACTAAAATACAAAGCAGAGGCTGGAATCGTAGTCAAAATTGTAGTCACATCCGGGACTAATGTGAATTGGGGATCAACCACTTTATTCACTCCGCGTAAATCAATTATAAAACGGTAAGGTATATCATTAACTCCTTTCTTGTAAACGGGAAGAATCAGACTATTGCAACTACTACCGGAAGTTTCTTCAATTATGTTTCTTTTAATCAAATCTGATACAATGCATTTCAACGCTTTTTCTCCCTCAGCCAAAATGTTATATTGCGGAATACGCGGTAACGTAATACCTTCTTCCAGAACAATTTTCACTGGCTCTACATTTAAACAACATCATTGTCGTTCACTGCCCATATAGAAGCCGGTACTTTACTCAATTCAGTCGGTAGTGGCTTAGATACAAATTGCGATACAGGAGTCTTTTGT
Organism: Ambystoma mexicanum; assembly: GCF_040938575.1. Lineage (NCBI taxonomy): Eukaryota > Metazoa > Chordata > Amphibia > Caudata > Ambystomatidae > Ambystoma > Ambystoma mexicanum. The sequence goes on from NC_090927.1 coordinate 530,712,870, forward strand.
GGCGAGATTGTCAAATACACTCCATCAGGAGAACAATAAATGACTGCATTCAATTTCTTCAGCAAATTTAATCCCAACAAATTTTCGCTGCAATTTTTCGTCAAAAGAAATGGGCAAGATTCTGTGAATGGACCTAGTGTTATAAGTACTGATTGTGACACTGGACTAATTACTGGTGTACCTGGGAACCCTACTGAGACATTCGTATGCCCTGACAGTGGTATTTCTGGAACCCGCTGATGGTCAATTGAACATTTTTGTGCACCTGTGTCCACTAAAAAAAGTGCTCTCTTTTCCCAACCTTCTTTTCTACCTAGGGCCCTTTCTAGTCTACGGGAATAGATACTGGTTCCAACTCCTGTCTCGGGCTGTCCTAGTAGAACAGTACATCGTCAGATGTAAAGTCGCCAGAGTAATATGCATTGGACTGATTGTCAAAAATATTCCAACCATTTGTATTGTTTAGTTGTTGATTCTGATTCTGGTTCTGATTACCTTGGTTATCCTGAAATTGTGGCGCCCTTTGGTTTCTCTTCTGTCCTTGGATTCCCGGACGACCTCTATTCGGTCTTCTTGGAAAAGTCCCATTTCTATTCTGTATATGCGGGCACTGTGCTCGTCAATGGCATTCTTGTCTACAATAGGCACATTGATTAATCCCTATTGGGCATCCTTGCATATTGGACGTTAATGCAAATTGGACTCTGGACGGTACGATCCCCCCACCTCTATTATTGTTCGCTACTTGGTGTAACAATACTCTTATTTTCAAATTCCCTTTGTCCCTCAGTTCCTTATCCTTTTCCGAATTTACTCTGTTCTCATAATACTGGGCCATATGTAATACTTCACTATGCATTTTTGCTCGCCATGCACTTTCAGATGTCATTATAAAACTTGAATTTTCGGTAATAACCCTTGCACAAACTTATCAACAAATGATCTATTCCCTGGTTCAGTGGTTAGATCTTGCCACTAAAGTCTGCAAATACTTCTTCAAATTGATTAAAATAATCTGTCGCTCCTTCATCTTTGCCCTGCAAACAAGCAGTCAATTTATCCCAAACTATTCTCTTCTCGCTAACCAAAGTTTTCAATTTCTCTACTATTCGCAATGGTAGAGCCAGCATTACCTGCGGTGGCTTCTCTCCAGCCTTTCTCTCACTATCAATTCTAGTCAAATTCTCCCATGTATCACCTAACATCGGCGTGTCATTTATATTCCTAACCTGTTTCCATAAATCTACAGGAAGAAATACGGGAAACAATAAATCAATGTCGCTCAATGTAAAAACAGATGAATTCAGAATAGATTCAATTTCCTTATAGAATCCTGATGGGTTTTTCCTAATATCAGGGATCGTCTGCTTTATAGTATTTACCTCTTGCCTAGAAAAAGGGACATGTACAAACTGTGCGATATAATGAGCTTCTATCGTTCGCGTTGGAGTTCCTCCAGAGGCAGCAATCTCTACTTTCGGGACAAACATGGGAGGCACCTCCCTCATGGGTAATTGCAAACTAGGCGATTCTACATTCGTCCGTCTATTAAGCAACAAAGCTAAATCAAGTGAAAAAACAGTCGTTCCAGTTTCAGGCGAAAATGCTCTTTTATAAATTGTCATTAAATCAGCGGGACAACATATCTTATTCTTCATACATTCATCTTGTAGGTACTCTACCATAACCTGCAATACCTTCCTCTGGATTTTTGGTGTATACTGACTAAATGCATCATGCACTTCAATTGGGGAAATGGCGGCATCCGTAATCCATCGAAGCGCATCTCGCGTACAAATCCGCATCTCTTCACTAACAGGCTTCAACAGTGGCAAAAATCGTTGCTGAACATATGTGGTTTATCTTTTATCAATAATTCTCTATGCAATCGATCAAGTTCTCGCTTAAACACAAATATTTGTCCTACGTGTTCTCGTACTTGTTGCATTATCTCGCAAATTTGAAAGAACAACCAAATCACGCAACTCTTGTGGTACTACTGTATCGGTCTAATCACCCCATATTTTCACAAAATAATTCCCCATGCACTCTAGCAATACCTGCTGTTCACCAAGGCCTCTATGATCAGATATGGAACTTTGCAGAGCCACTCCTTTGTCGTCATCAATATACATTTCTGACCATTCTTTCAGTTCTTCTTTCCTCCCTTTGCTAATCGCGCTACGAGTCTGTCTAATGCTTCCTTGCGCAGGCCCCATCTCTGTATAACTGCCTGCTAAAGCGACTAACTCATGCTCTGGTGGCGGTGGAGGATATGATGTCACAGGCACAGGGGGAGAGGAACTGCTTACTACTGGTGCAGATGGACTAACGGGAATGGAAGGTACATAGGAGGAGGTGCAACTGGGTCAGTACTTTGATGTTCATGTTAATATTTTGTTTATTAGTTCATCTGATGTATGCAAATGTTGCTGAGGATATATTTTCTGTACATCTAATTGGAAAGCCCTGTCCATGTTCCTAATGGCTTCTGTCTGCTGATGTTGGTCATGCTCTAGCATTTCTCTACATTCGTTTTCTGTCTGCGTGCGCGTTTCTCTCTACTTCTCAAACTAAGATTAGCTTCCTTTCTCCAGTCTCTTACAACGTTGAACGCTGCGTGTTGGGCCTTTTTGCGTAGCAATACTGATTCTAGGTGTTCGATACGTGCTAATTCAAAGCTCCCATTATTAGGCCACTGAAGGTCTGATACATGTCTGGTCTGCCTATGCCAAATCGCATTAAACACTATTGCCCCTATACCGTACTTGATATACATTTCGTGTGCCGGCGACGCTTTGGGTGGCGCGACCTGGCCAGTTTCCAACCACAGTGAAAAAAAACTCACTAAACAGGAAGACAATTTCCCAGGCATGGTTAATTCTTACCCTGGGCATTTGATCTTGCAAGAGTAACACTCAACCAATATCAGGACGTTTAAGAATCGGGGCACGACTCACCTGATCAACCAATTTATCACCCAGGACGCAATTCGCCCGTATACAGATGCAACCAAGAATCGACGTGAATGCGTGTCTGACTCAATCTGCCTCGCTCCAGGACCCTCGCCTTGATGCTCTCTGGGTGCTGCTCGTCGATCAGGGATCGGCTGTGTACAGATCTGCAGAGGAGTCTCATCACTTCTACAGGGGCGCCCCGAACACCTTCCAATCCCGGCTCGACGGCTTCATCCTCGACTCATTTTTGCCTACTTCAACGTATATGATGGAGCATTAGTGGGAGGGTCCCTTTTCGGGCGCCATATTTGCTAGGCCATAAAGACTGCATATGGAAACTAAGGCACAATAACCATATACTAAAGTGACACGTCAGACACGAGATTCATTTTCCAAACAAGTCTAGTTTATTTCAAAGTATTCTCAGTCGGCCGACTGGGTCTCACCGTCTCACGACGTGTGTTCCCAAACACTGTGAGATGCGAGAGAGCGAGCAGCTCTCAAGCAGCAATATATATACATTAGACATAATCTTTGTGAAGGCAATTCGATCCGCCCACATACATGTCATACAGGCTAGGGTTCAGTGATCGACAGTTATGTGATCGACAGTTATGACAATTATGACACGTTATGACAAGTCTTCATTCAGCCTAAACATAGTTATTCTAGCAAAGGCAGCAGAGACTGTTTTCTGTTATGGGGAACATGGAGCTCTGGCTCAGCCAGGATATTGTGTTCTTAGCAGGGAAACATTCGTTACTACGTTATCTGTGTGACTTGGGTCATGAGATAAGGGTCAGATAGTTCTGAAGCAGAAAATACCATTCTCTGCAAAGGAGCACCGCTAGAAGAATTTATTTCATGTTTTAACTGCCTTTTCTTACAGTGTTTGCAAGACAACCTGCACCTGGTCTGCTGAATAGATGCGGCTTGTGCTCGCCTTCAAGGACTTGGTGAAAGAGAAAAACAATGTATTTCTGCACAGTTTGACATTCCTGTCTGTGTTAGTATTTCAGCATTCAGGCTGTGGCCTCGCACTGTGTGCGAGTTAGAAGCATAGAATATCTTTGCAAAGCGTTTTGACAGGAAGGAAAAAAGCAAATGGCCGACATTACACAAAATGGACGCCCTTTGGTTACATTGACGATTCTTTGATCGCAATGTTTGTCACATGATGCGATTGGCTCCTGGCCAACATACTATACATATCATTCGACTACAGGGTTATTTTTCTGGTCTAACATAATGATGATCAATTCCCCGACACAAATGAAGGGCATCACGACCCATACAATCACGTGTTCTAAGGTCAGTGATAATAGATTCAAGGTTCTACTGAATTTGTATAAGAAAGTAACTAGCAACCTGATCACTAAGTGTTTTTACAACACTGATACCAAACTCTCTCTACTTTTACTTTTAGAATTTAATCACATTGCCAGATACTTTTACCTGAAGAAGGGCAATACAGCCTGAAACTCGTAGTTACTGATAGGAGACATCAGTTTGACAGATGTCATCTCTACAAGAACTGTAACATCCATCCCTAGTGAGAAATCTGGCTTAACAAGACTTACTGTATTACTGTGTCATGTCTTCTAACATGCTAACGAAAAGTTCTCTTGATGTACATTTTTTTTTTGTTAAAAAAACGTAATGATTAAGACTTATCAGCTAAATTGTTTGTATCTGTAAAGACCATACAGTATACAACATATTCCTATTTAATTTTTTGATTCACTCTCTATAAAATGTGAGAAGTAAATTCCCTCTCTATTGTGGAATTTCTGTTTAGTAAACAGTTTTACAATTTGAAATTCAGCATTACTGTTTTACAATTATATTGTGTAAAGTGTGCCCTAAGTCTGCCCTTCGATGACTTCGAAGGACCGGTTCTCTATAACTATTACTTGGATCTGCTAACACAGATCTGACTAGGTGCACCTGAAAATCAAATATTAACGTTATTTAATCGAAGGATGGTAGTTGAAATTCAAGTATCGCTGAGTGCATCTCTAAACCCCATTGTACCACCTATCCTGCAAGCAGCCATACCTGACTTTCCACGAATTGAGGGTGGAGGTGCGACGGACGCACCGCTCTTTCATGCCGAAGGTTCCATCGGAATTCCACCTCAACAAGCCTCTAGTGTTACCTGTTTTTGTCCCGAAACCTTTGTTGCTTGTGCCTTGAAGTTCTACGTAACACGCACATGTTTTCAGAAGACTTCACAACTGTTCGTGAACTTTGGTCCTGGGAACCATGGGAAGACCTTGTCCAAGGTTTCCATTTCAAGGTGGCTCTCGGGCTGCATCATACATTGTCATCATTTGGCGAACCGACCGCTGCCCGTCCGTCCGAGAGTCCACTCCACCAGAGTGAACGATATGACGACGGCATTCCTGTCTGGTGTGCCCCTGCTGGACATCTGCAGGGTTACTGCGTGGAGGTCCAAGCACGAGGTTCGACTGCATCGACAGGGATTCCAGGGAGGAGTCAAGAGTCGGCCAGGCAGTGCTACGCAACCTGTTCGCTTGAGGTGAGTCTGTTCCAGAGGTTGCTTCTCTTGAGCCTTGCCACCTCCCGTGGTTGTGTAATGTTGTACTGCTATGTATTCGTTATTCATGAGCATGTTAATCCATGCCAGGCCCCATTCTGGAGAAGGAACAAGATTCTTACCTGTAACTATTGTTCTCCAGCCTGGGTCTGGCATGGATTCACATGCAAACCCTCCCTCCGACCCCTCTGTGGCTCAGTTTTTAAGTGAAAGTGAAATTGTTTTTTATTTTACTGAGGATTCCCAGCCTGACACCGGGGAATATTCATGAGCATGTGAATCCATGCCAGACCCATGCTGGAGAACAATAGTTACAGGTAAGTAACTTGTTTCAAACTTCATTTTACACAGCAGTTGATTAATGTATGCCATCTCAACAGTACAAAGCTTACATGCTTCAGCCCTACAGGAATGGCACTTATTTTGAGGTTGCTGCTGCCTCGACTGTAGATCGGGACACCAATAATGTTGCTGCGCAATCTCAATGCTCCAACTCAAAGTAGCTGGAACCGATTCACAGGATTCATGCTTTTCTTATGGTCCGCTTTATGTGACTTGCTCCAGAGTTGGAAACAAAGACAATGTGTTCACACTAGCTCCTACTGGAAAGACTAGCAATATTGTCTGAATACTGAGATTATGACGAAGTCTAGTTATGGAAACAGGGTGGCAGTATAGGCATACATGGCCAGCAGTTTCTAGGAAGTCTGCCTATTGAAGGTGGGTTACACAGTTGGGTGTACCTACCCAGCAGGTTAGCGAAGTATTGTACTTTTCACAGCAATTGAGTACTATACATAATGGAAGTATGGAAATGGAAAATAGGTAGCTTGTGGCATACCTGTCAAGCAGTGATAAGTGGTTAGAACAGTGGAAGTACTAGAGATCTTGTGTCTGAGAGAATTTTAGGGAGATTATCTGGTTATTAGGGCAGTTTTTAGAATTTGTTTTAGAGTAGGGTGTATTGTCTATAGAAGGTGACACAAGAATCTGAGTACAAGAACAACATTTATATTGGACAGTTATCAGAGGGACCCAAGGAGTAGCTAACCTTTTGTTCATGTGGTCTTTTTCTTTTTCCATGCAATACTTGCTTATGTTGTGTTTTTTGTTTTATGTGATCTTTGTTGTGTCAGTATCTTTTCTACCTTTTTTCCTACTTTTATGTGATCTCTTTAGACGAGGTGGTTATGGATTTGTCTTCATATGTATAGGTTTTTTTGTATTTGGTTTTGGTGAAGGGTTCTGACACAATACTGACAGTTAGAGTAGTTGTCTTTGTTTTTTGGATAAGAGCGAGTGCTCGCTTGTGAGCGTTTGTCCTCGGGCATGGCAGTTGAGACATAAGGGTGTTAGGCAGTTTTTAGAAAGTGGTATCTGTATGAATCATATAGGCATAGTAAATATGGCCTAGGATAGAGTTTTGTTTTGTTGTTGTTTTAAGGAGGAGGATTCTGTATGTGTATTAGTATGTTTGCATTATGTCAGCTGAGACGCTGCATGGAATGTTAGAATGGTATGGTGCATGTGGAATGGTTGTGTGAATATAGTTCTCTGATTGCTGGTTGGGACATTATTGAAGAGATGCATGAACCAAAAGGATACTCTTTTACCCTCTCCTATATCTGACCTTTACTCGTAAATAAGAGATAATAAGGAAGCATTCCTTTTCTACGTACCTGGTTTGGAGTGGTTCCCTCTTCGTGATTACTTACCTTAAGGCCAGGAAGAATACTTAAAAAAACCCTTTTGTTTAGAGAATGTCTTTCCTTGTTTGGCCAAACAAATACATTTTTTTATTTTACAGTATTCTTTATGTTCAGTAAATCACACGCACCAATAGTACATGAATACATGGAAATTACTGCGTGTTTTGTTCAGATCCCCATGACCCTCCCAACTTTCACTCAGACCGCCTTGCGGCAGCAATTCTCCAGGATAACCTTGCTCTGCAACCTTGTTAGAAGTCTTCTCTCTGTATAATAAAGTGTGTAGGGAGGCTGACCATATTCCTGAATGTAATTCTGTGTGAGCTTACCTTCAGTGTTTGTCTGTAGGGAAGCTAAGCGCTGCAGCTCTGGGTCTGCGCTGCGCTCACCATGGAAACTCTGTACTCCTCCGGTGGCCTCTGAGTCACCCAAGTATCCTAGGTAACATCTAGAATGTGGACCCACTCCCGGCTGCTTGCGGATGTGTCAGCCATGCTGGAAGTCTTGATTCCATCCCCTTCATCCCAATATAGGCTACAGACACGGGTCGTCTTGCGCTGGAAGGATGCTTGTGGCCATTACTGTCTCCCTTTCTCCACAACTTACTCAGTAGCATCAATTTCTGTGCCCAACTATATGGGCGATAAGGGCTCTGTAACTGGCATAGGTTTAAAAGGTATGGACCCTCGGGACCCAAGAAGGTATAAGAGATGGAAATTGATGTGCCCGGGGGTGCAGACGCGGGGAAAGGAGAACACTTAGTCTACTCCTGTGGTCCCTCCAGTGTGTGGAAACTATCTTCCAACTGAGCATGCCATAATGGAAAGCTGATACCCCTCATCAATATTCATGTGGTGTGTGCCCACACATTGGTCACTTTGTTACAGAAGGGGGAACTACTCTATAAACACATTAAGCCTATTTCTCAGTGTCCAACTGTAAGTCTTTGTTCCATTCTGTGAAGCTGCTGTTCTGCCTCTCAAATGTCTGACTAGCGCTGTATGTGTATAACCACAAACCACAACAACTCTAAAATACCCTTTAAGGCATTCAGGTGTAATATACCAGGGGTGGACAAACCTTTCAAGCACTAATGTGGGTTGCTGGAGGGCTCAGGATCTCCTTGATAAATGGGTTTGCAGCTGACCACCATTAATAAATCGAAACGGGAGAAGAGGGGAGAAAGGAGAAAGAGGGGAGAAAGTACCAGACTGTAACTGGAAGTGCCTGAATTTGGCATGGAATTGTGCAAAGGGGTTTTGAATGGGGATGCAACATACTATGCCCCATCGACTATACAGATCATCTGACTGTTATATAGGGTATACTAACCCAACATATGTGCTTTCACCCACCACAGCAACACCCCCATCCATGCCACCACCCCCATACAAATCCAATACCAATACCACAGTACCACAGATCAGAAAGAGTTAGAGGAGGTTTTAGTGGCAGTGCAGGTGGAGTTAGCTTGGTTGAGGGCCCTCAGAGAAGAAGAGAGAAAATCGGGGTGTGGATTAGACAAATGGAGGGCCGGCGATATCTTGTTCAGATTAGACAGCACCGCGATCACGTACGTCCATACTGAGAAAGGTAAAAAGCGGCATGCGGGGAGTGTAGACTACAGGACAGTGAGGTCTGATGGGGATATAAACAGAGTTCCGGGAGCATTAATGGGACACCATGGTTAAATTGGAGGATGAGGAAGAGGCACCGGTAGTTACCCCATGGGTAGAGAGCTTTTGGGGACCGCAGTTGACCAACAGGTTTGGGTGGTGTGAGAAACCAGAAGGTGTCTCACCCGTTAGTCTCCATGGATCTCGCTCTCAGGTGGCCAGGGCTTCATCCAGACATGTGAAATATGCCAGAAAACCAGTGCAAATATTCCGTTACCTGCCCCTCTAAACCCCTTACCAATCATTGCAGTCCCTTTCTCTGAATTTGAAATGGATAGTATTGGGTCATTGGAAACCTCAAGACTGTTTAATAAATATGACCTCGTAATCGTTGATTACGCTACCTGATACCCTGAAGAGTTTCCTATGTGGAACAATACAACCCAACAGATCTTAAAACATTCTTTTAGCATTCATTTCTAGGGTTGGTTTCCCAAGGAAATTCAAAAGGATCAGGGATCCAATTTTATGAGCAAACTGATGAGTGAACTCAAGGAATTACTACATATTTCCACCTTAAGAACCTCTGTTTACCAACCCCCAAACGGACAGGTTGGTCGAGAGATTCAATAAAACCCTTAAGATGATTTTGAGAAAATTGATAGATCAGGATGGAAAGGACTGGGATAGCATCATCCCATGGGCCCTATTTGCAGTGAGAAAGACCCCTCGGGCATCCACCTGTTTCTCTCCTTTTGAACCATTTTACGGTAGAGAACCAAGAGATGTCTTAGACTTGCTCCAGGAGACCTGGGAAGAAAGGGAATAGGCACCTATTACCCTTTCACAAACAGCTACCCGATTACAAGAGCCATATAAACCTTGTTCGAAATCTAGTCTAGCCCAACAAAAGTCCACCTACGACAAAGTACATTTCAGAACTTTTTAAGTAGGACAAAAGGTGTTAGTTCTCTTACCCACCTCTGAAAATAAACTTGTCTCAAAGTGGCATGGGCCATATAAGGTACTAGAGCAAACAGGGAACTGTAGCTACAAAATAGCCGAACCTGATAAGTAGCAAAATACCCACCTTTACCATGTAAATCTCTTAAAGGCATGGAAAGAAAATCCTTCCACTGCCTGCACTGCGATATTGTCTTGTTTAATACTGGAGGAGATAGACAACTCTGAGTTTATTCCCCAAGAACTATCGAGACAAAAGCAAGAAAACTTAAACAACCTGGTCATGGCATTCCCTGATGTATTCTGCGAAAAACTAGGGAGAGTACATGGTACTTTTCATTATATCAGAACTCCAAAGGGAAAAGTGGTCCATTTAAAACCCTACGGACACCCAGAAGTCCGAAAACAAATAGTGGTAGAGGAAGTTAGAAAAATGCTGAAGGCAAACCTTGTCGAGCCTCCTTCCAGCCCTCCCCTATTGTATTGGTAACCAAACCGGATAATTCCTGGCAGTTTTGCATAGATTTCAGGCAGGTTAATGCCATCTCCGCCTTCCATGCCTATCCCATGCCGCGCATCGAGAAGTTAATAGATAAACCTGAAAGTGTTGTCTTTTTATCGACCCTAGATTTGAACAAGGGATATTGGCATGGATCTGATAAAGAAAAGACAGATTTCTCAACGCCCCTGGTACTATTCCAGTTTAAAGTACTCCCTTTTGGCCTGCATGGGGCCCCAGCCTCTTTCCAATGGCTTATGGACAGGATATTACAGCCCTATTCCGATTTCTGTGGGACTTATATTGACGACAGTCATTTACAGTAAGACTTGGGAAGACCATCTCTATAATCTTTATACCATCATGAGAACCCTCAGAGAAGCCAGCTTAACTGCCAATCCATCCAAATGTAAGCTGGCCCAATCAGCCGTAAAATACCTCAGCTTCTTTGTAGGGGTCTTCGGGGAGTGGGATGCTTGATGCTGAGACTTGGTGTCCCTCTCTTCTCTGTCACATCTTTACCACATCCTATCAGGTAGAATATATGGGAACTCTACTCCGCCCCCTTTTCTTGCACAAAAACGTTCACACAGACAGCTTGCTCTGGGAGAAAACAGACTCACACCCGAGCTGTGTACCTGACATGCCCCACTACTATGGTCAGCCAAGGTCCGGCAATTGATAACAATCACTCACACCTGACTGCCATTAAACTTCCCCACACGAATAAAAGGAGGAGCACACAAAAGTACAGAAGTCTTGAGTTGGCAGCTGAACGAGGGGAGAAAGACGGCAAACCAAGGTTCATAATTAGGGAGGCAGCCTTGACCTTTTCAGCAAGGTGTCGTTACTTTCAAGAATCCTTCATTGCAGAAAGCCTAAGGCCGGGAAACCAGAATGAAGAATCTTGCATTGTGTGTCGGAGATACCGAGGGCCTTCCCGCGTAACTGACCAAGCCGGGGAGATGCAGCAGACGCTGTGGTATCGTCCTTGGCTCCATAAACAAAGAAGCGACAAAGATCAACACAGCCGGTGAGTTGGAGAGACCGATGCAAGACCGGTCTGTGTTGAATTCAAGGTTACAAGCAGTAACATTGTATAATTAGCGCTGGAATGAACATTGTTAAACATGTGTGATGAAAGACGCGGGTAAAGCTAAACTGCTGATGAATGTTTAAACTTGATAAGGAAAGATACAATACCATTGACAGAGCTGTCCAGCACCGCGTGGGTGCTTAGTTGAAAGTCTCTGTAAGGTATCCCGCCAAGAGACACGAAAGTAGAAGATTGATGAGAACAATCGTGTGAAGTGAATCAAAGTGGTCCTGCAATGGTTTAAGCAAAACCCATTGCACATTTGAAAGTCGTTGATTTTGATATCAAGAGGATCTGAGCCCGAAATAGGGGATCCAAGGTCCGAGCCCAAACGAGAGACCAATTGTGAACATTGTGTAAAAGTGGTCTGAGCCCGAGCGAAGGTAACGCGTTGCCCGAGCCCGAACGAGGCAGACCAGTTGTGAACTTGTGAATGTGAAAACCTTGACAAAAAAAGGAAACTTTGTTTTTTGTTTGTTACTTCAGGCCCTCTGCAATAAGAGACTGCCATTGGGAGAGAGACTTTGGCAGAAGGCCAGATGCCTATGTTTTGAACTGTTACCTCGTGGCCAAGGAGCCTGATTGTGTGTGAAGCTTGCACATGCTGCCTTGCCCCGTGCTGAAGAGGTGGGGAAGGGTGCCAACTTCTCAACCATCCTGACGTATTGTTTCTTGAACCCTTTTCTTTGCATACATTGTTATGCCACACCATTTGTATTTAGAAGTAAGGAGTGGCGATGGGTTAAATAGTATAGGCCCTATTTTCAGACTCCACTAGGACTGTAGTGTTTTATTATTTGATGGTTGTAACTTGCTTCCATCCGTAGATATAGGTTTAGATAGTCATTCAACCAACCCATTTGAAGTTCAATAAAAAACACCCTTGAACTATGGTCACTTCTGACTGTCTTACTTATAGCGGGCAGCAGTAGCCAGGAAAAAGGCAAGTGATGGCAAGAAGGGGAGTGGGCATACAGACCCTTATTGCATAAAGGCCCTGGGAGGGCACTGTATGTCCCCTGGGCCCAGATGGACACAAATAATTTGTCTAAAATGCTTCCACCCCTCACTGCTGGGCCTGGGAAATGGATATACGTTTTCAAAACGCAAACAGCTGGAATACCTTTAGCAGTGGGAGATGTAAAAACCTTGCTTGTAGCAATTGTGGGAGATCAGGCAGGCAACGTTTGGGTTAAGGCAGGATACCCAGGAGTGAAAATAAATGATGATACACATGATGGGGCACACTTTAATGACATCAGAGATCAGGTATGGGCTGCACTCTGGTGGGCATACCCCGATACCTGATTTACAGTCAATAATGCAGTACACAATGTGGGATGATGAAGACCCTGCTCAATACATTTTGAAAGTTCAGGAGATTTGGAGGGCAGAGGCGGGGGAACAGTGGGACCGATCAGTTCTGCTTTATTTCGTTATTAAAAGGGGATTACCCACTGAGGTAACAGAAGCGTTTGACAACATTGTGTCAATAGCGGCGAAAGGGTTGGTCAGAAATACAGACTATAATTTATAAATCGCTGTAAACGGATAAAAGAAAGAGAAAAGGAAACAGCACAAAGGGTGCAGGGTGAGGAAGTGAAACTGGTACAGAAAAAATAGGCAACAAAAGCAGTTGAAGGGGTGGTAGCAGCAGTCACCCAAACAGATTTGGCAGAGCAGGCAGCAGCTCAAACAGATACAAGAATAACAGCATTTTAGCGAGGAACAGTGGATTCCAGCATCAGTACCCAGAGTAGCAATGTGGATTTGGAGGGTTGGGCCGAGACGTGGAGCAGGACCATTTCAATGTGGGATGTGGAAAAATTGGTCATTTTGCGAGGGAATGTAGAAGCAGGATGGGAGTAGGGTACAGCCCAATGCAGCACCTCCCTGCACCCCCCATGCCTACCTCAGTACCATATGAAATACACCAAGAGTACACAGCTACCATCACGACCCCCTCAAGCACAGTTGCCCACCTAACAACCCAACGCGAGATGCACCGCCAAGTCAATCATGCGGTACCCCAATGAAGTTCCAAAATGGGACAGTGACACATTATTGGGGAGTGAGAGTCCTGGGGGGCAACCTTTCCACATTCCCAGGCACCAATACATATCCTGACTAGGACAGCCCACAGAGAGCTCTTGCGTGCCCAGTCCTGTCCGTGACTACCCACCCTGACGAGGGACCCTTGGTGGGCGCTGAGGTAGGAAATAAACAATTTTTATGGTTGACATGGGTGTCACTAAATCATGCATTTGTAAAGGAAACTTCCGTTATCAGTTGAAACTCTCGACACGCAAGGATTCTCTGGGTCTGTGGCAGCGGTTCCATTTACTGAAGATGTAGCCATCAAAATAGGAGGCCAAGTGGTGTGTGCACCTCTATTGTATTCAGAAACCTCACCAGTAAATGTGTTAGGTCGCTACCTCCTAAGCAAGTTAAGGACCATCTCCTTTATGGATCGAGGAATAATATGTGCTACCCCAGGAATGCGTGCTATGAGGGCAATGATAATCATACATGCCATAGGAGGGGAGGTGGTGGCCCGTGGCATTCCGGTTGATCCTGATGTGTTTGTGTACGGGATTGCAGTATTACTCGATGCAGTACCCCAGATTGGGATGGCTTGTTGGAGGAAATTGTTTGACTTTATCTTCAGACCCGTTGTGACCCCAGAGCTTGTGGCAGTGACAATACTCACTGGATTTGCAAGGATTGGTGGTGTCAGAGAAAAGGATTGTTTTAGTTGGGACCGATTCAGACTGGTGTGAGTAGCGCACTGTATTGTGCATTGAACCAACAATACCTTTAAAGGAAGTGACAGATGCAGAATTATTCGAGGATCCGGTTGATGATGGAGAGATGGTGCTGGCTATTTGCATACCGTGTGAAATATTGGTACAATATTGTAAAGTGCAGTGTTCTCCGATGGTCCTAGTGACGGTACCCTCCTTTACTGAAACCGATCTAGAACAGGTTCCCCAAAGGCTGCGGGCAACCAATGCTCACAATGTAGGGCTCTTACAGGGAGTGACCCCTGTCTGAATAACACTCAAGCCTAGTGCAGTATTCCCCTGTGTTAAGCAATATCCATTATCCAACGAAGCAGAGGAGGGTATATGCGACACCATCTCAGCACTCCTACATGAAGGGATTATTGTGCCCTCTAACTCTGCATGCAGCACAGCTATATACCCGATAAAAAAGGCGAAGGGACGAGTTGGAGAATGATCCAGGATCTCCTCCCACCCCTTGAATGACAGTGTAAAAATGCTGTTACCATTTTGTGTAACCTCCCCAGGCAGGTAACACATTTTGCTGTTATAGATTTGAAGAATGCTTTCTTCTCTATAACCTTGCCACCAGACTGTCAATACTTCACTGCTTTTATGCATGGCTGACGGCAGTACAAGCATACAAGATTACCTCCAGGGTACTGTAATCCCCTAGTATCTTCAACAGAATACTACACGCAGATTTGGGAGATATCCAAGTACCCACCACAATTGTCCAGTATGCAGACGGTCTGCTAGTGTACAGTGACAACGAACAACCGTGTCTGAAGGACTCTGTCACACTCTTATAGTTTCTGGCGTATAAAGGGTACAAGGTAGACCCAGCTAAGCTACAATATTGCCTCCAAGAAGTTATCTACTTGAGATAATTGATATCTGTTAATGGAAAGCAAATACAGGAACGCAGTGCATCTGTGCACAGTGTCCCCCAGCCAAAAACGGTCCAAGAAATGCAGCAATTTCTTGGATTACTGTTGGGCGTGGATTCTAGAATATGCAGGATATAATAGGCCCCTACTGGAGGGCCTCCAAGAAGCACAAAAGACAGATAAGATAAAATGGAAAAAGGACATGCTCACAAGCTGCAATAAACTGAAAGAGGTCATCTCCATTGCCCCAGTGTTAGCAACCCCTGGCGAGTTCTACTTGTTTTCCCATTCCAATGGCCAGATGACTGTGGTACTCACACAGAAAAGTACTATGGGCCACAAGCCATTGGCATATTAAAGTGGAGTGCTAGGTTCAGTAATACAGGGCCATTTCCCTTGCAGACAGGCACTTTCCTCCGCTGCATTTGCAATTGAGAAGAGCTCCACAATTACCAAGGGGTGTTCTGTAACACTCTATGGAGTATGCAGTATTTGCCATCCTTGAACGATCTAAATCAACTTCGACCACACAGCGGGCATCAGCGTATGAAGTAATTTTATCCAGCCCGCGCATCCACATAGTGCGGTGCAAGACCGTGAATTCTGCTACTTTCCTGACAGAACTGTGCACGGAGGACAACCTTGTGTAACATTTTTTGGGGAGGGGAGGACATACCAAAAGCAAGAGACAGTCTGCTCAAGGTGGGAGGAGTGCTTTTCGTTGACGGGTCAGCAACTATTGGCAAGGGGACAGGCATGAGACATACTGGTGCAGCAGTTGTCTGCCTAGTGTACGGAGAGTATGAGGTTGTGGTGCAAAAAAGGTTACCAATGCACTATTCTGCTCAAGCGGCAGAGCTTATAGCGCTTATTGAAGCACTTCTCGCATCGCAGGGGTCCCTTGTGACTATTTATTCTGACTCCGCTCATGTTACCATGACACTGCATTCAGGATTAGCATAGTGGAAAAAGGAGAGGGTTTAGTAGAGCTGACGGGTCCCCAATCCAACATGCAGCATTATTGTATAAACTGACCGAGGCACTTTCCCAGTCCTCTGTGTCGGCGTTGGTTAAATTCACCATCATACTAATGACACAGATGAAGTTTCACTCAACTTATCTCCCAGTACCCATCATCCCGCATGTCCAGTAACAGCACGGTGACAAGAGCAGTTGCCAGCACCCTACACTTCCCATCCTGTAGCACAAATCATTGAAATACAAGGTCAAGACGCACAAGAAGAGAAAGATTTGTGGCAGAAAAGAGGATGCACACAGTCCCCTACTCATTTACTATGGCGGCAAGATAGTACAGGTAAAGTTGTCATGCCACAAGAAATATTGTTGGTTGCCTTAGAGCATTTGCACCACCCATCTCATTTGTCAAAACAACACATTGCTGCAGATATACACGAGTCTTGGTTTGTTCCCTATCTCCAGACAATTCTTACTAAATTGGCGATAAACTGTATCACCTGTCAAACTTACAGTACAGGTCACACTTTAAGAACAATTCAAGGCATATAGCCGCATTCTACTGTGCCATTTAGGGAGCTCCACATTGAAACAAGGGAGAACATAGTAATAGGAGTAGATACTTAATTGCTGTCCTATGTCCCTTTTCCCAGTGGGTCGAGCCTGGTCCTTGTGCACATCCGGATGCTAAATCTGCTGCCAAATTCTTAGTAAGGGAAGTGTTCCATCCTTGGGGTGTTTGATGTGCTGCGTTGTGATAAGGTCACCCATTTGTTTAATAACATTTTCAAAGAAGTGACTGCGTTGCTAGGTATCAAGCATCAGATGTGCACAATTGACCACCCCAGGCCAACAGGATTGTGTAGAGGATCAATGGATTATTGAAGGCAAAACATTCTAAGCTATGTGCCACTCTACAGACAAACTGGGTGCACTGCCTCCCCCTCACATTTGTTCAGGTTGTGCACGCAGCCCTGTAAGGATCATAATTTATCTCCAAATGAGGTGGTAATTAGCAGGCAAATGCATACGTCTCTATCTCCTGTAAGTAGGGCCTTTGATACTCACTGGGCAGCGTCCATTTTGGGGTAGGAATATAAAGACTACCTAACTGTATTGGTTAGATTGATAAAATGTATCTCTCAACAGATAGCACACCTGAAGAACCAACCAGCGCTGCATCCAATCCAACGCCTTCACAACCTCTCCAATTTTCACCAAGTGAAATGGTGTTTGTAAGGTAAGGAACTTCATACACAGGTGGAGTGATCAAGATATAACGGCCTGTTTGCCATTACCTATGCCACTCCATTTGTTGTGAAGGTCTAGAAGTTGCAATATTGGGTGCACCTTTCTGATGTTCAGAGGGCACCCGATACCGCACTCCCCACTGTCGAGGAAGAAAGCGGTACATGAATAAAAGTGCACATACATTTAAAGAGTGACTTATCAGCTGTACATAATTTTGGTTCTCTCTTTGTGTATATTGTTTCTCTTTCTTTTCTCATTTGATAATGTCAGTAAAGTTGCTTATAGATGTGCCAGTTTCTAATGTATACAATCTGACCAAAGACAAATATAATATGTCCATGTTCTTGGTGGGGAAACCGAGGGTAAATGAGAGTTGTTATATTTGCTCCTAAATACCACATGCGTCGGGAGCACCCAAGGTATTTATACCACAAGAGGTTCAATTTTTGGATGCTCAACATCTTGTCCATATAGCACTATGTAGATTGTGAAGCACATTCCAAGCCCACAGCATCTGCCTTGTGAGGATGGATCCAGATGAACAGCAGTGTGCCCGCAACACCAGAAGTGTACACTGTTTGCAAAGGACATATATGCAGCTAGAAGTAGTATGGTTTGTGGCCAACCGATGGTAAGCGACTGTGCTCAGCTGTATGGCAGGAGGACTTGTAGGACAGAAAAAATAAGTGATTCAGAGGGTGAACTAAGCATGTCAAGTATATTGGGGGAAGCACGTGGCCAAGCTAACATGGGTAAAAGCAAAAGAGAAGCCAGTGAAGGTACAGAAACGAGAAGAATATCATCTGTGCTTCTATAATGCAGGAGATTTCTCTGCGGGTATGAATGACCAGTGCAGTGTGACAATAAACATTCCAGATCTCAAGAAAGGAACAGCCGCAGTGATGGATACCCACATCATGGAGGGGCGTATGCTCGCTGACCATGCTGAACTCCGCTCTTCTCGTGATTCCAGAAGTGCACCTAATCATGAAACAAGGAAGCCTGGGTGTCCCCACATCATCACCAGAACCGACTGCTGCTGCATCTCAACTGCAGCCCCCTGTCTTCCGAATTCGGTCAGAGAAGAAGGGAAACATACTTTTGAAGAGGAAGAAAAGGGCCAACTATCGTCAAACTCCGCTCAACTGCTCAAATAAATACATGATCAATACAGACTGTATAATAAAGAAGAGACATTTTTCGTTTCTGTTAGTGTTAGGGATACAGGCAGCAGCCAACGCCAAATGGCTGCAAATAGTAAGATACAAACTGACACAGCTGGCAAATGACAGTGAACAAGGCTTCCACGCAATTAAGTTTGAATTAAGAACCAATCCGGTTGATGATGCTGCAGAACCAGTATGTGCTCGATCTGCTCATAGCCATGGAAGGAGGAGTTTGTAAAAAATCAGGGAATCCTGCTGTACTTGCGTGCCCCCTAACGATGCAGCCAACAACTGTATCACTCAAATAATAGAGGCCGTGCTCTCCATCGGAGAACACATGGAGACGGAAGGTGGAATATAGGAGAGGGACTGGTTCGATGTTCTTTTTTCATTAGCACCATCATGGATGGGAGCGATCATCAAGATGCTAGAGCCAGTAGTAGTGTTCTAGTTGATTTTCTGCATTTGCCAGTTGAGTCTTTGTTGCTGTGCTAAGGCCTAATAGAGCAATGATGATGGTTTCAATTCGGGTAAGCAGTGCGCCTCGCGGTACAACTGATTGGTAGGTACAAACGGATAATCCAAACAAGCCTTGCGTGATAAGAATAGAGCAAAGTATTGATCCCCCTGAAACAGTTACTATGCCCCCCGTGAAACTTATGTGGAGCACTGGATGGACTTGGGAGATGGGGGCTGTATGTATCTTACTTGCACCCTGGAGCAGTATGCTCAAGCCGGAGAACGTTTGCGCTCAGTATGTAGGGTGTGTGTGCCTAAGGAAGGAACATGCATGTATGAGGAAGCTGAGAAGATAGCCAGAGAGTTCATTAATATGGAATTAACGAAAGGGGACATTTTGGGAATCTAGTGTGAAAGTCGCAGGCCCCTCATGCGGTTTAGGACGAGACGGTTGTAAATGAAGATGCTGTAGGGGAGCTGGGAGAATGTAGGGACCCCACGCCTAGAAGCTATAGTGTAGTGGACACATAGTGACTTGTGTTATTAGAATCACGTGTGTAATGAAACTCCATTTTAGAAGTTAGATGCCATTTTGTAATTTAGGCCTAGTGCTATGGCTATGCTAGTACACATATATTCAGCTTCAAGGGTTAGAAGGATGTGCATGCACTTTTTGCTCAAAGCCCTGGAAACTTCATAAGAGGATACTTCCTCGATCAAAACACACACACACATGTATGCACACACATACTTCTTGGTTGCACCTTATCAGCAGTGCATGTAACCCCGAAGGAATGTGCCCCACAAGGCCTCAAAAAGGGTCGGAATGGGTCTTTGAAGAGTTATCCCGTGAGGAAGGGGGTGAGGACTCTAGGCCGTCACTATCCCGACTTATAAGTTAGTGGCTCACAACCCCCAAGCCTGTACATAAATAATTGAATACATTGACCAGCCCCAGACCCTTGGTCATATAACTGTAAAATGACCAATTGATCAGGAAGATCCGAGAAGGAGGGGGACCAGCCCCCACTGTTAGTTCATGTGAATTGTGCTGTGATGTGCTAGGGGAGAGATACGATCTCAGGGCTTGAGGCCAAGGACAAGTCTCGCAGTCCTGTTCTGGGGTAGTTGCCGAGGGCGGAGAGTAGAGGAAGGTAGATTTAGAAAGAGGCTGTTACAATAGTCCAACCTGGAGAGAAACAGAGCTTGGGATACCATGAGCTTCTGGGGGAAGGAGAGGAAAGGCAGAGTACCTCTGAGGAGTAGCAGTCGGAAATTTGACTTTTTAGAGACCTCAGAGATGTGTGTGGAGAAGGAAAGGGTGGAGTCAAAGATGACCCTGAGGTTCTTAGCCTCGCAGGTGGGGGTAGGAGGAGGGCCAAGGGAGGCCGGCCAGAGAAGTGAGGGGAAAGGATGGTGAAGGTGTGCCGATGAGGAGGATCTTCATATTGCTGGCATTCAGACAAAGATCATTGGCGGCACACCAATCTTGAATGGCAGTTAGGCAATCAGAGATGAGCGAGGGAGAGGAGGTAGCAGAGGGCAGCCTGAAAATGAGTTGTGTCGTCAGCGTAGCACTGGAAATTTGAGCAGAAAGTGGCAATGCAGTGGGCGAGAGTTTCCAGGTATTGGTTGAAAAGCCAGGGCGAGAGGTTAGACCCCTGGGGAACACCACAGGTAGAGAGGAAGATAGATGAAAGGAAGGACCCACATATGAGCTAGACTATACGTGTATTGGGTCACACCAACCAGCTACCTGGATTTGTAACCTATGTAATGTACGTGAGTCATTATGCTATGTATCCTTAAAGGCTGTTGCTCGTGCTGTTTTTCCCAGAGCGCTCTGTGGCAGCGGAGTTCTTTGTTGGCACGTACTTGTATTTTTGTGAGATTAAACCTTGTTCTCCTTGCAAAAGGTGTGCTGGGCCTTTTTCCTTGGTGGGTTGTATTTTTTTTCTGGTGTGAGCGGTGTGGGATTACTCTACATTGCACAGAAAAGTGTTATGTGCACTTTACCAACATCTTTAGTGAAATATTTGTTTTATCTGTAGGTGTATTAAAGTGTTTTCTCCCACTGTAGAATCCACTGGAGCAATGCTTTAAGTGCTGGCTCTGACAAGGGGTGTGGAACATACATTTCTGGTGTGGCTTACAGGGCAGTGTGCAGCTTAGGCAAGGGTCACCTGCAACCATAGATGACCCTTTTTATGGAAACAAGATTTTATTTGCATACTGAATACAAAAACATGTTCCATATCCACAAGCTATTGACTTTGTCAATGCTACACTGTTGGCTAATAAACCAACAGTATAACTTTTAAGGACAACCAAGTTTGGAAGCTAAACCACAGTGATATTCAATGATTTACCCTGGATCACACACACTGGTGAACTGGTGAAGCCAGCATTTGATCCCCCCCCCCTCCATCTGCAATTTAGTTACTTAATTAGTTAAATCTCAGGTCTAGTCAGCAGTTCAACTATGTGTTAATGCTTGGCTTTCCAGGGCTGACAAAATGTTCTACTTTATAGAGCTATCTTGAAAAGTGGACAAAGTGCATAACAAAATGAGTCTGGAAATCTTAAACGTGTTTCCCCTTCTTTCCCATCATCTCATCTCTCCCTTCCTCATTCATACATTTCCTGTTTTCCCTCCCTCCCTTTCTTTACCTCCGCTGCACCCCAGACCTCATTATCTTTACTTGCAGCAATTGGTATGGCACTGTGCCACACAGCAGGACACCCTCCTCTCCAAAAAGCATGTCTAGATAGTTCATGTCTAGTTGAAAACATTTACAATTAATCAGGGCACTCAGTCCCTCTTTGCGGCTGTCTTTTTATATGCCAGAGGGACTGCAGTGCCTTTAGTTGGCGAGGTGGGCGTATTTGCTATCATTCTTTTTAAACCCACCCACCCTCTTTTGTTCCTTAATTGTGGTGCCAGTCCCTGCCAGGCCTCCCCTTAACTAGTGAGAGGAAGTCATCATGGCAGTTTTGCCCCCTATCCTACTCAACATATCACACTACTAAGAGCAAAATAATTTCGTCTACTGCCTGAAGCTCTCCACAATAGGAAAATATGCGTGTTGTGCGTTCTAGTGTAGTGTGAATGCAAGAGCTGCATTGTTTTTTTTTGGTTTGGGAGAGCTTTTTGAATAATTATACAGACCATAACTAGATGTCACTGCCAAGTCTGTAGCAATAGGGTGCAGTAACTCTATCCATTATTCGATGCCCTTGCAGAGTCGGGTGCAGTAATACTGATTGCTACTAGATGTCCCTGTGGACTCGTAACCCATTCGGCACTGTCTGCTGCTGGAAATGAAGAAAAAGAATGCACAGCACGAACGAAGCAAAAGACACTTCGGATTCTCGTTAGTGGGGAGGGGGCAGAGGGATTCCTCACAGTGCCCCGGCTCATAAGCCGATTGTGAAGACTGCCGGGGCTCTGCCCTGGACAGCCCTGCCCACTTAACGCCCAATTAAAGCCCTTTGACTGCATAACGTGGTCTTGTGCCCAGAAAAAGAAATCCAAGCAATATTTATAATTAGCAGGGCTGAGTTCCTGATTGATGCATTATTGAAAAGAACTGGGTCTAGAGTGGGGAAAAATGGCTCGATTTGTGAATTAATAACGGGGTTCAGCATGAGTTTCTCGACGAAAAGGACATTTGTTTTTAAGTACTTGCACTGCATGTACTACACGCCCAAGATGTTCTTTCAGATGGGTTGGATCAAGAAGGAATTTGGCTGGCGCAGCTCCGGCAAAGTTTGTTTTTCCACAGCACTGTTCAGTGGAGGCCTGAGGCCCAGACCTGCCTGCCAGGCTAGCTAGTCCATCAATCTCTAAGATCTATTCCATAGCAAAGCCCGCCCCCTTTTGTCATGCATAAGCAGAACTTCAAGAGAATAGCATAAGCATAAGGGAATTTGAGCTCTGTGAGAACCAGCCCAACTTCTCCTCCATAGTCAGGCACTGACCGCATTAGTAAATGTATCTTGTGGTTTACAGAGATGTTCCTGTTAAGGTGATTTTTGTGACTATGTGAACTGTGCTCTCTGCCTATTTCATTTACTTGATCAATAGGGTTTCATGCTCAAAGCGCCATCACAGACCTATTTCAAATATAAAATTGTGCCACTCTTATGTTCCCAAACTGCTCTTTGTGTGTATACTAATCGCTACGCCTCAGTTCTTCCTACTGCATTTGATTCGTTTCCTTGAGAAGATTAGGGGCTGTGCAACCAATGTTGAGCCAATGCTCACATCGCTCTGACCACTTTCCTCAGAGTGGTTAGGGAGGTGATTTCCACAGTAAATTATGGTCAAATTGTGGTTTTCTAATACAGCCATGTAGTTCTTAAAATACTTAGCAGCTGCTAGTGCTGATGGGCCCATGGTATTTTGTACAGCAGCTGGTTGATTCCAACTACTTTCTAAATTGAAAGGAAATAAACTTGCTGTCTGAAATCAATCAATCTTCCCCGCAGCACCACTGGTTTAGCATCAATCGCTCAGAGATCAATATTTCAACTAGAAAGAGTTCAGCCACAACACATTAATGAAAAACTGATGTATGCCAACATACAGAAAAAGAATTCAGGACAATGAGTGAATGAAAGTTTCCCCAAACATGTTTTATGATGCTCATTCTCCTCCAATTCTAGCTGAAGTTTCTGATGCTTGTTCATAACCAGTTTGTTTTATTGCTAATGTTTGATTCTTTCAAAAGTGGAGATTATTTGCGTTTGGCTGTAAAGATCATTAAAGGTAGAATCATATAATTCCCTAAGCCGGATTGAGACCGCTTTTCTGCATTTTCTATTATTTCTAATTGAAATATAACCCATTCTTGCAACACTTTTACATTTCAGATAAATGTTTTAGTTTTATTCCCATCACTATGTGTCTTTAATATTTAAAGTAAGCAATATGTGTGGTTCTTCCAGTATCACCTCTGAAGAGAATTTACTAGAATACATAGTATCAAATACCGGCCTCTTTGTAAAGTTCCATTCTAAATCTATATTATTTCCCTTTAAATACCCCAAACGCTTTTCACTCCTTTGAAACATGACTAACACACTTCTCCTTATGGTGGTGTGGTGGGGGGTGTTTGGGTTGGGATATACCTGAGGGATTGCTTAGATCAAAATAAATGTGTTTGTCTGTTTCAAAAGAAGAAAAAAAGATAAGTAGAAGTCCCTATGTTCATCTTTTGTCACCTTTACTGAAATTGCCAACTTTTCTTTATCTTGCTAGCTTTTGGTAATCTTGTATTTTAGGAATTTATGAAAAGGATTGCTACTGCACATTTTTATTCCCCTTCTCATCTCTTCCGCCTCGTTCTTTGGAAGTTGAGCCTCCTGTAATAACTCTACGTTTTTGTTATGTGTTTTTTTGTTGTATATTTATTCGGTCATTGACGTTCACAGATATAATGTAATTGTGTATGTTTTATTTTTAAAAAAATTGGGATGTTTTCCCCTATGGGGAGGGGGGTCCTTACTGCCACTTCTCCCACCCCACATTACCATTTTGTGTGCCACCCCTCTATTTGTAAGGTTTTCTTTTATTTGTTAACTTAATGCATTTTCACAAGCAATGGTGCTTGGCCCAGTTTCTTATTTTTTTTCTGTAAGAACAAATACTCCTATTGACATGACACATATATACTATGCCTTTGTTGCTTGTGGCTAAGTGGCTGGACTGCCCCTTTGGGGTGGAATAAAGTCTGATTTTCATATGGGGTTTCCCCTTGTTGTAATTGCTTGGCAAGCTAAAGAACGATGGTCAAGTCTATGCCACAGGATATTAATTCTAAACCTTCCTGCAGAGGTGTTGCTGGGGGGGGGGGTTTAGGGGGCTATAGCCTTTTGGTTGTAGCCCCAGATAGAAGCTCAGGGGTGACAACCAAAAGGTTAGCTAGCCCCGAGTCCCGACAGTCCCGACATTTGCTTAGCCCTGGATCTTTTACAAACCTAGCAACGCCCCTGCCTTCCAGCCATCACCTCTTTTGTTTGCTTTTACACATTAAACCTCCTTCAGTCATGTGATATACTGTGACAGTGTTGAGGCTAACCACCTTCAATCATGCAATGTTGATGGTAATCGAAACCTGAACAGTCTGTGCGTTTCTTTAGCATCTAATGTTTTGCAGACACGTTTCTTTTTAGTTGTAGCTCCTGTGATGAGCCAGGAATGAGACACACAGGACTCGTAGTGTTGGCTATAAACTTTTATTCAAAATCAAAAGGGTTGGGGAAATGTCTTACTCTCCTTATCGTAGAAGGTTTTTTACTACCTAAACCAAAACCGAAGGGTCTGCCCGTTGTAGAGGTGTCCAAAGCAGAAATACGTCATGTTTCTGAAATCCTGTTCTGGCACTCACATTGTAAAAATTAACTCTCAGGTGCAAAGGATATTCTCTATGGATCTCAAGGTGCACCAATGTTCCAATTCAATGAAAAGCGAATGCTCCAACCACAAAGTTCTAAGTGGACAATGTTCACAGTCCAGGGAATGGCTCCCTTCCCCAGGTTCCTGTTACTAATATGCAAGTTTCTTGTAGCCCAAGAAGATGGCTTCTCCCTCGTGGCACGCTCAGTTCTCAGGGAAATAGTTCCCTTCCCCAGGTTCCTTTTAGCAGGTAAGTTCAAAACAAAGAATCAAGTTTAAAAAAAAAAATAGTTCAAGATCCGAGGGTATGCAACTTCTGCTACCATAATTCACATCCCAGATCAGGACTCGCAGGTCTGATTGGTTTTGACAAGACAGGACAGATCTGACCAGTTCACAGCTTTTATTACACAACACTATTTTATTAATTATTTCGACAAATATATTATTATTTCTTTAAATCCAGTTACTCTTGGCCTTATATCAAATTTTTGTAAAAGAGAATTTTTGGGGAAACTTATTTTTTATTAAAAAAACAGGCAAAAAGCCCTGTCTGTATCACAAAAATCACAAGAGGGAAACAATGACAGCACAGTGTGTAAAGTAATTGCTTAGTACATGTAGTTTGCACTAAATATCAGTAAACAAACAAATGTATTTCTAATCAGCTTCTCCTAGCTTCATGTCTTCGAACAACAGGGTCAATATGTTGCTGGTCAACTGGTCAACATGTTTCGGTTCTTTACTTTAATCAATACCAAACCTTCCTTGGGAACAAACTTAACCAGGTCAAAACACCCAGTGTCTAATTAATCAGAAATCAAATGCATTATGTCTAAAATGCACACCCACACCAACTTATACTGAAATATGTGAAAACATAATTTCTTTCTTTCTTGTTTAGAATTTCCTCAAGCCGTTCTATTCTTCGTATCAGGCCTGCGACAAAATATAATAAACAACATAGGTATTAATACTTACCTAGTGTTTGAACCACTCCACAGATGTGGTTGTATTGATTATCATGCAATACTGTATCTTGTTCTTGTACAAGGCTTGTTCAGTACAAGTCTGCTAAGTGCACCCAAAATCTACAGAAAAATCCTGATATGGTCCAGTCAACACTAATTGCACACTACATAAGAGGGCAAACAAAGGTCCCCCGTGTTGCTGTCACCCACAGTAATGGAGAAACACATACCTTTTCTATAAAGCATGTTCAGTTTTCATTCACGTAATTTATGGAGTGTCTAACAAAAATCCGAACAATTTGCAGAAATAATCATCAATAGTCAAACATAATGGTCAAAAAATATTTGAGGTGCTCAAAAAGTGTTAAGACAAAGCCCTCTTGTAACAAGCATTGACTGGAATTCTACACAGGAAAAACCAGGTGGCTATGTAAAACAAATTGGCTTACTTGTTTAATAAACCTTTTACCATGCGTTAGAATGCTCGTTCAATGGAAAGCTGTATTTCCATTCATTTGCTCTGGTGCCATCTACTTGTGCGTCTAAGTGGCCGAGTTGCAACAGCAACCTAAAAATACAAGCTTTCAGTGCATCAGAGCACCATTATGAATTGTGCCTCCAATTGCCTGATATGTCATGCCTTCTAATGACACCCGTGGACATGTATACAAAAGTGCAAGCTCACTTGTTCGATACGTTTCTTGGATCATGATGTAACGCTCATAGGAATCAGAAACAGTTTTCATTCATTCTGACATTGTCTTTTAAAGGCGTGCTTAGTGATCACGTAGCTCTGTGAACCTGTACCGACATGGCTACAATGTGTCCTGGGGCCTTAAAAAAAAAAAAAGAGGTCCAAGTCACCGCCTAACTCTATATAGTGCAGCTATACAACTCATACTGCCTCTTGCCTTCAATCGAAGCGCTTTGGATTAAAGCGCTATATACACACAATAAATACAAATACAATCGTGTGTCGGTATTCATGTGGGGGCGATCTGATCGATATGTTCACAATGCAGAAATGAGCAACTATGTGACCACTGGTATAGATATATAATAGGTACTTAATGTCCTGCACACCACAGTATGTGTATATTTTTACACACACACAAGGTTAAAAGTGCATGGAACATTAAGTGTTCTCCTTAAGTAGTGATGAGTACAGCATGTCAGAGTGCCTTTTGGGCTTACTGCACAAAAATACCCAGACTTGCTTCAAGTGGAAAAGGTTGCTTTAATGTGACAGGCCACAGCTTCCAAGAAAAACATGCTAACCTGGCACCCCGGCCTTACAAACTAACAGATCAGTTAACAATCGCTCCCTCCCCCTCAATTCCACTCAACCTTCATTCCTGCTTTCTCCCATCTGCTCCCTGAGGCCACGCCCCTCCTTCTTCAATACCTCTTCCCCTCTTTGTACCCCTAGGCTAGCCTGTTGGTGCAAACCGCGCCACCCCTTCTTTATCGCGCTGGCACTCCTTTTTGCTTCCCCCAACCATCCTCCAAAGAGCCATGTCCCCGGCACCAGAAAAACCCGCCCATGAGGTGTTATTTCTGGCCCACCCCAACACACTCCTCTTCTCCAACTCTTTATATCCTCTACCGCCATCCTAAAATCACACAAGTAGTACTGGTTCCCATCATTGACGAGAGCACTCCACCCTTCCGAAACAAATCAAAATCCTCATGTGATTTCCTGGTGCGCCAGCGTTTGCACCCCACAGGACCTGCAAAACTTCACCATTTCCCTGTTAATCTTTTTCTCGTCCTTTCCACTGCCCCTTCCTTCACAGCTTCCCTCCATACCCCCCTGGCATCAACTTGGTCCAAACCAACACCACCCTGGGCCATAACTCCTGCAACCAACAGAGGTCCTGCTTCATCTTTTTTAATAATGCCACACCCATATCCCTAACCGAATCGTTGCCCCCTGCATATAAACCCAGAGCCGCCGGAACACCATGAAGCTCTCTTACCCGCCAGCATAAGCAACAGTCGATCCTACCTGAGCCCCCCAACCTCAGACCATCTCAACAACGCCATATTATTAATTCTGCACAACTGAATCCCGTAAACCCTTTTTGCTGCATCTTTTCCTGCCCATTTCACTATGGAGTGCCCGCATATACAAACCTGAGGCAGCTCACCGCTCCTCCGTGCCACATTTGAAAAAGAAAAATACAGTGAGCCTTCTCTCCAAAAACCCCTCCACCGCCCCACACACTGATGCCTTTTGTTACCCAACATCCCCCTTTTCCCAGATCTCTGATGTATCCTTTGTACTTTGCCAATTTCCAGCACCCCAGGCTCTTAACTTTCTCTTCAGGCAGACCCAGCCTGCTATCTTTGGACGCCGCTCCCCATCTTAAAAGAATGAGTCCCAAAATCCTCCCCTTTCTCACCCAACACCAACTGGGCTCTCCTGATCACTTCCAAAACCTGTGATGCTGTCACCTCTGGTCCCTGTTCATTCTGAAAAACCAAACCTTCTCTTTACTTACTTCTCTCCTGCCACATTGCTCCCATCTTCACTGGACGCAACTCCGTACTACCTCTCTCCAGATGCACCCAAAAACCCTTGCCCTTCTAATCAGTTTTTGATTTACAAATTCTTATATCCACACTGTCATCTGACAGCTGGACGCCCTTCCACAGAAGACCTGCCATACCTCTTCTACTTGCTACCAGCTCTGACACCCGAAATGCTCCAAAAACCAACCACATAAAACATCTGGACAACATGTCACTTCCCCAAGATTACCAGCACACGCCCTCGATAACCTTGGACAACTTCACTAACAGGGCGACTGAGATTGACCTCCTGCTGTCTTTCCCTTTCCCGTCCAAAATCCTACTTGCCTTTTCTCCCCCGCTGGGTTGAAAATCCAAGAACCACTTACCATAAATAGTAATGCCCGCCAACTTCCCCGATATCGTTGCTTTGGACCAACCCTTGTCCACATACCTCAATATAAATTCAATCACATCCCCCCTCCTTTTCTCCTCTGCATCCTCCATACCCTTCCAACTGCGCGCTCTCCCTTTTGGAAACTCCAACCATGCTCTCCTGTATGCAGCCTGCGATGCTCGGGCTAGTGAACCCTCTACTAAATGCATGGCTCTCAATCTCCTAGCCGCCACAGATCCTCCAGGATCTGGTGCCCTTTCACCTCTGCTTCCGGTGCCAGACCACAGAATCTCTGCCACTGAAAACAAGATAATTCATCAGCGGTGCAGTTATCCTTCCCTGGCACTTGACTTGCTCTGAACACCACATTCCACTTCAGAGACTGCAGCACAAATATTCTCTTACTCTGGTTACCCTCTAGTCCCTAGAGTTGCATGTCTTTTCACCGAATTGTTTACACCTAAAGTTGTTTCAACGTAATCTTTCACCTAATGTATTCACAGAATGTATATTCACATAACTACAAGAGTTAATCTACTGAAAATGTAGTACCGAAAACCTGTGTACCAAATTCATTTTTTTAATTTAATTTTAATATTGGGTGTCCCCCAAATCCCTGTTTTCCACCCTTAAAAACACCACAAACATTCCCAGAAAGAAATGTAACCCTTTACCCCACCCAAAAATACATACCTTAAACATTTATAATATTACCTTATTATATTTGATTTTCAAAACAGTACATTTTTGATATATAAAAATCAAATATATAGTTTATTCGATGAAACAGTGATTCAATAAAACATTTTCGGTGAAAAAGCTCTTGACGTTAATTTATTAGTTAAATAGACGGCATACCGGTCCCTACATGACTGCTTGTTCACAATGTTGACCACTGCTTCATTGTCCACGTGAAAATTCACTTTTTTATTCTGCAACCCTCTGCCCCACAAATCCAGTGCCACTAGCAAAGGGAACAACTCCAAAAATGCTATGCTCCTCCCCCCTGTCTTCAATTGTTCAGGCCATTTCTCAGCGCACCACCCATCCGTCCAGTACACTCAAAATCCTCCTGCACCTGCCGCATCTGAAAAAACGTGCACTTCCCATGCCACTGTGTCCCCTTGCAGCCACATTGACACTCCATTAAATTCCTCCAAAAATCTCAGCCAAACCCTATATTCTTCCCTGACAGCTCCTAAAATCCTCACGCTGTGAAGTGGGTACTTCGCCCCCACCACGGAACATGCCATATTCCTGCAAAAAGTGTGACCCCGGACCACCACTCGACACGTGAAATTGAGATGCCCTAATAGTCTCTGCATGTCCACCAGCGTCTTTTTATGGGCCGCTATCACCATCTCCAGGAACTCCACAAGTTTGCTCTCCTTGTCGTCTGGAAAGCGTGAGGTCATGGCCACTGAATCCAGCTCTATTCCTAGAAAAGTCAAGATCACTGCCAGCCCTTCCATCTTATCCTCTGCCAATGGCACTCCCAACTCCATCAATGACTGAAAAACCTCTAGCATCCGCTGGCACTCCTACTCTTTGCCCGCTCCACTGATGAACAAAAAATCATCCAAATAATGCAAAACTCATTCAAAACCAGAACTGTAAGTAAAAACCCACTGAAGAAAAGAGCTAAAACGCTCAAACAATGCACATGAAACTGTGCAGCCCATCGGCAATGCATTGTCAACGTAAGTCTGACACTCAAACTGCATTCCCAGCAAACAAAAATCCTCCGGATACACCGGTAGCAAACGAAAATCCGATTTGATGCTACACTTGGCTTAAAAGCACCACACCCTTCCTTCCTCACCAAACCCACTGCCTTATCCACTTTTGCATAGCACACCCCTCAATCCTCCAGTGCAATACAATCATTCACGGATATGCCTTCTGGCCACAATAAATGATGATTCAATCTGAATGCTCCGTCTGCTTTCTTAGGCACAACTCCCAAAGGAGACACCACCAAATCACCTGGCTAATCCAGAAACTGCCCAACCACTCTTCCCACTACCACCTCCTTCTGCAGCTTCACCTTTACCACTTCCAAATTCTCCCGAGCCGACTAGTTTTCTGCCCACCGCCGCATCCTCTGGCCCTGTTAACCCAACTTAAAACCTTCCTGAAACTTTCACCCAAAATTCTGTCCGGATAAAAACTGAGCCATTTGAAGGAATGGAGGCCACACTGTGAAAGCCGGTAAGTTATTTATTATACGGAGCTCGCCGGTGCCCTCATCACTGCCGAGCTCAACTCTCGTTTTTAAACCGCAACCGTCCGCTGCGGTCACGCGACTCTCGTTCCAAGGATAACCAGAGGGCACGCGCGACCGCCGCGAGACAGCATACCATTCTCTACACATCTTCCCCCTCAAACAGAGCAAATACATTTTATTATAATGCTCATAACAGTAACGAAAAAACTTAACAAAGCGACAAATCAGTAATCAGAAAATTTGTCTGAACTGGACAGAATAGAAAGTAAACAGTAATGCACGGCCTACACATGACATCAGTAACATTAGAGTCCAGTTTCATAATGCACATCCTACACATGACATGAGCAACATCAGTGTCATGTTTCATAATCCCTCATCCACACCGGCTTAGATCTAGCCCTATGTGAAGAATCTTCTTTGACTCTCCCACCTGTATTCTTCTTGTTCTCATCAGGCACCCTTCCTTTCATCTCCTCATTCAATTTATGATTATCCTCCTCCACAGTGCTCAACTGTTCCTCAAATTTACTCTTTTCCCCATCACCCGCTCTCGCCAACCTTCCTTTCGACCAAACTTCACCACCTTCCAAAATGACCACATTACTTTTTACTGCACATATCTTCTTCGGACCCAGGAATCTACTTTCCACACACTTGTTCACTAGTCTAGGATTTTTGACATATACTTTTTCCCCAACCTTCCATTCTTGTTCCTTCACTCTCATCCTGTCATCAAACAGTTCCTTATTTCTTTCCTGACTCAATGTAATGAGTTATTCCGATCAACATTAACCACTTTGGCCATTCCCAGCCATCCTGGACAAAGCCTTGTCCCAGGCTCCCTTCCTTTCATCGAAACAAATGGAGATACACCTGTCACAGAATGTGGTGTAGTGACATAATTCCATGTCAGCATCCTTAATACTTCCCTCCATGGTTGTCTCGATTTCATGGCCATCTGCAGGCCCCCTTTTATGTACCTGTTTATTCTTTCAACAAGTCCATTGGCTTTAGGATTATACAGGGCAGTCCTTGTGTGTTTTATACTGTATCCCGCAAGAAACTTTTTCATTGCCCCAGACACAAATTGCACCCCATTATCCGACACGATTTCAACAGGTACTCCTTCCTTAAGAAACACCTTTTCCAAGAAACCAATCCACTCCTTTGCCGTGACCTCCTTTACAGCTTCCCACTCAAACCATTTGGAATGAAAATCCACCACAACAAACACAAACTTCAAGCCTTCTCCCAGACCCGCTACAGGACCCATTATGTCCACCGCTAACTTGCTCCACGGCTGGTCCGGTATCACATTTGGAATCAACGGAGCCTCCCTCACCACTCTGCATTTGTCACTTGTTTGGCAAATTATGCAATCCTTGACATACCTTTCCGCACTCCTATCAATTCCCGGCCACCAATAATTCTGCCTCAATTTCCTCTTCATAGCCGCTTCTCCAGGATGCCCCTGATGAGCCAGCTCAACCAGTACCGACCTAAGGGAATGAGGAGGAACAATGCATCTCCCTCTCCTTAACCTATCATCACATAGGTTTAACTCATTTTTCACTTCCCACCAAGTATTGAATTTACAATCCAAGTCCTTTTTTTCTGGCCACCCCCTCACCGTCCAACATTTGACTAGCTTGAGATCCTCATCAGAATTTTCTTCTTGTGCCCATTCTTCCTTACCAACTGCACCTTGTAATTCTGCTACTACTAACTCCTCCTCCGTCTCTCTATCTTCCATAGGTTCACCCCTGAGTGGCAGTCTGGATAGGCAGTCTGCCACAACATTACGCTTCCCAGGCAAGTAGCTCACATCAAAGTTAAAGTTTTGGAGTCCCAAACCCCACCTGCTTATTCTTGGAGAACCCATGGCCCATCTCCCGCTCTCAAACATCTGAACCATGGGCTTGTGGTCCGACCTGACAACAAATCTCCTTCCACACAAGAAGTACTTAAAATGATTTACTGCCCAAACCATGGCCAACGTTTCTCTTTCAATAACTGAATATTTGCTCTCTGTATCAGGACTGGCGCTATGGGCTACGGGACTTGCTAAGTAATCAGCTATGTCTTCGTCTTCACTCGATTGATAACTCTCCCCAATCACTTCCTCCTCACCTGAGTAGTCCAGTTTCTTCCGGCGGGTAAGTCCAATGTAAGGCTTCTTCTTTTTTGGAAGATATGGTCTACCTCGGAAGGAAGCCACCGTGACTCCCAGACAGAGAAAACCCGCGGTGACTCCCCTCCGCGATAGCCAGAGGGGAAAAAGCCACTGGAATGGCAAAAAACCCCTGGATCCAAGGTAATCGTGAAGGCTGTGGAAGTCGTCTGCACTATAGGAGGTTGAATGGGTCCTCCGCCAAGAACCCAGGAAATGGTAAGGTCGGCGTGTCTCAGCAGCTCGAGAAGATTAGATGGGGCGGTAAACAGGTAGGTAACCTCGGGGTGAAGGACAAGTGTGAACTGGAGTGTCTGGGAATAAGAGTCCTAGAGCGAATAAATTGCAGCAGAATCAGCACGGGAACAAAACACAGGAGAAGGCAAGCGGGAACCAGAGAAGGGGGGAAGAGCCCATACGAAACGGGAGGAGGAGAAAGACAAGAAGTGTACGGAAGGCGTAATAGTAAGGCAGAACAATCAGGAGGGATACTAGCGCAAGCAACAAGGCGAGGAAAGAAACACAGTTGCAACGCGCCGAGCCGCCGGCAGCCGAGTGAGATATACGAATGGCGGCGGCCATCTTGAAAACAAATAGACCGAGTCTGGTAGGCGAGAAGGAACGTAACGGAACACTACAATGGCGTCCTTGTTTCCACCTTCGCCACAAACACCAGTCGCCGGCGGCAGTGACACTCTGCCGATCTCAGCGTCCTAGACGCAAATGCTATCACTCTCTCAGTATTTTCTCTGTCGTACTGCACCAATGTCGCACCCAGTCCCAACATGCTCGCATCTACCACCAAAACAGTCTTGTCCTTAGGGTCAAATCTACCTATGGATGGTGCCTCACCCACTGCTTCCTTAATACACTCAAAAGCCACATCACATTCAGCGGACCATTCAAACTTCACTCCCTTTTTGAGTAACATTCTGAGGGGAATTGACACTTTGGCAAAATCCTTTACAAACCTATGATAATATTCGGCCAAACCTAAAAATGATTTCATCTGCTCTTTATCTTTTGGTACAGGTGCACATTTCACTGCTTCCACCAAATTCTTCTTAGGCCTCACCCCTTGCTCATCTATCTCATGTCCCAGATACTCCACCCTCTGTACCGCAATCTTACACTTGCTCCTCTTCACCGTCAACCCTGCCTCACTCAATCTGTTCAACACTTGTTTCAACACCTCATCATGTTCTTCAGTAGAACTAGCATATATCAGCACATCGTCCTGGAACACAATAATGTTCTTTACTCCACTCAACACCGTCTCCATGACCCTTTGGAATACGGCTGCCGCCGAGGCAAGCCCAAATGGCATCCTACAGTATTTGAATGAACCAAACACCGTGATAAATGCCTTCAAGTGTTGACAATCCTCCTTCAGCAGAATCTGATGGTAAGCTTGAGAAAGGTCAATGACAGAAAACACTCTGGCATTGTTCAGTACTGATAGCTTGTCACCTATTATCGGTAGAGGATGTCTATCCACTAAGATGTTCCTGTTCAGATCTCTCAGATCCACACATAGTCTAATATCTCCATTGGCCTTAGCCGCTACTACTACCGGCGATAGCCATTCCGAGCTTTCACTCTTCTCTATTACTCCCCTTTGGAGTAACTACTCCGCTTCTGCTTTGAGTTTCTCATTTAACCCATGAGGTACCGGCCTCACCCTGTGCACTTTCGGACTGGCCCCTGCCTTGAGTTGAATCTCGTGTTCAAATCCCTTCAACATCCCTAGCTCCTCACGAAACACCATCGGATACTCCTTTTCCCATTTGTCCTTCAGTTCAGCTACATCAACTGGTCTCTCCGCGTTCGCCTGTATTCTAATTCCCAACTTCCACTGTTCACCCCATCCTAGGAGTGAAGAACCTTCTTGGGTAACATATACCTCTGCTTCACAGCTCCTCCCTTTATACTTGACGGAAGCCTGGAACATCCCTACAATTTCAATTCTCACGTTTCCATACGCATATGGTTCTATGTTATGCTGCTTCAATTGTGTCACGTCTCCTTGCATACAACTCAGAAATGTCGCTTTTGACATCAATGTCCATGGTGAGCAACTGTCCACCTTCATTGTCACCACTCTTCCATTGACCATGAATACATCTGTAGGCGCACCTCCCTTGCTTGAGACCTCTGTTACTTACAGCACATGCCTCGTCTGGTTGTTCCTTCCCATTTCCAGATCTTCTCCTTGTTCAGACACTCTTCCACCTTCTTCAATGCTCTGCACTGTCCCTGATTCACGGCAAACTCTCGCGAAATGCCCTTTCTTCTTGCATTTTAGACACAAGATATTTCTGGCTGGACAAAACATTCTTGTGGAAATATGACGGTTACTACCACATTTGTAGCACTTGATTTCCTTGTTGGAGACTCCCTTACGAAATCCCTTCCCCGCAGCCACTTTTCCTTCCGACTTGTCTCCCTTCATAGTGGTCATATATTTATGGGTCTGTTCCATACTTTTTGCCATGTCTATGGCCGACTCCAGTGATGCATCTTTAGATAATAGCCTCTCTTGTATCTTTGTTATTCGTGCAACAAACTAATTGGTCCCTTATGAGAGAGTCAGTGAGTAGCCCAAATTCACACGTATGACTAAGAGACCTCAACGCCGCAATGAAGTTTTCCACCGGCTCCTGTGGATCTTGTACCCTTTGGAATAAATTATGTCTCTCAAATGTTATGTTTTCTTGGCTTCAAAATGAACTTCCAACTTCCTTTCCGCCATGGAATATTGGTCCACCTCCCCCTGGCCTTGCTGTGGAAGATCAGGTAATCCATCATAGACACTTCTGCCTTTGGTTCCCAGATTGTGCAGCAGGATCGCCTCTTTTCTCGCTGCTGCGAACTTGTCCCCTCCAATTGCAATCAGGTACGTGTCAAACAACTTCTTCCACCTAATAGGTGGAGCACCAGGTTCTGACAGGAACGGTGGCGGGGGTGACATACTAGCCGCAGCCATCTTTTTGTGTATGGAGTCCTATTTACACCAATTATCACCACATGCGCTACTGCACTGGCTTATATCTCCAATCCTATTCACTGTTCTTCCCCTTATCTCCTTAGTATTTGTCAGTCCTTATGTGCTTAAATGCTCTTAAGCAACTCTTAAGTGTAGATGGTGCAGGTTCACTGTATATGAGTATGTTCCTGCAACACAGCCTTGTGTGAAGCACCTTCCACCTCTGCAGTGACTTTAATGTCCTTTGGGAGGCACACTCCCTGTGAACCCTGCAATGACCTGAATGTCCACTGGGAGGCTCACCGCTGCAGTAGCTTCAATGTCCTCAGGCACACTCCCTTCTTATGGTGGCCTCTTGTTGGCCCTGAGCTCACTCTCAGCAGTGCCTCCCCCCTGGCTGTGCCCCAGCCCCCCCTCTCCCTGCTCCTCACCTTCTTGTCCAATGAGAGGGGGAGTGGGCGGCACCCACCAGGAGGAGCAGCTTTTCCTTATGTGGCCGCTCGCTCGAGTAAAGGCGGGGACAACGTCCCCCTTCAGCGCCACGCTCCGAGGCGCCGCGGAGACAGTTCCCTGCAGGCCCCCACCTCTCCGCAGGCCTTTTTCTGTCGCAGGGCCTGCCCTCCGTGCCACGAACGGCACGTTCTGCGTTGCGCGTTCTGCATTGAGGGAGATGTCGCCAGGCTCCGCGGCAAGCTCCGTGTGCCCTCCTCGTCGCCACTTGAAGGAATGGAGGCCACACTGTGAAAGCCGGTAAGTTATTTATTATACGGAGCTCGCTGGTGCCCTCATCACTGCCGAGCTCAACTCTCGTTTTCAAACCGCAACCGTCCGCTGCGGTCACGCGACTCTCGTTCCAAGGATAACCAGAGAGCACGCGCGACTGCCGCGAGACAGCATACCATTCTCTACACCATTCCTCCAACACATCCACCTTAACTGGAGTATAGGCCTTTCCCCACAACTCCTCACCCGCCCCACGCCCCCTCCCTCGGACTCCTGTCGCAAAACATTGTGTAACTGGATGCCATCCTGCGCACCTGCTGTACTCCTGTCTAAATTTGCACACTGGTCTAGAGTAGCCCTCTTTATTAAAGGCACTGCATGTTGCTGAGGCTGACTCTTGCCTCCTCCCCCTGCCCCATCCAGGGCGGGTCGACCAGGAAAGGGCTGGTAAGGCACGGGTAAAAGGCTTGCTGTATCAAGTGTTCGCGTTGGACACATGGGTGCCATCCACTGCAACGATAAGTCCATATCGCTCTACCCCCATACCGCCTGCTTGTACTCACCCATCCTTTCCCTGAATTCGTCCTCGGACCTCTCCCAAGCAAACCTCCCAAACGTGTAAAAGCTTTCCTAATCACGTCCATATATTTTAGCAAAGCCACACACCTCTCGGGGAACTTCTCACAGTAAACGCTGGCATAAATTATAAATGCTGACGTCCAATTTTGACCGATACCTTTGGATGCTAGCTCCCCCTTCTCCTCCTTTGACCCTCCTTTGGCTCTCACCTCCCTATGCCAGAGCTTGAACACAACTACACATTACCTGGCCCAGATTTTCTCCTTTGTAGCCCGTTATGGTCTTGAACCAATCTGAAATACACATGTGAAGGGCACTAACGATAGAAATGGACTCAAGTGGTAAACTATGGACCACTATTAATGCAAGTGAATTGTTTAACATGAGCACAGCGCATAAACTATGTGAAGGGAGTACATCGCCAACACAGACATTGATACTTTTCTGATACTTTTTAGATCAATTTCAGAGTTACTAACTCTAAAGAGTCGCAATCTGAAATCCGTATAGATGGAACTCACATACCTTAACATTGGGATGACATTATATAGGAGTAAGTGTGCCTTAGATGTATTTGTCACATCCTTATACTTTAAACTAGTGCTAATAGTAACAGACCACTATCTCTTTTTGCACTAGAACACTGCTACTGGTAAGGTCAGCTGATACTATAGTGAATGAAATATTTGCTCTTACACGTGTGGATCTCATGGGATGGACACAATAATGAATTAGCAATAACTCATGGTATGGAGCCAAAACCTGCTGGGACATGTTTACTATTGGGCACACCTCATAAACGCCTAAATATGATCTGGCTGATCGGTTATGAGGTACCGTGCATATCACTTTAAGTAAATATTACTGAACTGAGGAAATCGGATGTCAACGAACTGCATTGATGGAACAAAATCTAAGATGATAACTGAATATTGCTCTCTGGTTTGTTCTTTTCCCTTGCCTCTCTTCATGGTACTCTACTAATTATGGTTATCTAACACCTTTTTATGTTATGGCTTTTATACTTTGTTAAACAATTGTGTAAACTGTCCGATATGTTTCGGACCATATGTATCTAAATGCACATGAACTTTCTTGCATACATGATGTAATGTATACAAACAGCCTTGAGGACGACTGCAGGTTGAAACACGTGTTGGCTGTGATCAACAATAAACATCAAAAAGTTTCAATGACAATGCACAACATTGTCTGTCTGCTAGGATATAAACAAGCGGACTAATTATTATTAGTTGTAGCGCAATCTTTCAGCATTAGACCAATAACTTTACTACATATGACCAAGAAGATTTGGGGTTTTCTTCTTAATGCTGATAATGCTGCATGCATCACAATCTCTAGATTAGGGACTCAGTGCACCTGACCAAGGTTATACCCCCACTTTCATTTTATCATTAATATAAAAAAGGGTGTGGGATAGTTTTCAGGAAAAGAAAGAAATGTTTGTAAATAATATGTCAGGATGCGATAAACTGGGACTCCCTTCCCAATGTTTTGTGCACGGGGTAAGATGGGAGTCTGGAGCAAAGCACACATTTGAGCTTTCCCAGCACAAGTTAACAGTTCCAATGGCAGCAATCAGAACTGTCGATGGCCAAGTCTTGTTTCTCCTGAAAGTGTCTTGCCTTCGTGGGCCTGATGTATCCAACAACAAAACAAACACAAAGTTCTCTTTCACAGTTCATATTGGGTGACGACTTCACCCATGGGGTCCCCCTCTTCTGGGTGACGACCCTTCACTCACAAATTTCAATGTCTTTTCAAACCGTTCCGTGCTCATCCCTTGTTCGGGTTAACCTTTAACACCCAGTTTTACGGTACTTCAGACTTTGTTCCCTTTTCATTAGCAACCCCTCTTCTGGGTCCAGTCTCTCCAATTTCACATTCACTTTGACTCTCAATGTTCACGGGATTCACTTCCCTTTTACTTTCACCATGCGGGATTCACTTCCCTTACTTTCTAAAATGTGTAGATCAAAGTCTTTCGATTGTATGAGGATTTTACTAGACTTCCAGTATGAGCACTTTGACCTCTTCTGGCGGCTCTCCTACGGCCTTCTGGTTTCTGTAGTTTACTCAAACGGGGATATATACGAGAGTCTCTCGGAGCGACACCCACGTGGTGGCGGTTCCCTCTGCAGCTGGTCTCCCTTCAACACTTTTACAGTTCTTTCCGAGTTCATTAAACCAGGTTCAAACTTGCCACTTTGCATTCCTCATTCAACACAGCCCGGCTATTAACTGTTCTCCCCTCGACTCACCGGCTGTCATGAACCGCTTGGCTTTCTCCTTTACTGAAGTCAAGTCCGGTACCATGGTAGCAGGAGTTTCCCTCGCTCCCGCTTATCAGCGTTGACACACTCTGTGTAGTATTGACATCGGCTACAAGACGCTTGTGCTATTGACCGCGGTCTTAGGCTCTCCTCCACGAAGGTTCCGCGAGTCTGGGATGAAAAGGGCAAGGTAACTTCTCTCCTCGCCACACTCTCGCTTCGCGCCGCCTATCTCCTTAGCTTGAACTGCCAGGCTGGATTAGCAATCTTGTCATGCTGTCTGCCATGCTCGTAGTGTTTTCTCGCTCCACCCTTTATCCCTGTAGGGAAAGGAAAGGGCCGTCAGGTGTGTGAAATTTTGGTTAATTGCTTGACTTTGCATGACCCTTGTATCGGGACATGTCAGGTAACCAACATTAACATTAGTCGCTTTTCTGTCACAGTAAAAAAAAGTATATGTATTGGAAAAAAAGCGGGTGTTGGAAGTTTCGAGTGTCCTACGGGGTAGGATGGGGAAAAGGTGTTGCAAGAAAGAAAGTGGTTGCTAGACTGAGAAAGACAAGATGGGTAGGATTTGTAGGGCAAACGACCTACGTGGTAGGATGGGGAAAAGGTGTTAAAAGAAGGTGGATGCCGCGTCTCACCCACCCCCACTTCCCGAGGACCCCCCCGCACCCCAGGTGATCCTCCCCCACTGGTCCACCCCCAGGAACCGGATCCAATAGCGATGGCCGTGTCCTGGCCACCTGGAAGACAGATCGCCAGCGACTAGATGGGGAGACACCTTCAGATTTCTCACAGGGTAGCGATATTCTTTGCGATAGGTCGCTCTTTACCTTTACCTGTCTCCGTTATCTACTGAGTAGAGTGTCCTCCTCCTCCACCTTCCTGCACTCTTCTGCAAGTATTTCCCACCTTGCCCTCTCTGTACCGCCGCACCCCTTATATCCATCCCCTCCATACCAGCCTCAAGCCTTGCCCAGTGCTGATCCCCTTGGCAGCCCCTACTCCATATGCACCCCCATCCAAACCAGCTGCTACAGGCCCAACCTGTGACCCACCACCCTCTGCTCCCATGCTCCTCACTGCCCTCCTAGGTATATCCCCTCTGCTCCGCCTGGCATCTTTATCCCATACTCCTCCACTCCCTGCTGACGGGCTGCAGGCCACTACTGCTGCTAGGGCCCTGTCCAAAACCACTCTTCACTGTGTCCTCTGTAAGGAACGCATGGTGGCAATAGTAAAACAGACACAAGTGACCACAGTTCAAGGGTGTTTATTGTCCTTTTACAAGGGTAAATCTAAGATGGGAGCAAGCTACGACCATCAAATAATGAAGAAGGCCGTCCTAGTGGAGTCTTGTCAACATAAAATGGCCTATACTAAAAAGATCTATTGCCAATCCTTACTACTAATTTACAAATAGTGTGGGGTGAAGTTCATGAAAAAGAAAGAAATGTTCACAAAATTAAGTCAGGATGATTGGGCCGATGGCCTCCCTTCCCCACTTTTCGGCACAGGGCAAGGTGGGTCACTTGAGCAAAGCTCATACTCTGGCACTGTGGCATGAGGATACAGTTAAATTTCCACAGTTTAGGACCTTCTGTGTCCAAGCCTCATTACTCCTGGTAAGTCTCTTGAATCGGAGGACCTGCTGTACAAAATTAATAACACATTCCTTTCTCTCCTGGATCCCCCTCAGCCGGGCTCAGATCCCTTTCTTTTGGTCAATTAGTCTCCCTCAGCCGGGCTCGGACCAGTTGTGATGTACTTTAAACTATCGAAGACTTTCGAATGTGCAGGGGATTTAGCAAGACTTGTTGCATGACCACTTCGATCTAAGTATTCCTTTTTCTCATACTCCACATTAGTTGGATACCAAACAGAGACCTTCGAATGAGTGCTTCTGTGGTGCTGGACCTCTCTGTGTATGGTATCTTGGGATGCCTCCCAAAGTACAATCACAAAGTTCAATTACTTCTTTAGTTCCAATTATACTTGTCACTCCTCGGCAACGCCTCACACACTGTTCTCTTTGTACAATGTTGCCGCTTGCAACCTTGGTTCAAAACACATACCGGTTTGGTATCAGTCTCTCTGACTCATCGGCTGTGTTGTCTTTTCTGACGCTGCTTTGTTGCAGGAGCCAAGGACAGTGCCACAGCGGCAATTGCTCCTCCCCGCCTTCATTATCAACGCGGGAGAGCTCCAGGTACCTCTGCCACACTATGCAGGTTTGATCAGCCTTAGTTCCTGGTCTTCGATATCTTACTTTCCAAGGCCTACGAAAGTAACGGTCTTTAGAGGTCATGGGTACTTCCCTCCTTGCAACAGTCTTTGGTCTCCCCATCTTCCTCCTTGTATTAAACTCCATCCTCTTGGAACTGCTGTTTCCTCATGTAGTTTCCCTCACTCAGAGTGTGCTTTTGTGCTCCGCCTTTTATCCATGTGGATAAATGGGATGGAAGTCAGGTGTGTGTAATAATCCATAATTGCCTGACCTTGCTTGTCCATAGTGTTGGGACATGTCAGATATACGGCTCTGGTTTTAGTCCATTGTCACTTACGGTGAGTATCCGTGATTAAGTGTTTGTGTCGGAAAAGGGGGCGGGGGTTGAATTCCTGGTAGGATGGTTAAAAGGTGCTATTGGGAAAGGGATACCGCGTCTCACTCTCCAGTGTCCCACTTCTACTCCATGAGGACCCCTCATCCAGATGATCCTCCCGCACTGGTCCACCCGCAGGAACTGAATCCAAAAGCGATGGCTGTGTCCTGACCAGCAGGGATTAGCGGGTGAGACACCTTCAGGTTTCTCACACCTCCCACCACCGGGCCCTTGCTCCCTGTT
Organism: Ambystoma mexicanum; assembly: GCF_040938575.1. NCBI lineage: Eukaryota > Metazoa > Chordata > Amphibia > Caudata > Ambystomatidae > Ambystoma > Ambystoma mexicanum. The sequence continues at coordinate 530,755,907 of NC_090927.1, forward strand.
AACTTCTAGTACTGCCCCTTCGAGCTGGGCATTTGATGCCCTGCTGTTAATGCTCAGCGCCTCCCGCAAGGACTGAGCGTCCACCAAACCCTCTTACATATTCCCCTGTACTGACATCCTAGCACGGAAATAATAAAATGAATCCCTTAATGTTGCACGGCCCCACCTACAGCACCCCCCAAAAAGCTGCCTGCTCCAACCTAGGAAGGTGTAACCTTCTGGCTAATGGCTTTATTTCTTATGTATGTTTTTAGGAAAAACTAATAAACTGTCATATATCAATCCTTGTAATTTTATTTCTGATGTTTCTTAATCTGCTTAGAATCACATGCTGTGCATAGTCCGACATCCAGTGGTCACTGCGGAGTATTGCATTTTGTTTTTTGTAGTCGAAAAGGGGACGTCGACAATGCGTGTCTGTAACATTATCCCTATAGTGACGTGCAGTGTACCCACAATCCCTCACGCGTGGAGGTCCCTCAGATTGTTTTTTTCCACCCAGATATTGGTCGCCTATATGCGTAGCTTCTCGAGAGACATTGCAAAAAACTTTATTAGCCCTTTGGTCGCCCTTAACTACTTACATCCCTCCTTCGGCGTCGTAGCTGCAAAGCTGTTCACCGTTGATCAAGATCTCCGACGGCGGTGCCTTCGACGGAGGAGGTTGTTCGGCGTTCGCCGAACACGTGGCCTGGCCTCAACGGCCAAATAAAGTAGGGAGAGTGGGGTCGTGGACATTTATTGTTTCTCTTTGAGAATGCTATTCCCTTTCCTCTCCCTTTCCTTCGGGGTTGTTGTCACATGCAATCTGTTCCTCAGCTATGGAGAGGACACCCTTTAGGTTTTGCCCGCGTTGCAAAGGCAAATTTACCTGGAAAGACCAGCATAAACGGTGTAACCGTTGCTTGCCCCTCGACCACAAAGAAGACGGCTGTGCGGCCTGTCAGCTCCTTAAGCCAAAGACCTTGAAAGACCGTAGGGTCAAGAGGTGGGCAGCCTATGCCATGGCTAGGTCTGATTCATCACCCGCCGGCGCCGCCGCAGAAAGTGACGAGGAATGTGACAACCCGACGTCCGTTTCGAAAGTCGTAGACCTCTCTAAGGAGCATTCACGCTCCTCGTCGTCCGGCCCTGACAAGCTCGGCTCACGCCCTGCTTATGGGGATGAACACTCAGGCGACAAGGACGCACACAGAAAACACTTGCATAAACATACTACCCACGGCTCTTCCTCGTCGAAGACGAAGAGAGCATTAGCGCCAACGGAAACGCAGGTCCTACCGGCGGCCTCTTCAGACCTTAAGCGTCTGAAGCCCCCCTCGCAAACACGACTAGCGACTGGGCTACCCCCAGATAAGGACGCTATCACTAAACCACAAGACGACGCGCACCTGCAGAGAGCGCCCGTCAGCGTAGAGCAAACGACGCCTGTAACGTCGACGCCGGAGGTACCCTCGACAGACAGTTTAGTTGTCGAGAGCCTGGTAAGGATTATTTCCACCGATAGCCAGAGACGGACGGCGAAAGAGACATCGGTTACCGCTCATAAGGCCCGGGAAACGCCGAAAAGGTCAGAAGGAAGGCAGGAACCGCCCGCTCTGTCGAGAGGGACTCCTAGCCTACCAGAAGGCTTTTCAGAAGGCGAGGGGAACCTCTCTTCGACGTTATGGGATAGGTCGAAGCATTTTCTAATGGAAGGCCCTCCCTTTTATCCCCCTGACCGCTCTGGGGTACCTCAAGAAACCCTAGAAAGACTCCAGTTCTCTATGGACAAAATGGAGAGGTTTATGGAGACTCAGAACCTTCTAACACCCAAGAGATCAAGAGAGGGACCTCAGGAGGATCCCAGGGCCAAGTACCCCAGGCTGTTTGATCCCCCCCAGGAGGATGTAGATCTATATGACCTCACTGGAGAAGACCCCCACTTTCAGGATGATGACGAATTCTTAGGCAATGAAGGGGAACAAAACCTAGAGGAGGAAGGTTTTGAAGACAACCCAGATATGGGTGAGGGGGGCTTCGGAGAAGACCCAGAAGAAGGTGCTGCACAGCCCTGGCAGTCCCCATTAGCGTTTCCAGACCCGGAAGCCATAAACCTGTCCCCACCCAAAGACTCACCTATTAGGAATACATCTCCTATAGACGATCAACCTACCTTTAATGCACTCCTATGCAAGGCAGCAGCGCATTTCGAGATCGAGACCGGGGGACCTTCTCCTGACATCGACTTTGTAGAAAAGATCATTAAGGAGAAACCCCCTGTCAGCCAAACCATTCCCCTCCTCGCCTCAGTAAAGAGACAAATTATTCCTTCACTATCCACTCCCGCGTTGATCAGAGGGGTCAACCCAAGGATAGAAAAATGATTTAGTCCTTCTCCATCGGACCCGTTATACATCAGGGGCCACTCTGTACCAGACTCCTTAGTGGTGACAAATACCAGGCAGAGAGCAGGGGTCCCACTGCCCACTAGCAATACACCACCAGATAAAGAGGGTAACAAATTGTATGCCCTAGGAAAGAGGATTACAGCCTCAGCTACCTTTTCCGCAAGAATTGCCAACAACAACTCTTTGCTGGCAAGTTACGCAGATGCACAATGGAGCAAACTACGTAAGGACATTGAGGAGGTACCGGAACCCCTACGTACTCGCCTTCTAGCCACGGTGACTGAAGGGACCTTAGTCACCCAAAGCATCATTAAAAATACTCTGGATGCTGCAGAGATGGCTGGGCGTTCCCTAGTCCAAGGAATCCTACTCAAACGCCATGTATGGCTACGCAATTCAGGCTTTAAACCTGAGACACAAGCATCTCTTATTAACAAACCTATAGAAGATGCAAACCTCTTTGGTAGGGCGGTGGATGAGGCACTAGAGACCGCAAAGAAGGAATTTGACACAATCAAGACACTAGATCAAATTTCAAGGCCTCCCAACAAACGTGGTTATGGCAACAAACATTTTTTTCGAGGCCAACGCCAGCAGCAACAGCAGCAGCAATACTCTGCAGGTAACTGGTCCTCTAACCAAGGCACCAGTGGACAATATAACCAAAGAGGACAACGTCGTGGCAAGGGAAGAGGTCGGGGTCCCACCCCTAGAGGTTCCCAAGCCACCAACACCAAATGACTCAAAGATTGGGTCCCCTCCCATGCTTCGCCGGTCGGCTAACATCCTTTCTTCCAGCATGGGAGGGTATAACATCAGACCGCTGGGTACTACCAACCGTAGCCCGCGGCTACTGTATAGAATTCAACAGTTCCCCTACGTACAGACCCCCAAGGGGACGATGCATGTCGCCAGAACACCTCGCCATCCTTCTTCAAGAAGTGGACCAACTACTAGAAAAAGGAGCTATAGAGTCCTGCCTCTATCCCAGGTAACTGAAGGTATTTATTCAGTGTACTTCCTTGTACCCAAAAAGGACATAACCATGCGCCCTGTACTAGATTTGCGCCAGCGAATAAATTTGTCAAACCTCAAAAGTTTCGTATGATGACTCTACAGGAGGTAATCCCCCTGCTTTCACAGGGAGATTACATGACAACACTGGACATGAAAGATGCATACTTTCATATTTTAATGTTGCCAGCGCACAGGAAATACCTCAGGTTCATGATAGAGGACAAACACTACCAGTTCAGAGTGCTACCCGTCGGCATAGCATCAGCGCCAAGAGTATTCACGAAGGTACTGGCAGTGGCAGCGGCCCACCTGCGCAGGTTGTCCATCCCAGTATACCCTTACCTCGACGATTGGCTCATAACAGGGGATTCTTACGAAGCATGCTTCTCAAATACCTAAAAGACTGTAGACCTTTTGTTTCAACTGGGCGTCTCCATCAACGAGAAGAAGTCCAGCTTAGACCCCAGCCAGATCAAACCATTCCTAGGGTCTCTAATTCGAACAAAGGACGGCCTCTTCCCCTCCAATGAGAGGGTCCAAAACATGCCATTTCAAATCCCTCAATATGTGGCCGGTCGAGAGGTGACGGTACGCAAAGCAATGCGCTTACTAGGAATGATGGCGTCATGTATTTATTTGGTACCTCACGCGTGCCTGCGCATGCGTCCAATGCAAGAGTGGCTCAACAACCAATGGTGTCAGGCCAGCTGACAATGTGACGATCTAGTGGTGGTCTCGCAGGCCTTGGTTCTCTCGCTACGGTGGTGGTCGAAGGAAAACCTGGTAATAGGGAAACCATTCGCCACCCCCGCAGTGGAAGCCACTCTAACCACAGAAGCATCCCTCAGGATGGAAGGCTCACCAATCCCATTAGACTGCTCATGGAGTCTGGACTCCGAGGGTAGCATCCAAGCACATAAACTTATTGGAGCTACTAGCTGTGTTCAAGGCACTGAAAGCCTTCCAGGCACACCTGCAAGGGAAGACAGTGATGGTCCTCACGGACAGCACCACAGCCATGTACTACCTCAACAAGCAGGGGGGCACTCACTCTCCAGGACTGTCCAAGCTGTCCCAGAACATCTGGAAGTGGGCTCTCAAACACATGTTCCTACTGTCACAACATGTACCAGGGGAACTCAATCTGCTAGCAGACAAACTCAGCAGAGACTTCCCTCTGCCCTCAGAGTACGAATGGCGGTTACACGAAGACATCGTCTTCGATGTCTTCACATAATGGGGATTCCCAGAAATAGATCTGTTTGCAACTCTGGAGAACTCGCAATGCCAAGATTACGCCTCCAGGTACCCCCAGAACCAATCTAAGGGGAACGGTCTATCAATACCATGGTCGGGGAAATTTGTTTACGCTTTTCCCCCAACTCCCCTTCTCAACAAGATAGTGCACAAGATGCACCAGGAACAAGTTACCATGATACTGGTGGCCCCTATGTGGGCCAGACAGCCTTGGTTCGCTCACTTGATGGAGATGTCCCTATCTCCTCCAGTGAAACTTCCCTGCCTGTACAACATGCTGTCACAGGACAAGGACAGGACACTGCATCCATGCCCTCAGACCATGAACTTAGCAGCCTGGCTCCTGAGATCATAGAATTTGGACATTTACAACTCCCGCAGAGATGCATGGACATTCTCAGGGAGGCTAGAAAGCCTAACACTCGTCACTGTTCTAGCAAATGGAAAAGATTTGTCATCTGGTGTAGGGGAAGGAGCATCAACCCAGTTGACTGCTCTCCCACACAAATTGTTCTGTACCTGACTCACCTACTAGACTCCGGCTTGGTGTTTTAACTCTATTAAAGTCCATTTAGTTGCACTTTCCGCATACACCACTTCCCAACTTAAAGTGTAATGGTGGAAAGTCCCAGTTATTAAAGCCTTCATGGAAGGGAGTGAAGAGGATCCACCCTCCCATAGCTAACCCCGCTCCCGGATGGGACCTAAATGTGGTACTAACCAGGCTCATGGGGTCTCCCTTTGAACCCATGCACAAAGCAACACTTAAAGACCTCACTCTTAAGACTGCTTTTCTAATAGCTATCACCTCCATTAGGAGAGTAAGTGAACTACACGCGCTCTCTGTACTAGACCCATTTGTTACAGTTCACAAGGGTAAAGTGGTTCTACGCACACATCCTAGGTTTGCACCAAAATGTATCTCTAAATTCCATGGCAACCAGTCAATAGAACTACCAATGTTCTTTCAAAATCCCTCAAACTTAGGTGAGAAGAGCCTGCATACACTGGATGTTCGCAGAGCAGTGATGTTTTATATGGAAAGAACTAGACCATTGAGAAAGACTAATCAGTTCTTTGTCTCGGTGGCAGCAGGAAGAGAAGGAGATGCAGTTTCGAAATCCACTATTTCTAGATGGATTGTACAATGCATCACTCTCTGTTACACTCTTGCTAAGAGAGAACTACCCTTCAAGCCAAAAGCACACTCCACTCGAAGCACCGGGGCTTCCATAGCTTTCATTGCAAATGTCCCTCTTGAGTCCATTTGCAAAACGGCAACCTGGAGTTCGGTTCACACCTTTACAAAACACTACTGTCTAGATGCCCACTCTAGATCTGATTCCCAGATGGGACAAGCAGTATTAAGACATCTTTTCTCTACTGTTCCTTCTCACAACCCACCTCCAACTCCGGGTACTGCTCGCTAGTCTATGCACAGCATGTGATTCTAAGCAGATTAACAAACATCAGAAGACAAAGCATTACTTACCGTAAAAGCATTTCTGATGGTTGTATCTGCTTAGATTCACATGTGCCCACCCTTCCTCCCCGCTCGGATGGAAGGAACATAGACTTTCTTCTATATCTCTCTTTTCTGTACTCACTCACATCTAATAGGCTCCCTCAGGGCAGAAAAAATACAAACTGAGGGACCTCGACGCGTGAGGGATTGTGGGTACACTGCACGGCACTATAGGGATAGTGTTACAGACACGCCTTGTCAACGTCCCCTTTTCGACTACAAAAAACAAAATGCAATGCTCTGCAGTGACCACTGGATGTCGGACTATGCACAGCATGTGAATCTACGCAGATACAACCATCAGAAATGCTTTTACGGTAAGTAATGCATTGTCATATCCTCACAAGCAGCTAGCGACCACAAACCCCCCCACAGCCAAAAGAGCTCCTAAACCCAGGAAGCCCAACGCAGGGCTTGACAGGATATGTAGCACCTGCCTAACCTAGCTATAAATGAAATATATTCAATTATATATTAAATATATACATATATTAATAATTACTAAGTGTTTATATTTTACATTTGTAATAATATTCCCTCCCCCTCTCCCTGCCCTATTTGGCTAAAACAGCTCCCCCAAAAAGCTCTGAAAAGGAGCAGCGCACTGAGAGGCCGTGCACAGCATGGCCCGCAGGTGGCCCAAATGAGCACCGCACCCAAAACTACTGCGAAGGACAGAGGGAGCTCACTGTCGCCTCACGCATGCAGCAACAGACCCCTCACCAACAGCCACCAAACCATGGGTGACCGAACAGAATAAAGGTTGTCCCACCTCGAGGGCGTGAGCCTGGATCGCACATCAGATAGCTGCCAACCTCCACCTACAGAGGAGGCTGAAGCAGGAGGAAGGCACGTTTCCCGGCGGCCGCTGGGCCTCCTAAGGTAAAGGGGTGGATTAAAACTCCCCCCAATATAAATATCCACCCTTTACTACTTTCACTATTCTTTTTTTTTTTTTTTCAAATTATAATTATATTATTATTTTAAAAATATATATTATTTCCTGCTGCCACCACCACCGCAAACCACCTACCAATCTCACCCCTAATGCCCACAGGGACCAGAGACCAACAAACAGTAATGCCACCAACCCTCGTTTGCTCCCGAACCTTCCATGCCCCCATTTATATACATGCTCGCTGGCATGTACAGTGGCCAAAATAACCCCATGGGGAAATGCTTATGCATACCCCCGGGACCACCACTCTGTGCATAAGTGATTACGCGTTATGTTCTGCAGATAAAGTATAATCCATGTCGTCGTCCATCAGTAAGTGCCATTTTAGGGACAGGCTGTTGTATAGCGGACAAACTTTGTCCAAGTGCCCACTTTTACGGTCAATGTTATTGCTTCTGTTATTTGCATCCATTACTACTGATGGATCCCATAAAGGTACCAAAATGGGTTTCTACATCAAAGCAGTGGAACAAAAAGTTTTATAATAATGATTGCAATGTTGATCTCCATCCTTTACTGAAAAAACAGAACAAATCCTGTGTCCACAACACTATTTAGAGGATTTACTTGTCATCAGTGTTTATGGATGAATGCCGGGACCTGTTGTCAGTCAATTTAAATTGTGAATGACCATATTTATGTATATACATGTTACAAGGGAGGCGGACATTACCATCTTCAGTATACCTTATGTCATTTGACCCCTTCGTTGAGGTCTTCGGGCAAACTCGAGCCAGAATGATCAGCTGCTGTTCTCTTATAGTTAGGATACGGTCCACATTACTTTCTGTGGTGTCTTTGATCTATGGCAATAGAGTCCAGTTGAATGCATCGAAGTTGAGAACTGCAGTGATGAAATGTTTGACCAAAGGGGCTTCCTCTATTGTGTTTTTCAGGCAGCTCCGATGTTCAATAATTCTCTTCTTTACCTTGCGTGAAGTTTTTCCAATGTAATGTTTCCTGTTTGGGCATACGATTAGATAAACTACATTGGCTGAGTCACAGTTCGTGAACTGACATTGTTTCCAGCTAGTTTTTAACCCAATGTCCACCTCTATCTATCTATCTATCTATCTATCTATCTATCTATCTATCTATCTATCTATCTATCTATCTATCTATCTATCTATTTTTTTATTTATGTGCGTTTGCAAACACTGCATTTTCCACTTAAGGGTTCTCCCTTCACTTTACTATTTGAATGAGGGTCCCAGATTCATAGGTCATCTGGTATACTCCCCTGCCAGGCTCTTCACTTTTGCAATTTCAAGGACATGTATCTTCTTTGAGATCCTCTTGTAATTTAACACACACACTTGATTTGGCCTGCTATGTTCTTCTGCCAGGACTACTTTACAGTCTTTTACACATTTTATCTTCACCGGGTATCTTCTCTTTTACCCATGAAACAATACCAGCCCAATGTTCCTTGAAAGGTTCTCTTTCATATATTGGACTTTTGCTGCTCTCTCAAATTCGTTCACCTTTACTCTGCTTTCTCTTTCTGTCCCTTTAAGATGCGGGTTCAATTACCTGTTTGTAGAATAGCTTATGGTCTTTTAGCTTCTTCACATACTTCACTTTGCTTATGGATAGCTACTTTGAAGCAGTGCACACTTTCAGGCAACCCAGTTAACCCTCTAGGCTTCCCTGGGTTTACTGGGTGCTCCAAGTGTCTCTCGTGCCTCTCTGCTTCTGTTCTCTTCGGATTGTGGTCTTAGAGTGCGACTTGTCATCCGCTGCACCTGTCTTTGGTTTATGCTGCCTTTCTCTCTCGGGTAGCGCACCCACTGTACTCCGGTTCCTTCTCCTGCTGGGTGGATTATCTTTGGTAGTGTTTCCCAAAGTTCTGACCATTGCTCGTGCAGGTAACCTTGCAGCTCAGCATCTGCAGCTATCTATCATTGCTGTTGGCTGCGCAGGTTTTAAACTTCCTGTTCTGATTAAAGACTTTCCAAAGACTAGGCCTTAGTGATTTCTTTGACTCTTCCTCGTCTCAGTAGTTAGATGATTCTTTGTGTTGTTGTGGAAGCTGATATGGGATTCTTGCAGGAGTAATCATTACTTTGAAGGGATTGTGTCCTCCGACGTATTCCTCATCTTAGATATATCCTTCCAGCTCTGCTGGCCTCGGAAAATTTTTTCTCCAGAGGGCGCTGCGCGTCGACGTCCCTCGAGTCGATGACCCTCGACAGCCGCCGTATCGACGCTCAACGTCATCTTGCCTATAAAGGCCGCGCGCAGCGTCCGTTGCTCAGTTCCGTTTTTCCGCGCTACTCGGTGCCTCGGAATACCGTTGCTCAGTTCTTAGTACTATTTACCTCGAGTTATTCGATACCGTACTCGATGGCTTCCTCGTCGGAACCGACAACTCCTCGATCCGGCTTCAAAAAATGTCGAGATTGTGGGAAAAAGATGTCGTTAACCGATCCTCACAGAAATTGTCTGTGGTGCTTGGGAGCCGAACACCATTGTTCGGAGTGCGAGGACTGTATGTCCATGACAGCTAAGGCCCTGAAGGAGCGTAGGGGGAAGCTGGAGAAAGGTAAGACTTTTAAAGCTTCTTCTTCTTCGACGAAGTCGAGACATTCGTCTCCTCGTCACCATTCACGCTCCAGGTCTCGGAGTGGGTCTCATCACTCCTCGAGATCGAAACACTCGAAGAGGAGACGTCGAAGATCCCCTTCTCCGTCTTCCTCTTCCTCTGTTTCGCCAAAAAGAATCCCTTGCCCCACGAAACATAGTTCCCGGGCTGAATGGGAGGAATTCAGAAAAAATATGATGAGCGTCTTCGAGAAAGCGGCCTCGACCCCCTCGAAGACTGCCGAGAGCGATGCTCTGGTCGAAAGACCCGAAGGTCAAAAACGCCGCGAGTCGCAGTACCCGGCGAAAGAAACCTCTCGAGCGCGTCTCGAACCCTCGAGTAGGACCATGACCTCCAAACCTTCCTCGAAGGTTCCGTCGACGAAGGTTCCGTTGACGTCGAGGTCTTCGACGCCGTTGTCGAGGGGACCTTCGACACACAGGTCTGTCGACTCGACACCGGCGTCGACGCCGAGAAAAGTCACGCATCCAGTGACGATCCCCAGGCCCTCGACGTCGATGGCGTCGATATTGTCGAGTAAAATTCCAATTCTGTCGAGGTCCTCGAGGCCTCCACCTCTGTTTTCGACGCCACGCTCGAAGCCTTCGACGTCGGCGTCGACGACATCGACGTTTTCGAGGCCAATAATGACAAGTTCAGCATCCTCTGCCTTGGAAATGGGATTTACTCCCTTTATTAGTTCAGAACAATTGAGAACTATATCCTCAATTTTAGAAGAGGGTGATTTGTCCGAACAAGACACATTTGAGTTACAGGGACCTGTAACCCCAGTTAGAGAGGAATTTTCCTCTGAAGAGCGCAGATTAAAGGATCTTCATGATTCTTTACATGAGGCAAGTGGGTTAGACACTTCCCCTGAGGTGGATTTTGCTAAGCCAGACCCGGGGGAGCATGCTGAAACCCCCTACAGAGCCTTAATGGCCAGGATTACAGAGTTCATGGGGTGGTCTACACCTTCACAATCTTTCCAGCAAGATGACCTCACGGATATTCTTGACAAAGGCCCACAAGAGGATCCAGTGGTGCCCTTTCATAAAGCTCTTCAGAGAAAGATCATGACAAACTGGGAAACCCCAGATGTAATACCAGCAGTAAATAAGAAACTGTCTGCAAAGTACAGGGTATCTTCCACTGACCCAGAGTTCTTGTCTAAACATCCATCCCCAGAAAGTCTGGTGGTACAAGCAGCATCCTCTACCGACGTCAAGACGGCTTATCCTACTGTCCCACAGGACAGGGACGACAAAAAATATGATGCTATGGCTAAGAAAGTCTTTTCAGCATGTAGCATGGCGTTAAAGTCTGTTAATGCTACTTGCACCCTTGCTAGGTTCAGCCATACACTTTGGGAGTGTGCTTCTACAGCGGCTGACTGCATCCCGGAGGGAGAAGAAAGGGATGCGTTCCTGAATATTATACAGGACGGTAAAGACGCTATGTGCGAATCCCTCCAGACGGGCATTGATTCGGCTGACAGTATCAGCAGAGCAATGGCGGCAAGTACATCAACCAGGCGGTTCGCTTGGTTGAGAAAGTCGGGTTTTGCCCCAGATGTGCAAGCCAGGCTCTTGAACATGCCATTTGATGGCTCTTCTTTGTTCGGGAAAAAGGCGGATGACAGTTTAGAGAAACTGGAAACTTCAAAAGCAGCAGCAAAGTCCCTAGGAGCTGCAATCCGTCAGACTCCTTTTCGTCCCACAGGAACCTCTGCGAGGGGCAAGTCCTTTCGCTTCTACTCCTCATTCGGAAGAGGTAGAGGACGACCGGCTCAAAGGGGTCAAAGAAGGACTACCCGAGGTGGACGGGGTAGATATTCTAAAGCCGCAGCAACAGCAGGTGCCTCTTTACCTTCGACATCTGCATCAGCCGCCCCAAAACCACTCTGAGGACTTCCCTCACAGGACACCTGTAGGAGGCAGGTTGACTCAACATCTGGCGGAATGGCAGGCTATCACGTCAGATGCTTGGGCATTGGAAACAGTTGCCCAAGGTTACTGCCTACCTTTCCTACGTATTCCTCAGAGTCATCCACCGGGGATCAGCTCTCAGAAAGCTCCAGATCCGCTCCTCTTGCAGGAAATTATAGACCTGCTAGAGAAAGGTGCCATAGTACCGGTACCTGTAGCGGAGAGGAACAAGGGCTGGTACTCCCCTTACTTTCTCATTCCAAAGAAAGACGGAGGACTGAGACCCATCTTGGACTTGCGAGAATTGAACAAATTCCTCAGGAAAGACAAATTCAAGATGGTCACTCTTTCTCAGATCCTCCAGGCCCTTCAGTTTCAGGATTGGTTGGTATCTCTGGACCTTCAGGACGCTTATTTCTATGTGCCTATCCATCTCAAACACAGGAAATACCTGAGGTTCGCAATTGGCAACTCTCACTATCAATTTCGAGTACTGCCTTTTGGGCTGACCTCCGCCCCGAGGGTCTTCACCAAGTTAATGTCGGTAGTGGCTGCAAGTCTAAGGAGGGAAGGGATTCACGTCTACCCCTACCTGGACGATTGGCTGATCAGAGCTGTTTCTCCGGAGCAAGCTCAGATCCAGCTAAATCACGTGTGCTACCCCCTTCACAAGCTGGGCTTCTCCCTCAATTTAAAGAAGTCTCAAATGATACCATCGCAGAGACTCCAGTTCATAGGAGCGATCCTGGATACTTCCCTGGGAAAAGCCTCGCCACCAGAGGTGAGGGCTCAAGATATTCTACAGATGGTTACCAAGTTCCAACATGCCCAACGTCTCCCAGCTTTCGACTTTTTGAGGTTGCTAGGCCTCATGGCATCCTGCATTTTCCTTGTGCCAGAGGCTCGCCTGAGAATGAGATCCCTCCAGTGGGCACTGAGGACTCAGTGGTCACAATTCTCAGGGAGAATGACACATCTTCTTCAGGTTCCCGGCAGGGTGGCTCGAGACCTTCAGTGGTGGGCCTGTCAGGAGAACATTCTGAAAGGAGAACAGTTTTGGCAACCCTGGCCGGAGATAACAGTAGTCATGGATGCCTCACTCACGGGGTGGGGAGCCCACGCCAACGACTTGACCATCAGCGGTCGTTGGTCTCCATCGGAGTCCAGACTACACATCAACCTGTTAGAGCTGAGAGCCATCAAACTTGCGTTGAAGGTTTTCCTGCCAGTTGTACAAGGGAAGAACGTCCTGATAATGACGGACAACACGGTGGCCATGCATTACCTCAACAAAAGAGGAGGCGTAGGATCACTACCCCTGTGCAGAGAGGCGATGCAGCTCTGGTTTTGGGCAATCCAAGAAGGAATCTCTCTATCGGCAGTTCACCTAGCCGGAGAGAAGAACTTGACAGCGGACGCTCTGAGCAGGCAGAACACAGTCTCCCACGAGTGGGAGCTAGCTCAGGAAGTCCTTCAAAAGATCTTCACCCTTTGGGGAACCCCTCAGGTAGATCTGTTCGCCACCAGCCTAAACAGGAAATGCGACCTGTTCTGCTCAAGGGAATTTCCTCCGAGAGGAGCTCTGGGAGACGCGTTCATAGTGGACTGGGAGTTTCCGCTTCTGTACGCGTTCCCACCGGTCCCTGTCATTCCTCAAATGATCAGGAGGTTGAGAAGATTCCGGCGAACCATGATCCTAATTGCCCCGGATTGGGCCAGGAGAACGTGGTACCCGGACCTTCTAGACTTGTCCATCTGCCCTCCAATTCGACTTCCTCTCAGAGAGAACCTACTCTCACAGAAGGGAGGTCAGGTTCTCCATCCAGACATCAAAACCCTCAACCTTCACGCTTGACTTCTGAACGGATGAGGTACAAGGATTGGGACCTCCCTGATGATGTTATGGAGGTGTTGCTTTCGGCAAGGAGGCCAGCAACAAAGTCTTTATACCGCTGCCGTTGGAACAGATTTTGCAGCTGGTGTAGAGAACAGAATATCGACCCATTTTCATGTGGTACACCAATGGTTTTGTCCTTCCTACTATATTTAGCAAATTCAGGCCTTCAAGTTGGCACCATTAAGGGCTATCTCGCAGCGCTATCTATCTTTAAGCGTACTGCGGAGGAACCATCCTATTTCAAATTACCCTTGGTAATACAGTTTCTAAAGGGGTTAACCAATGTTTATCCCCCAAGACCATTCCAAGTTCCCCTATGGGATTTAAACTTGGTATTAACTTTCCTGATGGGTACACCTTTCGAACCTCTCCATTCTTGTTCGTTAAGATTCCTTACCCTTAAGACTGTTTTATTAATAGCACTTACATCTGCTAGAAGGGTGAGCGAATTACAAGCTCTTTCTTGTAAACCCCCTCATACAATCTTTCACAAAGACAAAGTTGTCCTGCAAGTGAAGCCTAATTTCCTCCCAAAGGTAGTCTCTGAATTCCATATCTCTCAGAAGATTACCCTACCATCTTTCTATCCTCCTCCTCACCCGGGGAAAGAGGAAGAGAGGTTACACAGACTAGACCCTAGGAGGGTTTTAAGTTTTTATATTAGTAGACTAGCCAGGATAAGACAGGCAGACCAGCTATTTGTAGGCTACACAGGTCACAAGCTGGGGTTACCAATAACTAAGCAGACCATTTCCAGATGGATCATTCTAGCCATTCTGGAATGTTATAAACTGGCAGGGAAAGAGCCCCCTCAAAACCTTAGGGCTCATTCGACCAGAGGTATTGCAGCTTCATCGGCCCTCAAAAGAGGCGTGCCGATTAAAGACATGTGCGGCCGCTACATGGTCGTCTGTCCATACCTTTACACGTTTTTACAATCTGGATTCCTCCTCTAGTCAAGAGACTAGGTTTGGAAGGGCTGTACTACATTCTATTCATCAATAGAAGACAGCGTGAAGTCAGTACTCCCTCCTCCAAATATAGAATACTGCTATGGGAGCCTATCTAAGATGAGGAATACGTCGGAGGACACAATCCCTTCGAAGAACAAGTTACTTCTTACCTTGTAACGTTCTTTCGACGGGATGTTCCTCCGACGTATTCCTCATCGACCCTCCCATCCATCCCCGCAGTTCTACTTCCCTTGTTGTTGCAGCTTACGCTCCTTCAGGGTGATTAGTCCAGACAGTAATACTGTGGGCTACAAAACGGAACTGAGCAACGGACGCTGCGCGCGGCCTTTATAGGCAAGATGACGTCGAGCGTCGATACGGCGGCTGTCGAGGGTCATCGACTCGAGGGACGTCGACGCGCAGCGCCCTCTGGAGAAAAAATTTTCAGAGGCCAGCAGAGCTGGAAGGATATATCTAAGATGAGGAATACGTCGGAGGAACATCCCGTCGAAAGAACGTTACAAGGTAAGAAGTAACTTGTTCTTCTCACTGCCTCTTCCTCATATCAGTAATTAATGTATTACTCTGGTTATCATGTCGGGGGTGGGGGGGATATTTATACTGGATTCAGTACATGGATGAGGATGAGTGGAGCAATATTCCATTAAGGTTTGAGGAATGGAGGGAACAACCCAAAGAGGAATGGGGGATGTTTCCCTTCCCCCAAAGATTTCATGTCTCACCCCCGAGGGTAGCCTCTCCCCAGGCGGTCCTCCTTCATATAGCCGCCCGAGGGTCAGGATCAGGTAGCGGCTGCCGGCGGCATAGGGAGAGGCTACCTCAGGGAAAGAAGTGATGATACCATCAGATTCATCACATTCATGAGTGACACTTTACTAGTAGAGGAAAAACTATTATCTTGGGAGCGTGGAGTAGATGAGAGATGACCTGCAAGCAGGGCGCACAACCTGCGTAACTCAATGGTACAAGGGCTGAGAACACTGTGCACAGTTAATAAAGCCATAGGGGTAACCTAATCAGTGGCTTGTATTTTCCTTCGGAAGCGACAAACTAGTAACCAGAGTTTTCTATGGAAAATAAATAAACAGCTGCTTAAATGGGGATTGCCTCCAATTAACTTGGAAGTGCCTGTAGGCAATCCAAAGCTATTGCTTTTCTCATTGTTTATTTGAATTCCATTTGACAACTCATATTTTGCATTTGCAACTTTAACTAACATGAGGTGATAATGAGGTCCTTAGAAGGTTGATGCATTTAATTCAGTTTTACATGCATGTACTGGTCTAAACAAATGTATATTGTTTAGTTTTTAAATGTATTAAGTATAGCCTTAAAATCTGTTCATTAAAATCTATTATATCCTTTCCATTTTTATTACCAAAAGTAAGTGTGCTTTTCTTTAAATTATTCTTTCAGGATAGAGAAATACCGGTCAGGCCATTATCTAGGCCAAAGTCCCAAAAGCAGACTTATGCAAAGAGTGGCTCAGAAGGTATTTTATAAAGTATTATGTATAATCCTGTTTCATTTACTCTTGATGCTTTATTCGTTTTCCTTTCAAATGACTACAGCCTTCTTCCAGGTATGACCTGGAGGGTCTTTTAATACTTGCACTGCAGTTTGTATATGTGTGTAACACGTCTCACTTTTTGTCAATGTATTCAATAAGCATAGCATTTGTTGCATTTTTTAATCTTTATGTGATTTAAAATATGTTGAATATTTTCAATTGGTTGTTGGTGAGGTACTGTTAAATTGTCCATTTCAGACATGAAGACGCTAGACTGCTCTCAGCCTGCCAACCAACATACTAAGAAAGGTGAAATGGCACCTAGGGTCCTCGTACCCTTTCTCTGAACCAAAGTTCCTTGGTGCCAATTACCTTTAGCATGTAGCTTACGGTAATGTTTGGAGTCTCTATACTGCCATTTGTTGCACATGGAGTGGACTTTTTGGAGAGAGATCAACAAAGACTGAGAGTGCAAAAGACATAGAATGTGCGCTTGAGACTGGCAAGACAAAGAAATTGTGTCATGGTTTGGTGACCAGATTCCCATGAAACGTAGCATTGGAGATCTTCCATAATTTCTGGTAATGTGCGCCCTTGGTCTTTTTGACACTGCTCCTTGAATTTAGGACTTTCTGGGCCTCTCAAAGCAGAATTGCCCTATTGAGTTGTGATATTATGCCTTTTCTGCTCTGGGACCTATTGCATAGGTGAGCTTGCTCTGAAGAATCCTATGGATCCTCACTGAAACCCTGCCTAAGGTCTACTCCCAGGTGGCCAGGGGAAGGCAGAGGCTGCCTGATCCCAACCCTGGGGGTGGTGTACTGCGGGAGGATCACCTAGGAGACAGAGCCCAGGGTGGTGAGGAGATTCTGTGGGATGAGACACAGTATTTTTCTTCTGACAGGAAGACTTTTCTTAATGTGCCTAAAGAGGTCATGGATTATTGTCATTTTAATGTCTCTCAACCTAATATTAGATTTAGGGTTGTGAGCCCTAAGGTTATAAAACCAGAGCAAATTATACAAAAGAAAGATCGATTTTTGGTATCCCAAACTAAACACCTTCCCCAATCCCAAGGGTGTATAATGTAAAGGAATATGGAAATGTTGTCTTCATTTAACCATCTTTCTCTGTAATGGCGAATTCTCGTAGCCCATCCTTTACAAATGTTAATCAAATTAAATCTACTCTTGCAAATAATGCAGAAGTGGAAAAACCAAACTTTATTGAAAGAAACTACAGGTCCCAGGATTCTAGAGGTAATGAGACGAGGAAGAGGGCAGAAGATGGATGCAGATGTAGCAGTCAAGCAATTAAGCCTACTAGCCATTGCGTAGTCAGCAATCCGATGCAATAGCCCACACCTGGAGACTATTATTGTACCTGTGATGCATGTAACGGTTTTATAACACGGCAGACTCCAGCCAGGGACTCTTTCCCCTGACCATGAATGTGGTGCACAATAAAAAGGCTTTCTATATTTAATCAACCACGGGGTCTTTTATTTGAGTAGGCCCCCAACCCGTCTCACACCCAACCTTCACAAACACCCCGTGTCACAGGGGACGAGGAACCAGACCGGTGTGTATCAATACATTTATTAATTTTATGGTTCAATGAAAATAAAAGCAAAATAAAACAATTGGACAGCAGCCACCAATGTTGTGGCAATAGAAATGCAAAGATTCCTACAACAAAGTCAGTTCAAAATCCGCACAATTCTCATGAATCTTTAATGGCAAAACAGTACAAATGATTTTCAACCATGTAATGGTACTAAGGTTAAGCACTCCCTCTGCAACCCTCACCCCCAAACATCTGCTAACTTAATTCTTTTTGGATCGAAAGCAGTGGCAAGAAGTCAGGATAAAGAAGGTAAATCGGATTTAGAATTCAGCCCACCAGCCCTAGATGGGAGGCCAGAAAAGAAAATGAAAACCCGATTTATGAGCAAAACGGCATAATCAGATTTTACTTGTTACTCGCACATCCGCTTACAACCGCGGTAGGACAGCTAGAAAAGACATTTGTGTTGCTACACTCGAGAGATAGGGAAGCTTACAGACTACTAAGCAGAGCACCAATGCAACGTGAACATAAGGTAGGCAAGTTGATTTGGGGACAGAAAACAATGCAAAAGAAAAACACAAGCAGCAGAATGGAAATTCGTTTTTACATGGGATGGGTGATGACAGGCAGCCAAGAAAAGGGCTTAGCTGTCAAAATCGGAAATCGGTTTCAAGGAGAAGGACAAAGGCACATAACGGATAGGATTCTGATAGAAAGGGATGGTTTCTCAATGGGACTACGGTTTGGTGATTTTATGGAACAGATGCAAAAGAAAAACACAGTAAATGGGCAAATTCGGTTTTTGTTACTCAGAGACTAATTCTATTGAGGCTATATTTTAATGACTATAGTTATTAAAGAAAGGCACTTGGCATGAGGTGGTTATTTTCGAATTTCAACCAACTCGCACCGTGAATCTCCTTATAGGGGAATTAATGAATTTACTTGAAAATATTGCTAAGGATTTATACAGACAACTGAAAGATCTATAAATGGAATACACTAACATACACAGGCTAATACAGATTAGTCTATGAAAATGTGAATGGATTATACTGGCAATTTGGAACTTTGAATGGGATTTTCTCTGGGATGCAAGATTCAAAAGAGCGGGATATGCAGTTTGGGACTGGGGTGATTTGCTACTTACAATGTAAGCTTGAGTTTGGGATTCTGGAAAGCCAGCGAGGTTCTCTGGTCACTCTGGACAGCTAGGCCAAGGCATCTCGTCACTCTGGACAGCTAGTCCAAGGGATCTGGTCACTGCGCCATCTTGGATGGGATTTTAGACAGCTAGGCCAAGGTCTGGTCACTGCGCTCTCCTTGATGGGGTCAGCTATGCAAGGTCTGGTCTCTATACTTTCTTGGATGGGATCATCTGCCTCCTCTCCTTTCTCCCTGAATTCTTGTGTGTCCCTGGATCTGGAATCTGTGGATCTTGCTGTAGATGGATGGATCGATTGATCCCTTGTGTCTCTCTGTGTCCCCCTTATATAGCCAAAATGACATCTATTTTACAATCTGGGGGGAAAGTGCTCTGGAATTACCCCTATCCTGTGATAGGACAGCCTACCAGTCCTCTTCCCCTCCCCCTGGGCCTATTGGTTCAGGGCAAAGGGCATCATTTGTGTGTTTGCATTTATGACCTTTTTTGTCTCTCAAGTCTACTTTTTAACAAAAATCTGTTCTAGATCAAAACTTCAAACTCATATTGGCCATCAACATAAGAAGTAAATCCGATCACCGGTTCTGTGCGAGGTAGCATCACTCTTTGGCACATGTTGGCCCTTTTCATGAAATGCGTAATAGTTAGAATTCTGCCAATGATTACCCATGTTCATAATTACATTTTGCATATCCCCCCAAGTTTATGATTTGTCCCATTTATCCACCAGAAACGCATCTTTCCTGGCCATTTCAGTTCACAAAGTGCTAGAAACATGCACTTGGTCCCTTTACATTCATCTAAAAATCACATGGAAAACTAGCATAATACAAAATTATTACTTATTCAGGGCGCTGGGAAAAATGTCTAAAAATGAAGAAGTCCTTTAATGTCAATGGGGAGTATTTGTCACATATCGGGGCAGTGCTGCAGACCCCCTCACCAAACTGTCTCCTCCAGGCTCGGCTTGCAACAAAGGACTTTTATGATGCCCTTTGAAGTTTGACAGTTCCTCTTTCAGAGTGGGTGCTGGAGGAAATCTCACTTCTGGGTCACGCACTAGCCCCACTGGCTTCCTTTGTCCCTTCTTCCACTAATTTGTGCCAGTAATGCCTGCTAGTCTGGTAGAACAGAGAATCCTCACACTCTGCCACCTCACATGCCCTTGTGGACTGTTATACTTATTGGTGCACATTTTCAGTGGGAGGCAAGGCTTGCAATTGAATTCTGTGCCTGAGCCAAAAAACAGTTTTAATGGTTTCTGGGCTTCTTCCATTGTAACTAAATCTTGTGGGGACAAATATAATGTACATTGTGTAGCCAAGCCCCCCACCCACACATATTCGGACATTTCTCTGCAAGGAAAAGCTGCCATTCAACGTTGACTTTTAAACAACATTTTTCCTCATTCTCCAGAGAGTAGATTCACACGTGTGCAGGCCTATTATTTAAAGTTTCAAAACGTGGTTCTGCCGGTCACAGGATTGTCTTCCAATGAGACCTTTGGAGGGGTTTTGCATGTGGCGTTAGTTCATGAAAGAGAAAAAGCCATGCAATTTCTTTCATTTGCAGTAATTTGAGTGCAATGGTTCACATCAAAGGGAAACGAAAGCTGTGTCGGGTTGTAATGTAGAAACCCTTGCCCCTCATGTGATTTATCATTAAAACAAAGCTGTTTTGGATATTGTGCATACTTTTTGCTCTCCAGATGTAAGAAAAACAAACACAGTGAAGTTCTGAAGGCAGGGCATAACTTCTAGTTACGCAGATGAAAATTAAGCAAACGCAATGATGTTTTTCCAAAGTAGTGTTGAACTGCTTCCCACGCATCTGCCAGAAAGACAACCGAACAGCCAATTTGGTGTGCCAAAATTGGTGTGCTGCCAACGATCTTTGTCTAAATGCCAACAAGACTGAGATCCTCCTCATTGGTACACCTTCACCATCCTTTCCTCACTCTCTGGCTGGCCTTACTTGGCCCTCCTCCTACCCCTTGCTACGAGGCTAAGAATCTCTGGGTTATCTTTGACTCCACACTTTGCTTGTCGGCACACATTTCTGACATCTCTAAAAAGTCAAACTTCTTACTGCACCTCCTTACAGGTACTCTGCCTTTCCTCTCCTTCCCTCAGAAGCTCACCGTCTCCCAAGCTCTAGTTCTCTCTAGGTCGGACTACTGTAAAAGCCTCTTTCTAAATCTACCAGCCTCCACTCTCCGCCCTTACAACTAATCCAGAACAGGACTGCAAGACTTGTCCTTGGCCTGAAGCCATGGGAACGTATCTCTCCAGCTCTGAAATCCCTTCATTGGATCCCAGTGGATGCAAGGATTACATTTAAAACCATCTGCATTGTCCACAAGGCTTTCTGGGGTCTGAGTCCACAATATCTTCAACTATCCATCCGTAAATGCCTCCCCTCTTGAGCCCTTCGCTCCTCTACTTCTAACTCCCTCAGGGTCTGTCATTTTTCAAAGAAATGAGCGGGGGGCAGATCTGTCTTCGTCCGGGGCCTCCCTTTGGAACAGCCTCCAGGCCACCTTGAAACTTGAGGAGAACCATCTCAGGTTCCGAAAGCACCTCAAGACCTTCCTTTTCGCTTCTGCCTTTGCCCCTCTTCTCCCCTGCTAATCTGTTTTTCTATCTTGGCACTGTGCACCTGGCCACCCTCTGTCCTTCGGGCCAAGGTACCTGCTCACCCAGCCTCCCTCCTGCACTGCCTCCGGGCCACTCCTTACACTGGGATCTGTATCTGTACCCATACAGCTCCCCATTCTTCTGCACTTATCTGATATTCCCTATCTGACTAATCATGCACTTGCCTCTTGCTGGCTGCACTACCACTTTTTCACTGCCTTTATTTAGTTACTGCACTTATCTTTTATTTTGTTCTCTCCTCTGTTCTGCACTTTCCACTTCTCCCCCTTCCACGCACTTTCCCCCTTTTCCCTTTTCCTCGCATTTGCATGTTCTTAATATCACTGGGCCTAGTAAGGTTGTTGTTTTTGTTCTCCCTTATTCCCCTCCATTTGCTTGGTCGCTCTCTGAAACACTTGTGCATGAGCGCGATATAAAAAATATATCATATCATGTATCATTTTGGTGGCACTGTTTAAATGAATTTAGGTGAAGGGGATTTCTGCTTAGGGTCTTGAATGCACCCCACATATTCCCCCCCCCCTCTGCTCTTGAGTGACTTTTTGTTGAGGAAGAGTAGGGCAAAGTAGAGTTCATTCAGTGGAATTCTCCGTGATCAGGGAGCGGCACTCCAAGATCCCCTTCCGTCTTGAAGTTGGAGGATATGGTGCAGCACCCTCTTTCCTTCCATCTTTTCCAGGTCCCCATGGTGATCCTCTCCAGGCTAGAAGGTAATGATGTTAATAATCTAATAGAAAATAGAAAAAACAAGTTTTAGTACTTTTTACTGACATTATTCCTGAAAGATTTACAACAATGCAACAATGATTACAGTTTACAATTTTTATGATATTGGTGCTTTCCTTTTTACAATAACACCAAGCAATTCACTCAACAGAACAAGGATAACAATTTGACTTTTATTACCTCTTTTTTTCTCATTTTTACAGCAACACCAAGTAAAATACTCCCTGTTATATAGATATACCTATGCATCTAAATACTTCCCTCTGCTTTTTGTTCTCCTTTCTTCTCATTCTTCAGATGGTTCCTCTGCTCGACTTTCTGTTGGCTCATCAATCGGCTGCAAAGCGTGTCTGGGCTGACAACTTTTCAACTGATTGATGTGAACCCATTTTTCTTCTGGACCATTGGATGGAGGATGGCGGATCACTCTCCTTTATCGTTTCACATATATTGATAAATGCTTTTTTCAAAACAATTTTAATTTTATTATGAATAATTATTTGATGTTTAAAAGCAACAACTAATTATCAAAAACATTATCTACACAAAATTATCACAACCTATCTTGGACTCACATATCTTTCCCCACTTTACATTCACTCTCATTCAATCTCCACACACTTTCTTCATTACATCCACAAATGACCCTCTACAATAGGTCACTTTTAACAGAATTGTTCAACACATTTTTGGTTCCCTATGTCAATTTTCAGGTGACTCAATCTGTCTGTGAATATCTCTGCAGATTCTTGGTCGACACGTGTTTCGGTTGTCAATATTGGACTTCATAAGTAGTGCCCATTCGATCATGCAACCTTTATCAGGACAAAGAGAGGAAGCTAAATCGATCCTGCTACACACTGTAGGGTGAGCCACACCACTTCTGTTTAGATGGTACACAAATACTTGTCATCGCATCATAATCATTATTCCAATGGAGAATTTCTTTAACAAGGTATTAGATACATATGCGCATCATAGACTCATATATTCCCTGTCATCAGTGCCGCTAAGTGCCTCTCAATTTGGTGTTAGATGCTTCGCCAATCATTGTCCGGCATATAGACTTCCTGTTTAGTTGGATCTCATCAGTCTGAGTAAAAATATTCACGCACTCGAATTCTCAAAAAAGCTCAACCGGCATCTGCCTTCACGTCACTTTTCTACGCCTTGTGCGATTAATTGCGTGCGTCTGCTGGTATATGCAAGCTGATTCTTAGCATGTTGCTCTCTTGTCTCCCTTTCGAGTAACACTGTCCTCTCGGCGGCTTCGGTCCGTCGCCCGTCGCCTCCATGTTGTCTTGGGTTTTCAGACTTTCGTCCTCAAGACAGTTTTCTCGGGCACAATCATGCAAGTCTGCCAAACCTTGCGCGAGGGGACTCTTCTTGTATCTGACCTCCACAGAAAAGCCTTGCATGGACAGAATCCAGGAAGTAATTCTGGAATTACTGACATTCCCTGCCCGGATTCTGTCACTTTGGAGGTATTGCAAAGGCTGGTGAGGAGTCTCAATGATGATGTGCTCCCCCCTGGATGAACAGGTGGTAATTTTTCAATGCCCACACCGTTGCCAGGAGTGCCTTCTCACAATTGTTGAATTTTTCCTCCACAGAGGATAAAGTCTTACTCACATAGGAGATGACTTCATTGACCTTGTCATGCTTTTGGTATAATACTGCTGTTAAGCAAGTATTCGAGAACCCCGACTCCAAGAAGAACTCCTTGTTTGTGATGGGGTAAGCTAGACAAGGCGCTTGTGAGAGGCTTCCCTTTAGTTGTTTCACTGCCTCGATTTGTACTGGACCCCACTCCCACGTGCCCCCTCCCTTTAACAAATGGACCAGGGGTCTTATGGCCTCTGCGTAATCCTCAATGAACTTCCTACTGTAATTAGTCAGTCCAAGAAGGCTCCTTAGTTCACGCAGGGTTGTGGTGTCTTTTAGTATTAGTAGCGCTTCCACTTTTTTCGCCTGGGGACAGAGACCCTCGGGTGATTTCATGTCCTAAGACGTTTACACGGGTCCTACACCACTGAGCCTTTTCGAAGGACCGTTTTGCTCCAGCAACCTTCAACTGGGTCAGAACATAGCGGATTTCCGCTATGTGTTCCTCCACTGTTGAGCTTTTAATTAGGACATCATCCACATAGGCCAGGTTACCCCTTTCACCCGGCATGGCCTTATGCAGAATGATGTTAAATTCAATGCCGGAGTTTATATATCCGAAGGGAGTTCGGGTCCATGTGTATTGCTGCCCCCGAAGGTGAAGGCCAGCTTGTACTGGTCTTCCCTACTTGTAGGTACTGTGCAGTATCCATTGGTCAGGTCAATGGCGGTGTACACCTTTGACTCCTGGATCTGGGCCAGTCCCTGGTCAATGTAGGGAAGAGGCAATCGGGACATGTGGACCCGTTTGTTCAACTCCCTAAGGTTTGCGCATAGTCTCCATTGGCCATTAGGTTTTAGAATCCCCAGTTCCGGATTGTTAAAGGTACTGTGGACTGGACAAATTATCCAATGGGACTCTAGGTTCTTTATGATTTCTGTAAGGGACTCCATAGACACGAGCGGCAATCAGTATTGCTTCACGAATATGGGATTCATTCTAGGGTCTGTGGGAATTGAGGTGGAATGTATCTTGGTGCGACCACAGTCGTACGAGTCCACAGCAAAGATTTCTTTAAAATCTAAAACACCTGCTTCAGCTTTTGCTTTTGTTCGTCGGTCTCACAGGTATCAGCGAAGATGACCCATTCCTCGACCATCTGTCTGAAGCCTGCAAAGACTTCGGATTTTGTAATCTTAGCGGTATCCTCCAGCTGCGTGGCGAGATCCCTGGTGAGGGTGTTGACCTGGACAGGTTGTTTCAGGTAGGAGAGGCAGTCATTGTGGACCTGGAATATCACCTCATCCTTCCTGATGTCACAGGTCACCTCTTCCCCCCGCCCCCCTTTAAGGGCAGGAAGAGTACACCAAGAAATTCCCCCTTTGCCGGATGAAGATCTTTTCTGGCGGTATGCCATCGTCCCAGTCATAGCAGATATTGGGGATTGGTCCTATGATTTCACTTCCAAGTCCATGGAGAAATGCTGGTCATCAACCGCCATTCCAATAAAGGTGTCTGCGCCCAGAGTGATACTCCTAGGGTCGCTGTTATCCAGCAATATTGGAATGGTGTTGTATTCTAAGTTCACTAATGGTGTCGGGTTCAACCCCAACACCTGCTGTTGGAGATAGTGATTTAAATGTACATAAGCGTCCAGGTTTTGGAGTTTCTGTCCGCTCTAGATTTTTAGGGAGATTGGGAATTGTCAGGTCCATCCTGGGATGGGGACCTCCTCTCCAATTTCACTTTGACTTGCATACAGTAGCAATTGAGCTGACCGAAATGCCTTTTCAGGATCATCAAAGCCCATGGGGTTACCTCCCAGTCGGGACCAGGCTTTGTAATTTATGAGGTCCAAATTATTTGCGAACCGATTGAGAATGTCACTACCTAAGTAGAATGCAGAGGGACATCTCGCACGACTCAACAATTATGCTCTATACTTTTATAACCAATGGAAAATTTTAGCATGCACCTTCTAGGCAGGAGATGTTTGGAATTGGGAGTTTCCAGGGCCATTTCCCACTTATCAACCAATTTAAATGTGGGAACGGTCTGGTCTTTTGGGAGTTTCCTGAACAACGTTTCGCTGATGAAGCTTTTTGTATTATTCAGGCATACTCTGGCGAGAACAGGCTCCATCCCCTCATTTAACTGAGTGGGGAGGAACAGATGTTCACCCTTTTTCTGAATATCAGCCAAGCTTTGAGCTGGTTTTTCATCACTTTTTATCATGGCACTTGGGTTTTCAATTTGTGCATCGGTATAACATTTCAAGGTATTTCCTTCCAGTGTGAAATGCCACTTGAAACTGGAAGGAAGGTTGATTTTCAGGAATGGAGAGGAGTTTCCATCACCAGTTTGTTGTCCCACAGCAATTACAGTAATGCCGGGTACTTCATTGTTCCGAAAATGGAACTCAATTTTGTCAGATCGCTAATCAACCATGTGGCATGTGCCATTTAGACTGACATAGTTAGTGCTCTGTTTTCATTTTATTGGCCGGTTAGTCTGCGTCCAGAGGACCTTGTTCACACAGTCTATTAGTAGACACAACCTCCGTAGGAGGTAATTACCTAATAGACAGGGGTTCCCCTCTGGAGTTACTACTATAACTGTTTTTTTTCTCCTTCTGTTGCCCAAATTTGATCTCCAGATCGACAGTCCCGTCGACTGGAATATCATTCCTGTCGAAGTTCTGGAGTTGTCCAGGAAGAGAGGTTAGGGGAATTTGGTGTATCTCCTCCCTTCCTGAATTAAGTTGCTCAAAGGCCCTTTTGGATAGAAAAGTGGCTTGGGATGCGGTGATCACCAGCACCAAAATTGCACACCGTCTTTGCACAGAGACGGGGGCATAAAACCTACCTTCTTACTCCTCCAAGGGGCAAAGGAAATGGGCATTTTGGTCAGGTTGGGCAGTAAGTTCTTTATTTTGGACTCCGACACTGTGGGAGGGAGTGTTATGTGTCAGAGTTTGAGAATCTGTAAATAAAACTTGGCATCCTACAATTGGTAGGGTTTTGGAATCCCCTTTTTCCTTTGATTCTGTGCTATCCCCTTTTCTCGGAGACAGTCACTTGAACCGGTTTGTGGGGATGATCCCTCAGTCATTTCTGGGGTTCAGAGATAGGCGATTCTAGGTCAGTTCCCATACCTACCCAGTCTAAGTTATGGTCTTTTGGGACCCATTTTTCTTTGGGAGGAATTCCCCCATTCTTGAAAGAGAAGACTTTCTTCCCAGAATCCTCCAAGGATTCTTCCCCTTCAAACTGGAGGACACTGACTTCCTCCACAAAGTGGGTCTTCTTTGTCGCTTTATTTCTCCTACTTACCCTCTGTTCCCTAGGTTGCAGCTTTTCAGGGGTAGGAGATGCGAGTTCAGGTTCAGGAGTTTCTTGGGGCTTTTCACAGGTGAGGAAGGAAGCTTCCTTTAGGGCTTTGCATTCCCCTTCCTCCCGGGCCTCCTCCTCTGGAACCTGTTGATTGTCGGGGTTCTCTCCCTGTCATTGTTACGGGGTGCCACACCCTTGGTTCTTGCTCTTCTGAGCAGCCATGTTCGTTCGAGTGTTCTGCTGAGCCCTCAACACGTGGCTCAGGTCTTGGGTCAAGCTCTGGATCTGCCGCTCCAGTTGATATACACTCTCTGGCTGATACAGGGGTCTTGAGTCAAATCTGGGTTGCTCTTGGGAAGGGGAAGGGTAACTGTTCCTTCTGCAGGGAGTAACCTGGGTATTGAGGGTTTCACTGGTAGCCCTCCATCCTTGGCCTCCCCACTCCCTGATTTGGTGGTCTAGACTAAGAGTAAGGAGGGTTGTCCTGAATGTTGGGGTTTTTAGGGTACTTGGGGAAGAAACTTGAACTGGAGGGTGGAAGATTACTGCCCTCCTGAGGGAAGTTTCCTGTGGTCGTACTCACATGATTGGATCCCCCCCTTGGGCCGGGGGAATCCACATGTACCCCAAGATGGGTCTGTTCCCCTTGTACCTAGGGCTGATGTAATTGGTAGAGTGTCTTCTCTTCCTCTGGTTTGATTGGTTAGGGGGAGGTGTATTTGTAGGCCCCCCATTTCTAGGTCCAAAATGGGGTAACCTTCACCTCTGCCACCTTGGCAGCAGCGGGGGTGTTAGTTTGTTTGGGGTTTTTGGGGGGGATTCTTGTTTTCTACAGGCTTTTGGACCTCCTAGATCTGGGTAGCTTGCTCTATTACCCAGTCCAGGGTCCTGTCATCATGCAAGTCCCTTACCAACCACGTCATAAAGTATTTAGGGAGTGCATTGAAATAGGTATTTATTAACTCCCTACTGTTCATGCGCCTCCACCTAGTGGTTTGTGCAAATGCCTGCTTCAATTCCTGAACAAATTCTCTTGGGGCACTGATCCTCTCTGCACTGCAGATTGTAGGCTGACTTGTGAGCCTCCTGGGGGTTCCTGTGCGTGGAGAAGTGCTTCAAAATGGCTCCCTTGTAGGTAGACCACCTTGAATGGTTCTGATCCTTCAGCCCAGCAAAGAAGCTGGAGTATTCTGGGGAGAACATCCATTTGCCAAACTCTGTAGCATTCTGATCATTTTTTATGTCAAAAGATGTTATCATCTGTTCATATAGCTCCTGATGCTCCCAGACTGAATATTTGGTGTTTTTATGGTACAGGGTCATGAAACTTCTAATGGCTTTTATCTGTCTAATGAGGTCTTTCACCAGAGTTCTCTTTTGTTTGGCAGCCTTCTTTTTCCGCTGCACCAGTGTCCATTCTACCTCCGACTCAGAGCTGCTGCTATTTTAGGTCCCATCCCTATCCTCTGGGTGCTCCCTGATATTTTGAACCTGGGAGTCTCTCCCAGAATGATGGGGCCTAGTCTCTTCTCCCCTGTTGTAATTTGAGCTCTCGAGGTCACTTCCCTTGGACTCCCTCTTTCACACAGGGAATACTCATCCGACTCCTCCCTTCTGGGGTTGGTGGAGAACTCCCCCCCCCCCCACCTCCCTGATTGGGTGGAGGTCTACAGAATACTCGTTTGGGGCCTCAACTCAGACTCCTTTTTCTCTGCAAAGCGAACCAAGTGGTTCCTTTGTAGCTGATGTTTTTGCAAGTCTAGCTCGCTGATTTTCTATTCATAGGAGTCTTCCTGGTCAGATCCATCCGACATAATATTTTTGAACCTGAACAGGGATGCCCGTCCATCAATCTCTGATGGACGCTGGCCTGCCGGCTCATTCATGCTTGGCCTAATTCAGTCTGGTTGCCTCATGGTTCCCGGTTCTTGTAAACCGGTGGACATGATGTTAGCAGTGCCTTGCACATACAGGGTGGTAAATTGGCTTGAGGCCCTTGGTAAAGAGGGCATCACACTGTGGTCAGGGGTTGCCCTGCCCTTCTCTGTTTGGGGTTCCTCACATACTTATTTAACCTAGCACACTCTTTTTCTAACCTCTCAAGTTTCTCCTTCTCAGCCCAAATCTCCCGACAGTAGGCAAAGGCTTGAGCCTTGTGCTCTATCAGGGCTTGACTGGCCTCTGACCTTCCCTTGTGCTGCTACCCAGCTCTCGTGTCCCCTTTATCACAAAGGGCCTATTTTTCTTTTTGTGCATTATCTGGGAACACTCAGACTATTTTTGTTGCAGGAGATGCATCTCCTGCCTCTGCGCATTTTTGGCCTGGATGTTCTGTTCTAGATCACCTTCTACTTGTCTTATATGCCCCATTACATTTTCCTACTCTACTTTT
This sequence comes from Ambystoma mexicanum, assembly GCF_040938575.1. Classification (NCBI taxonomy): domain Eukaryota; kingdom Metazoa; phylum Chordata; class Amphibia; order Caudata; family Ambystomatidae; genus Ambystoma; species Ambystoma mexicanum. The sequence continues at coordinate 530,785,394 of NC_090927.1, forward strand.
AGGTCAGTCAGTTCCTGAATACCTGACTTGCTTCTCTCCTGGTCTGTCTTTAATTTGCATACTTCCTGGCATAGGTCATCTTTTTCCTGATAAAGGGTGGCAATCTGTTCAGTCAGTTCATATCTCTGTTGTTTTATTGCGCCTAACCTCTGGCATTCCTGGTCAAAATCTGTTTGGGAGTAGACTTCTTTAGTGATTCACTTGTTATTCTCCTCTTTTAACTCCTCAATCTGCTTTTGCAAAGTAATCATATCCCCTAAGCAGGTTCTATTGTATGCCACCTGTTGGTCCAATTTTAGTTGACTCTCTTTCAGGGAATAAACCCTTTCTTGACACTCCTCTTTCAGTGCAGATAGTTGGGCCTCCTGTTCTGAATTAGTTTGTTGCTGTACTGCCAACTCCTCCTTTAACTGTTTCATGAGATTTCCCAACTCTAACTCAGAATTTTGTCTCTCTCGCATTTTTTCTTCTACCTGCTTTAATTCACTCTGGGTTTGGATTAAAAGTTCAGACTGATTTTGGCCAGAAGTTACACTTTCTTGGTGCTTTTCTTCCATGACTATCATGTGGAAGTACATGTGCGCAGTGAGTTGGACCATCTTAATCTGCTCCTCTTTGATGTTTTGAGTCATGTAGAACACATCCATGCTTATGGAGGTGACCTGTTGCATCATGCTGGATAGCCAGGCCTCCTGCCCCTGCTCTGCCCATTCCCCTCTAATGAATAGTTTGGACAAAAAGTGCTTCCTAGCTATGTTAATTTCCACGGTGCTCATTATGAAGAGTGTTCTTCCTTTGTTTAGTTCTCTATGCAAGGACAACATCTCTACCCTTCTCTTGCCTAGTTTATTGTTACACTACTTTATTTTGAGACACAGGCCTGATACCTAGGGTATACGTTTTGGGATGGCGCCTTTACAGTGTAACACAGCTTCTTTCTACCCACCAAAAGTAACACTACCTTTACTGAGTTAGCCAGCTTTTTTAGACTTTCACAGTTGAAAACACTTATCTCAATCGCGGCATGAGCCCCCACTTGTAACAGTTTTATAACACGGCACACTCCAGCCAGGGACTCCTTCCCCTGACAGCATCTTTGTGCTGCTGCCGCCCTGCAACATGGGTTAGGCACCATGTATTTGCCTTTTGATTTGACTATGGATCTTTGTGCTGCTGCCGCCCTGCAACATGGGGTAGGCTCCATGTATTTGGCCGTTAACATTGACTTTAGATCTGCTTGCTGCTGCCGCCTGGCAACATGGGTCAGGCCCAATTGATGTGATCACCATGTACTTTTTCTTGCTATAGGCGTATGATGTATTACCTTCTGCATGTTCCACGATGTAATTCACCTCTTACGCTTCCTTTTCGGTAACCTGAAGCACTTACTGTAACCGTATTCTTAAGTTAAAAGATATCTCCTAGATTGGAAACGTTCTTGTAAAAATCTTAATGATTATATACAAGTAAATAAAAAATAAACAAAGAGAGTTAAGAGCATAGATACCTCAGGGTTTTGCGCGCTATACAAGTGTCAAAATAAACAAAATAAAATAAATTAATGTGACGCACAATAAAAACATTAGTATACTTTAATCGACCACAGGTTCTTTTATTTGAGTAGGCCCCCAACCCGTCTCGCACCCAACCTTCACAAACACCCAGTGTCACAGTGGATGAGGAACCAGACCGGTGTGTATCAATATGATATTTATTAATTTTATGGTTCAATGGAAATAAAAGCAAAATCAAACAATTGGACAGCAGCCATCAAGGTTGTGGCAAAAAAAATGCAAAGATTCCTACAACACAGTCGGTTCAAAATCCCCACAATTCTCAGGAGGCTTTAATCGCAAAACAGGAAAAATTATTTTCAAGCATGTAATGGTACTAAAGTTAAGCACTCCACCTGCAACCCTCACCCCAAAACATCTGCTAACTTGATTATTTTTGGATGGGAAGCAGTGGCAAGGAGTCAGGGTAAAGAGGGGGAAAATAGGATTTAGAATTCAACCCTCCAACCCAAGATGGGAGGCCAGAAAAGAAAATGAAAACACGATTTATGAGTAAAACGGCATAATCAAATTTTACTTGTTACTCGCACAGCAGCTTACAACCACGGTGGGACAGCTAGAAAAGAAATTTGTGTTGCTACACAAGAGATAAGAAAGCTTACAGACTACTAAGCAGAGCACCAATGCAACATAAACATAAGGTAGGAAAGTCTATTTTGGGACAGAAAACAATGCAAAGAAAAACACGTGGCAGAATGGAAATTCATTTTCACACGGGATAGGTGATGACAGGCAGCCAAGAAAAGGGCTTAGCTGTCAAAATCTGAAATCGGTTTTCAAGGAGAAGGACAAAGGCACATAACGGATAGGATTCTGACAGAAAGGGATGGTTTCTCAATGGGACTACGGTTTGGAAAAACACAGTACACAGGCAAATTTATTTTTTGTTACTCAGACTATAATGACTATAGTTATTAAAGAAAGGCACTTGGCATGAGGTGGTAATTTTGAATTTCAACCAACTCACACCGTGATTCTCTTTATAGGGGAATTTATTAGCTTGAAAATAATGTTTAGGATTTATACAGACACCTGAAAGATTTATAAAAGTAATACACTAACATACACAGGCTAATACAGATTTGTCTATGAAAAGGAGAATGGATTATACTGGCAATTTGGGACTTTCAATGGGATTTTCTGTGGGATGCAAGATTCAAAAGAGCGGGATATGAAGTTTGGGACTGGGGTGGTTCACTACTTACAATGCAAGCTTGAGTTTGGGATTCTGGAAAGCCAGCAAGGTTCTCTGGTCACTCTGGACAGCTAGGCGAAGGGATCTGGTCACTGTGCTCTCCCGGATGGGATTCCGGACAGGTAGGCCAAGGTCTGGTCACTGTGCACTCCTAGATGGGGTCAGTTAGGCAAGGCCTGGTCTCTGCACACTCTTGGATGGGATCACTTCCTCCTCTCCTTTCTCCCTGGATTCTTGTGTGAGCCTGGATCTGGAATCTGTGGATCTTGCTGTAGATGGATGGATGGATGGATTGACTGATCCCTTGTGTCTCTCTGTGTCCCCCTTATATAGCCAAAATGACATCATCTATTTTCCAATCTGTGGGGAAAGTACTCTGGAATTACACCTATCCTGTGATAGGACAGCCTACCTGTCCTCTCCCCTCCCCCTAGGCCTATTGGTTCAGGGAAAAGAACATCATTTGTGTTTGCATTTATTACCTTTCTTTGTCTCTCAAGTCTACTGTTTAACAACAATGAGTTATAGATAAAAACTTCAAACTGATTTTAGCCATCACCATAAGAAGTAGATATGCAGATTCAATGGGTCAGAGAGAATTGGACAATCCGATCGCCGGCTCTGTGCGATGTAGCATCGCCCTTTGGCACATTTTGGCCCTTTTCATGAAATGCATAGTAGTTAAAATTCTGCCAGTGATTAACCATGTCATAATTACATTTTGCATCTTTCCCCATAGTTTACTATTAGTCCCATTTATAAATCTGCCAGAAACGTGTCTTTCCTGCCCATTTCAGTTCACAAAGTGCTAGAAACATGCACTTGGTCTCTTTACATTCGTCTAAAAATCACATGAAAACTAGCATAATACAAAATTACTACTTATTAAGGGTGCTGGGAAAAATGTCTAAAAATGAAGAAGTCCTTTAATGTCAATGGGGAGGATTTGTCACATATGGGGGCGGTGCTGCATACCCCCACGGCAAACTGGCTCGGCTTGCAACAAAGGACTTTTATGATGCCTTTTGAAGTTTGACAGTTCCTCTTTCAGAGTGGGTGCTGGAGGAAATAATACTTCTGGGTCACTGCTGGAGGAAATCACACTTCTAGGTCACACACTAGCCACATTGGCTTCCTTTGTCCCCTCTACTAGTAATGCCTGCTAATTTGGTAGAGCAGAGAATCCTCACACTCTCGGCCACCTCACATGCCCTTGTGGACTGTTTCACTTATTGATGCGAATTTTCAGTGGGAGGCAAGGCTTGTAATTGAATTCTGTGCCTGAGCCTCTTCCAATGTAACAAAATCTTGTGGGGACAAATAGAATGTACATTGTGTAACCAAGCCCCCCCACACACATATTCAGACATTTCTGTGCAAGAAAAAGCTGTCATTCAACCTTGACTTTTAAACAGCATTTTTCCTTATTCTCCAGAGAGCAGATTCACATGTGTACATGCCTTTTATTTAAAGTTTCAAAATGCGGTTCTGCCGGTCACGGGATTGTCTTTCAATGAGTCCTTGGGAGGGGTGTTGCATGTAGCGTTGTTTCATGGACACAGAGGGATACTGCACAGGATTTCTTTGATTTGTACACAGAAAAGAGATAAAGCCACGCTATTTCTTTCATTTGCAGTAGTTTGAGCGCGATGGTTCACATCAAAGTCTAACAAAAGCCGAGTCGTGTTGTGATATAGAAACCCGTGCCCCTCGTGATTTATCACAAAAAAAAGCTGTTTTGGATGTCGTGCATACTTTTTGTTCTCCAGATGTAAGAAAAACAAATGCAGTACTGTTCTGAAGTCGGGGCATAACTTCTAGTTACGCAGACGAAAAATAAGCAAATGCAGGTCCGTTTTTCCAAAGAAGTTTTCAACTGCTTGCCACACATGTGCCAGAGAGACAACAGCACAGCCATTTTGGTGGCACTGTTTGAATGCGGTTTTAGGTGCAGGGGATTTCTGCTTAGGGCCGTGAATGCACCCCACATGCATAATAGGCCCCCTCAGGAAGGAAGGGGTAGTAGGAGCTGGAACATGAGCTGGAGTGCACGCTGTAGCAGTGAAAGCAGACAGAAGTCACGAGGCTGGCAAACCACGCAGAATTGGGAGAACAAGAGGGACTCGAACGTGGAAACAGCAGATTTCACCTGCAAGTTCTGAGAGAGTCCTGTTCTTCGAAAGTCTGAAGTGCAGAGGCTGCACAGCTGAAGACATGCAGAAGAAACCATTTTCCCCATCTGAGCCTGATTGCAGTGATCGACGAGCTGTGGACATGCAAGAGACTAAGGCAAGAAGCAAGGGGCAGGCCAAGGGTCTCGGGGAGCAGAAGGAACTCCCATACAAGTGGCAGGACCGGAGACACCTGTTCCAGAGATAGGTGTGGGTCCCCAGCGAGCTAGAAGCAGTAGAAGTTGAAAGTGGATGTCAGGAAAATGGTGAAACCTGCAAAGCAAGTGTCTGAGAAGCCGGTAAGTGAAGCACGACATTCTAACGCTTTGCACGAGCCTTGCCAGAAACAGTATCCAGCTCCTTGTTCACTCCTGTATGGTTTTATGTGAGTAGAAGTTGTTTGTTGCATCCACAATATTATTAACAATGGAAATGCAGCACTTGTGTCTATCGTGAAAGACCTAACACTCATGTGAGAAGCTAACGTTATTTAAATCCATTGTTGAATGATTCAAAGACTGTTGCTGTCTAACGGAGTGGTCGTGTGTCCCTAATTAAGAAGAGGGAGCGCTTTTCAAACCATTACCGATTACCTAATCTTGACTATTCCCGAGTTATAAGTCATAAATTGTGAAAACTACCTGAAAAAGAGGTCACATGTGTCTAATTGTGATTCCAAAAGAAAGTCAGAACTCTATCCTTTGCCGATACACGGGAATGCAATTCTCTACTCATCCTTAGGTTGTGTGTGCCTAATTATGTTTTCAACTGAAAGATTGAATCTTCTACTGTATCTAGAAGTGACACACTTTTCATTTCTATGACATGAAGACTCTAATCTATTGAAAAGAAGAACAAGCATTACCAAATACAAGTGACGCCCCCTTTTTATAGTGAAACCAACCTTTTTGAAGAATTAAAGAGCCATCCAACTGCACTGTGAAGTTAACACTCAAGTGGCCTAAAATACAAATGTGCCAGTATTACCTGAAGCTGTGACAGTGACACTAAGGCTTCTGGGTAATTACTTGGGCTGAAAACGGGCAGAAAAGTGTGAGTTGGGAAGGGGAACTAATTGCTTGTGAAAAGTATCCTGACATAGACAAACCTGTAGTAGCAAAGACTGCAGAAACCCAGGAGAAGTGAGTCTTATGGGCAGAACCAGGTTGTTATTGTGGCAGACAGACAGGAGAGGCAATGAGGCTGCACCTCTTGAAAGTCATTGGAAGGAAGAGTGCCTTGCCTACCTGAAGAGGATGAAGTGTATCTTGTTGAAGTCTGTCTAACAATTCAAAGTACTGAGCTGTGGTAGTAGTACTTAAACTGTGATGGTATACTAAATTGTCAGCAGATGTAACCTTGAAGTGGTCTGAATCAGTAACGTACTGTGGGACATAGGTGACTGTTCTCAGAGTACCAACCGTAGAAGTATGGTTGTTGAGGTAGAAGAAGAAGCACAAAGAAAATATCCTGACAAAATAAATGTAAAGGTGTAACTAAAAAATTGTGTATTATTCTTTTCAACTGTGGTGAATTATTTGGAAATAGATGCCATTTCTTTTCTGGAAGTTGAAAGTGGATCTTTCATCCAGGAACAAACGATTTGTTACCAGTGGATTTTGGAAATATCAAGAGCTGGTTCAAAACCTTTTTTATTTTGCTGAACATTTTAAGTTGACTTTGATTCCTTTGGAAGGGACGTTAACCAGGACAGGAGAAGGTCATTATTTAATAAAATGGCATATTTTGAGAAAGAAAACAAATAGTTGGCCGCCTTGCATTACTGACCCCTTACATTGCGCTCTACCACGTCTAGCCATTCACCTTTTAGAATCATCCTTTTGATTCTTAGTTACTGACAGACATTACATCAGTCATCCCTTCAGCATGTCCCCAACTTGTTCATATTCCTTGATTTTTCCCTCCATGAATAGCTGTCCTGCTCGCTCTAGGCCTGCATCTGACCACCTCTGAGCTGCGGCTCCTCCAATCCTACCCAAGTCCCCCAACAATAAGCTCATAGGCAACGGCAAAGTGGCCAGATGTTTATTTTTACTGTCCTGCTTCCAAATATCCCAAATAATTACCAGCACAATGTGGCTTCTCGCCCTTCTTTATACTTTTGTCACTTGGATCCATAAAAAGACACTAACATTTTTAGAGTGTGCAACACAATCCAGATATGTCCAGAATGTTCTGAACTAGTCTGTCATGCTCCAGAAAAACCCAAAGTTGGGCAGCCTTGAAGTGCTTTTCCAGATCGAGGAGTCCATAGCCTCCTTCATCCTTGGGCAGTGAAAGCTTGACCCGCCTATCCGAGCCTTCTTGCCGTCCCATATAAATCTATTTATCTTGTAGTTGATCATTTTAAAGAAGTATTCTGGGTCCTTCACTGGGAGCATTGTAAAGAGAAATAATACATTTGGCAGCAGGTTACTTTTTACTGCATTCATACGTCCTACTCATGTGCCCGTTGGTTTGTTCCATCTATCGAGGTCCTTCTAAGCGTTCCCAGAAGGGGTTCATAGTTAAGGTAGTTAAGCCACTGTAGGGGTCTTGTTACAAGTATCCTCCGATCACTTATCTTCCTTTGACTTCATCCCTCCTTATACCTACGTTGTATCCTCTATCTCTCTTCATCCCCGCCACTAGGAACACATCATTTTAGTCTTGCCAGCTTAACATACTCTTGTAGCTTCTCTAATAGGTGCCTAATGGAGTTTTCAGGAGTTGTCAAATAGAGCAAGTTATCATTCATGAGTAGCGATATCTTGAATTACACCCATTCCATCTCCAAGCCCTTTATGTCCCTGTTTCAGTATCAAGTAATAATGTCCCCATACATAATTTCGCCGGGAAAAACCATTGACAACATTATATATGGTGACATTATCTATGGGGAGGGGTTGCAGGGATGCCCCCTGCTCCCCTTGTAACAATATTTTAAAAAATCAGCGGTTGCAGGGGTGTCCCCCGCATGTTCAATGTAATAATGTCTGAGCAAAAAACAGCAACTTTTTTGTTAAGAGATTTTTGTGGGGACATGAATACATGGAACCCCTATTTCCGCGTAATGCGTAATGTTTCAGAGACTGACTATGAATGGTTTGTATCCTTTCTGTCTGGGCGCAGACAAAGAGTACAGCTGGGGGTGTTCCCTGTCGTAAATTCTCACAACTTTGTGGGGTCCCACGGGGCTGGGCACTTTCACCCCTCCTGTTTCATCTGTACCTTCACCCACTGACTGACATCCTAAGAAAACAGAACATCAGTTTTCAATCCTATGCTGATGACACGCAGCTGTATGTCAGACTTGATGATACAGATGACTCCCTCATCAAGGTGGGTAGATGTCTGGAAGAAATAGGGGTATGGATGGCATCAAACTTGCTGAAGCTTAACCCAAGTAAAACTGAGGTGATTATTTTTGGACCAAAACATTTATTGGAGGCGAATAGCAGTCTGCCCCCGCCTTTGTTCTTGGGATGAAGACTGAAGTATGTGTCTAAAGTAAATAATGTAGGGTGCATCTGGCAGAGCGACCTGGGCTGTGATGGACAGGTCTCAGCAAAAGTCCAGGCAGCATTTTTTAATATACAGCTGCTACGACAAGCTCTCCCATATGTGCTAGAGAACAATTGTACTATGGTGATAGGAGCTCTAGTGAATTCAAAATTGGAGTATTGCAACAGTCTTCTCACTGGAGCACCTGCCAGACAAATTTATCGCCTACAAAAGGCACAAAATGCAGCCATCGGACTAGTGTTTGGGGATATCAAAATGCACCCCAATCTCTGGTCTTCGCCGCTCTCTTCATTGGCTAGCAGTGGAGGATCGTATAAAGTTTAAGATTGGTTGTTTTGTGTTCAAATGTGTGAATGTCCTGGCACCAAGTTATCTGAGGGACAAGCTAATACCATACCAACCAACTAGGTCCCCAAGGTCGGAAAACAAAACGTCTGTTTACTATCCCTTAGACAAGATGCGTTTCCAGGGGAGACTGTAGATTTTCGGTCTTCGGGCCTAGATTGTGGAATAGTCCCCCTTTGAATCTAAGGAAAATGTTCTCGCTCTCAACATTTCGAGCAGGGCAAAAAGCTCACCTTTTCAGATAAGGTTTTCTGTTAACTCAGTCTACTGTCGACATGTGATTGGTAATAATACTCTGTCTGATGATATAATCCAACTGCGCCGGGATTCGATTGGGTTAGTTTCGTGCGCGATATAAATACCTCAATCAATCAATGCCACTGCCCAGAGCTCCATCCCCAACGCAAATAGAACAGGTGACAGAGGGCACCCCATACCTCCTCCCACTGAATAGTTGAAATTCATCAGACATTGTATCATTCACTTGGACTTTGGCCTGAGGTTCGTCATACATGCTCCTAACCCATAACCTAATGTTACTCCCTATACCTGCCCTTTCCAGGACAGCACTCAAGAAGGGCCTTCTCTGCACCCAGAGAGACCAGACAGGCTCCCATCGTTCTCTCTTGTGCCATGGCAGTGATGTTTAAAGTTTTCCAGATGATATCCACCCCCCTGTCATACCCAGACAAATCTCCTACTGGGTGTTGATCACTATGCCCCCCCCTGCTCTTCTATCTCAGGGCCCTTGTGCACTGTTACTCCTAAGTTACTCCTATGGACACACTAACATAATACACAAAGAAAACACATGAATCGATTCAACAATAGAAACACTTTTATTCATACACAGCAATGCATGATGCAAACACTACTATAATGCAAATCTTGAATTGGCACCTTTTCTGCTTTTGGTGCAAATCTACCATGCGATGCAATAACTGTAGACCTTACAGCATTCTAATGCAAGCAATCTAATAGCAACTCCAATCCACACCATTCCTCTCCAATCCACACCATACTTCACACTCTCTAAGACAACCCCTGTCTGACTACCCCATCTATCATGTCAGCCAAAGCTCTGTGTGAGTGTATGTCCTAATTCCCCATGCACGTGTCTCATTCAGATCGATACTCCCCTCTTGCTCTGTGTTGCTCTGTCACTCCTCTCCAGCTAGCTCTGCAACCAGCCAGTCAGTCAGTCGGGGCCTCTCCTTGTCCTCTCTCTGCTAGATCGATCTCATCAGCTCTCATCAGAATGCTTCCCCTCCTGCATATCCGCCAAAGCCATCCGATTCTGCTGCACCCAAAACACTTCCCAAAGTACATGCTGTCATGATGCCTACCCCCGGAGCACCAGGCCAGGCCCAGCACCCCCAGGAGCAGGCATCACACCCCCGGGTAAAAGCCCAGCGGCCCTTTATAGGGGCTCTTTGGACTCTGTCCTGGCGCCGTTGGCGCCAGGCTCATAAGGGAAAGTGTTTGGTGCAGTTACCTGAAGCAGACCATGCTGCATGAAGAACCAAGCCAAATGAGGCTTAGGAGGGACTATTTTTCTGAAGGAACTATTTTGTTACTTGGGTGGGGCTGTGGAAGAATACTCACCTGGAACTTCTTCCAAGGCTATTTAAGCCACGCCCGGACAGCCACACGTGCTTCGCGTTGTTCTGCATCCCAGCAGCTGAACGCTCACCGTGTCAGCTCCTGCACCTGGACTCCAGCCACGCCCGCCTCGAACCTGGAACACCTGTAAGGAAAGAAGAGAAGAGAAAGGTGAAAACCAAGAACTTATTCAACCTTCTTACCTGCATCCGGAATCTTCACGCCAGCATTCCTGAAGGAAGACTTCCATTTAAAAGCACTGCGTTGCTCGCTGCAGCGCCGTGCTTCACTCACCTGTTCCTGAGACGCCGCCCGGCTCCATCGCGGCTCTCAGCACCGGTCGCCACATCCCTGCACCTAGGGGAGAGAAGAAGAGACAAAAAGTGAGCAAGGGAACACAAGAGGAAAGCCGAATTTTCAGCCATATTACTTACCGGCTTTTCTTGGTGAACCATTCCACATCTCGGGTCGGCGCCGCATCTTTGGCAGGTACCGCACCCCGGCCCCTATGGGGAAAGGACAAAAGACATTACTGGGGAATTATAAAGACATTTAGAGGGGTCGCCCTCAGCACTAACTCACCTGATTTTACCACCGGCAATTTAACCCCTCAACGCATCGCCTTCGTTCTGCACCTGAAATAAAGGACAGATCACAGGTTAGGAAAAAACAACATAAAAGGAGGCTCACACTTGAACTTTTGCATCTTCATACTTACGGCGTATCGCTCAGAAAAGTCAAGTGGATTTGCCAGCGCCATTCTGAAAACCAGTGAAGTAACTGGACGAACGCGCGCCCCTGCACCAGAAGCTGGATGGAGAGTTCATCCTTCCAAACCATAAGAAGGATATTCCTACGGGCCAGACAAGCAAGATTTGGGGATCCTGTTCAATCGGTGGTCCGAATTCTGCGCATCACGCTTGAAGAGGCCAGAGCAACCCAGACCAGACCAGCGCCTCTGTGGGAGCCAGGTGAGCGTTACACATCCAATCACTCCCAAACGCCTCTCCAAGTCATCTCTCCTCTCGATCTCTCAATCTCTCGGAGAGCAGCTCCATCCAAAAACGCCATCTCCAACAACTAGAAACTCCCAAAGCCTCACCTCTCATTATACTGTTCAATGACGTATATACATATCCATGGTTACATGTCTCTCTAAGCTAAAATGCCTCTGTCAGCCTTTCTAAATCTGAGCAGTGCCTAAAAGTCTGTGATGCATGTCTTGTACTTGTTCAATCACTGCGTGTTCTGGTCATCATGCCATTTGTCATCATATCTATACCATGTATATCAGGGCTTCTTTTACCATACCATCCATCTCTCATATTTCTACATTCAAATCCCTCTCTCTTTGCATGTCTCTGTCTGCAAAGCGCCTTTTGCTTTCTGCTGCAGCCTGCCCCCATCTTTTCTGTCTGTGAAGCACAACCCAGGGCCTGATAAGCCAGCCCTTCTCCACTCGGCCAAGAGTCACGTCTAATCTCTGTCTGCTAAGAAACTTTTTACGCATTCCACATTCACACTAACTCATAACAACTTCCGCACTCTGCAGCGCTTCTGTGTGTCTCATTCAGGATGGCTTAGGAGCCAGCTACATGCTCTGTCTAGCGTTTACTCTTTCATTCGCAAACCCAAGCGCTATCTATAATGCAGACTCGATGCATATTCTAAGTGCACACTCATGCGTGGTGTCTCTACATGCATACATAATACAAAACATATCTCTACATGTGTCTTCATGTCTCTACAAATATAACATGTGTCTCTACATGACACTAGCCAGGCACTTCATATATAACAGGCCTCATTCTATAGCAAATACAAATGCATACAAAGTGGCAGAATAATGTGGATAGTCTAATGTCACTAATTCATGTCACTACTAATCAGAATAAATGATGGATAACTGGATCCCTAAATGGGTAATGATTCTGTAACTATAACAAACCAGGCTTCCCCATACAATCTGGTTTCTAACCCCCCCTCCTCCGGCACCTCTGAACAAAAGCCTTCCTAGTCACTGTTAACCAGGGAGGGCAGCCCTCTTTTTCGAGTATTCCCCAGATGTTTTTTTGCCAGAATGTATAGGTCAACATTTGTTAGGAAAGATTTCTCTTGACTGCAGCTTTGCTTCCATCATTATGGAACACCCAAATGTTTTGCTTTTATTTTGATTCTGACCTGCTCTTTTTGCAGCGCAGTGAAGCCTTAGGCCTTTACAAGCCTTAAGCTTCACTGCACTGGCATTTGCTCATATGTTATGGGGAAACTGACACGTCCGTCAGTACTGGGAAACATTGTTTCCCTTAGTCGTGTTACTATGTTACTACTTTTGGTTACTTTTGTATCACTTGTGGTAACTGTTTATCATTGTAAAATGCAGCTTACACTGCAGTACAATGGGGTACATGTTTGTGTTGCCCTAGACTAACACTCAGAGAATTTTTGGTTACTCTAGGCCGTGCCACGGGTTTTTTTTCGCCTCTCCTTTTGCCATCTTGTTCTTTAGCCTTCTTTCTGGCCTGAGAGTCCAGGAAAATCCTCATAAGAAAGCTTTTTGTGGGCTACTGGAGGGCTGTGTGTGTTTGGTGTTTGCTGGCAGGATGTGAGCTGGGACTGTCTGGTGGCAATCCACAAACTGGTTTCAGTGTGTCTGAGTCATATGTATGAATGTTCCCGCCAGTGGTCCTGATTTGACCACTGTTGGGGTGTGTGGGTGGGCTAGTCCTGTCATTGGCTAGTGAGGGCAGCAGCTCTTACCTAGCTTTTAGGATAAGAAGGGGACCACTGCACCCATTCCTCAAAGATCCTGGAGAAACCTGAATTAGCTAAGACTTCTAACAAGCTGTGAGACCTGCGAAGAAACGAGACCCATCGGAAGGAAGTCTGGCTACCAACTATTGCTGTTGTCCTGGAGGAGACCTGTCTTGCTGAAGATCTTTAGCAGTCCTCTGAGGGAGCTACAACCCTTGGAGTGGAGGGAACATCCATTCCTGACGTCTGCTCGGTACCCTGCAATGAAGAGGCTTCAGAAGTGTCTCGAGACCGTCCTGTGGCTGACCAGCTCTGAATTTGGGCTATCGTGCTGCCGATGTCACGGTTCCGAGTTTCAACTTGGAACTTGGGGGATCCTCAGCTATGAGACTAACCTCTGCAGAATTTCGGCGTCCTAGCATCTAGGGGACGAACCCGAAATAGGAGGGAAAGTCCAACCGTGGCTGTTGAGTCCCTTTTTCATCGCCGTGCTGCATTGATTACCGTCCGAAATTGCTTACCTGACCCAAGTCCAGTCTTGAGAGGGGTGCTGCGTCGGGTTTTGCTGCATTCTTCATTCGAGAGTGCTTGCAACAGTGACATACGCTAACCGGAGATCAGCTAGAACCTGCAACCCCCGTGAATTGAGGACTGCTACTTTTGGGAGGAAAAGCAACCTCAGACCCTCTTCCTTTGTCCTGCCAAGTCTGGGGAAAAATTGGAGTATGGGGGGTAATTTGCAGAGCTATGTACCTACCCCTATACTACTTATAATAAACTTTATTCTAACACTATTGGCTTTGCCATTGCTTGATTGCGAAAGACTTATAAAAGTTCGGGCTACTTCTGTTAGCTAGTTTAACTTGTACTCTGACAATTAGAACCCTTCACTGGACCCCAGAGACCCAACCTGCATTTGTTTCCTGCTTCAAAGATCGTGTGGAACTTTACCTGAACTATTGGGCGAAAGCCCCCAGACAATTTAGGGCTGGAAAATTTGAGATGGGCTCAATTCTCTGTGGACCTATAAGTGCATAATATAATCTTATCTTTCCTTTGCAGGAGGTTGTGTTGAATATTATGCTTTTTTTTCAATTGAACATTTTATTAAAGTGATCATGAACAGAAACACACTTTCATTTGCATCGCATTATAAAGCCCAGAATACAGAAGCTTGGCCATAGATGAAAACAAGCTGAATCACTCAGAGCGCACTCCCACCTACCTATAGCCAGACAAATGAATCAGCCTTGAAGCCAACGGGTTAGAGGAGGTCTCCTGGTAAGGGCAGGGAATCGATCAGAGTAGTCCATAAAGGGTGCCCAGGATGTTAGGAAGGAGTTCAAGTTTCCTGTGCGGATGGCTGTGACTTTCTCTGCCGCTGCGATCTCCCAACATTTGGACCACACAGAGGGACCGTCCACATGCTTCCAAAGTCTAGCCATTGCCACTTTCGCCACTTAGTAGGAGGTGTGTGCGGGGTCGAGAGAGCCGACCATCAATTGGGAAATCCCCACCCCCCGAGAAAAGTCTGGGTTATACCAAATAGGAGTGAGTGGGCCCCTCAAACCTCTAATGCCCCGTTTTCTCGCTGCCGCTTTCCAGGAGTTGACAGTGACCATTGTGGCCGTGAGTGGGCCCAGGCTGGGCCGCGTTTTGATAGCGGGTAGGTGGGGTAAGCCTGATGGGAAGGAGGTGCACCATTCCTCCTCTAGCTGTCTCCATAATGGCTGGTTTGCGGACCGAGTCCAGGTGTAAGCATGGGCTAGTTGTGCTGCAAGCGCATATTTAGCTACATCCGAGACCCCAGCCCTCCCGTGAGCCTACCTCGTAGCAACATTTTCTTTGAAATTCTAAGCTTCTTTCCTCCCCAGATGAATTTTAATATGTTTCTATGAAGGACGCAGAGTTCACTCGACGGGATGATGACCGGTAGAGACAGGCATTGATATAACAATCTTGGGAGCAAGTTCATTTTCATTGCGCCAATTCGCCCGAACCAGGAGATCTCTTGGTTTTCCCACTGCCTTAAGTCTTTCCGAAAATCATCCCATAGACGAGGGAAATTACATCGCTAGAGAAGGGAGACGTCACTAGGGATCTGCACCCCAAGGTATTCGATAGTCGACCCCACCCAGGGGATTGGTAAACGAGGCTCAAGCTCAATCTGCTGGGCTTTGGAGAGGTTGATTGCTAGAGCTGATGACTTGCCCAAGTTAACCTGAAACCCAGAAACTGGCCGAACTCCTCAATTTCCTCCCACAGGGGATCAAGGGAAGAGAGGGGAGCAGTTAGGGTAAGTAACACATCGTCTGCGTATAGCGCGATCTTATATTCATGCTTCCCAATTGTAAGCCCTTTTATCCCTGGGTTGCGTCGGATCCGCGTCGCAAAAGGGTCCATTGACAAGGCAAAGACCAGTGGCGAGAGGGGGCAGCTCTGCCTAGTACGCCTAGTAATTCTGATGGACTCAAACATGGCACCATTAACTCGAAGCTGGGTAGAGGGGTATTGATAATTGTCCAGGATCCATTTGATAAAGTTAGGCCCAAACCCCAGGTGTACAAGCGTCGCTTTGAGATAGCCCCAGTCCACCAGGTCGAAGGCTTTATGCGCATCCAAGGACAGGACCACCAACCATGCTCTCCCCCCTTCTTTGGGTGCTTTCTACAATATCAATGGTTCGACGGATGTTATCTTGTGGTCCCCTTCCCGGGATGAACCCAGTCTGATCACAAGAGACAAGATGAGGAAGAAAGATTTTTGAAAATATTTTCCCGTCATTATTCATGATGGCAATAAGTCTATAGGAGGAGGCTAGTTCTGGATTCTTCCCCGGTTTATGGATAAGAACTGTTAGCGATTCCGCCATGGATCTGGTGACTGTGCCTGTGGTGAGGAAGGACAAGATGGGGGGAGACAAGATTTGCGCAAAAGTCTTATAGAATTTTGCAGTGAGGCCATCAGGCCCCGGAGCGGTGTGCTTTAGAGATTTAATGGCATTGATTATTTCCTCCGCTGTGATTGAATTTTCGAGAGAGGATACAGGAGAGTCAGGACGAGAATTGCAAGAAGGGAAAAAAAGAGGGCAGGTGCCTGGCATCAATGGGTGGTCCGGCCATTATAGTTTTGTGGTGGTCCACCAGCACTGCCAGCTTCTCGCCTCCGTGTACCAAGCTTTACCATCAGCATCGAGAAGGCGTGGAATGTTATTCATGCAGTGTTTTTCTGAGTTTGTATGCAAGTATTCGGTTCGCTTTATTACCCTTACTATAATAGAATTGTTTTGTGAAGGCTAGGGATCTGGCAGAGCAGTCAGCCCAGTGCATTTCGGGTGCAATCCTGGCTTTCATTAAGGCCCGGTGTACTTTCCGTGACCAGCCGGAATGTAATTCTTTCTCCAAGGCAGCCACATCTTTCTCCAATCTTGCCCCCTTTAAGCACGTAATTCGTCTCTGTTCCGCCCCTGCGCTGATTAGCGCACCCCTCACCCCTGCCTTCATTGCGTCCCAGGTAATAGCAAACTTTGTGTCCGGAGTGATGTTTTCAGCGAAGTAGTTGGTGATTGTCTCGCCAATCTCTCTTCGGACAACCTCATCAAGTAGGATGGGGTCATAGTTTCCAAAACAGTTGGGGTGGTGGAGGGTGGCCTGAGATGCTCAGGCTTGCAGATAAGGGGGCATGGGGTGAGAGAGACTGGTGAGAATCTACACCCTATCCAGGCATGGGTAGCTATCGCTTGAGATAAGTAGTATGTCGATGCGTGAAAAGCCTCTATGCGCATGCGAGTAATGGGTGTAATCCCGCACCCCAGCATTGAACAGTCTCCAGGCAACCACTGTTCCAGTTTCCCTGAGAAGCCTAGCAAAGGACAGCGCCTGGGCGAAATCTGATTTAGTTGGGGGCCGGGTTTTGTCTAACAAGGGATCCGGGACCAGATTAAAATCCCCACCCAAGAAGAGGACCCCTTCTGAAAATACCAGGATAGTTGGGATGAGGTCGGCAATTAACTTATCCTGGGCAGAGTTAGGGCAGTAGACAGTGGCTATGGTAATGGGGCGTTCAACCAACAGTCCCTTGACTAGGAGAAATCTCCCATTAGGGTCCCTCTTTACAGTGAATCTGGATAGGGGGACCTTTGAACTCAGCAGAATAGGTACACCCCTTTTTTTCGCCCCAGAGGAGGCAAAGAATGCTTTTTGGAATCTCTTAAATCTAATGCGCTTTTCATCTGGTTGCAATAAATGAGTCTCTTGGAGAAGAACTATGTCCCCCAACAACAGATCGAGCCTATGCTCCACGGATCTGCGTTTCCCACGAAAATTAAGGCCCTGGACATTCCAGGAGATGAGTTTGAGTGTGTTTACTATCGTCTTGCCCCATGTGGGTAACATTGGCTGCGAGGAGAGACCTCTCACGTGCAAGATTCGATGTAACGGAGTAGATGCAATGACAGTGTGTTTCAAAAAAGGAAGTAAAGGTCAACATGAAATATTTATCCCCAACTTGAGAGAGGAGAGGGCAACAGGTACTCAACCAACCAGAGATAGTCATAGGGCTCCCTCCCCTCTCACCCCCCACCCCAATCCAGTGAACCATCATACCCAACGGGGCAACTGGAAAAACTCTAGCAATGAGCACAGTGGCCAATTGGGCCCAGCGCGGCAGCGGATAAACAAATCGAATGTGGTAGGGAACAGTGCAGAACAGGCTCGACAGGCAGCACCAATCCCTGCGCTGCAATTCAGGAGCCTAAGGAGTATCAGCGATTACTCCCCCCCCCCCCCCACCTCCCAATCTCCCTACCCAATGATCCAGGAGGTCCTCATGGGGGTGATAGAACCAACAGTTGCATCCCAGATTAGCGAGGCCCATCAGGGCACGCCAGCGAAGGAAGAGCTCATGGGTCTAAGAATACCCACCCATGAGAGCTTTGAGTCAAACTGAGTCAGGCTTTTCAGGGGGCGGGGGGTGGCCCGGATTCTGCGTTTTCTGCTGACCCTTGACCAGGAATCTTCTCCTAGAGTTCCTGGGAGTGTATCTCTCGGTCCGATACCTCGGCCTCCTCCCCGACGCCCATGAGCTCTGCGGCCTCCTTCAGGGTGAAAATTTGGCGCTGCGTTTCCTACCAGGAACATTTTACTGATGTAGGGAAGCCCCACAGGTAGAGTGTCTTTCTTTCACATAGCCAGACAGTAAATGGTTCAAGGGCCTTCCTTTTCTGGAGGGTGGAGGCTGCAAAATCCTGGTATAGTAGGATATTGGACCGTCTGAAGGAGATTTGCTGCATTGCGCATGCTTCCCGCATGATTTCTTCCTTTAATTTAAAGAAATGAACCCTGGCTGGGACATCCGGAGGAGCAGAGTTGGGTTGTGTCGGGGACGTTCTGTGGACCCGGTCTAACTCCAAAGGGGAGTCATTGGGGAGAGTGACAATGAATCGAAACAGGTCTCGAACATAACCCTCCAGGTCTGGATCAGGGACGGACGCTTGAATTCCTCTAAGGGGGATGTTATTCCTTCTAGCCCTGTTCGCCGCATCCTCCTAATTCACCTTGAGTGCCTCACAGCGCGCCTCTAGGGCCAGCAGTCTCTCCTGGGCCCTCTCACATTCATAGGACTGCTCACATAACGCGATCTCCACCTCCGCCATTCGATTCTCCACTGCTTCTACTCGCTTGTCGAGGGAGTCGATCTTCTTTGTTACATTCTCTGTCCCTTTTTGAATTTCTTTAGTTAGGGCAGCGAGTATGTCTCTCAGATCCATTTCGTGGCTAAGTTCTCAGATTCTGGTGTCTCCTGGGCAGGATTGGAGCCCCCTGAGTGTTCTCTCGGAGAGTCAGCCTTTCGTGGTTTATCCAGGGTGTTATTCCCCAACAGCATAGCAATGTCCGTTTGTTTGGTGGACTTGTTGCTTTTTGCCATAGCAGCGAGCTGCGTGCGAGGCGGTGGGATACCGAAGGGGGGATACTGGGGGGCCCACTCGACTCCCTCCTCTGGGGACCCAAATTCCCCCGATGATCCACTCAATCCACGGGGACCTGAACCGATGGTCAGAGGGTGCTGGTGGGTAGTGCCTCTGGTTGTAATGCATAGGGGGTTTTAGAGGCAGGGGGGAAGCCCCCACTAAAATGGCTTCCAAATCGGGAAGAGAGCGAGAGAGCGCTGGGGGGGGAAGATCGGCCCAGTGAGAGCCCACTTTATGCAGAAGTGTAGGGCAGGGCACCGGGGACCCCCAGGGGGGAGTTCAGGGACGCTGGAAGCAGGTGAGGGTGCAGGAGCTCCATAGAAAGCAGTCCCGTGGTGGGGAAGATTCGGCCAAGAGGAGGGACCAGAGAAATGTCCGGGTGAATTCAGAGGAGGGGGGACCGCTGGGGCCCCCAAGGAGGCCAGACAGGATGAGCCGAGGGCCCCCAGAGCGCGCCCAGGGAGAGGGTACCGAGATCCAACACCCCACAGGGCAGTACCGAACTGATCGTGGTGCAGCAGCGGGGGGAGAAGGGCAGCCCCGCAGATCGGACCCAGCGTATCACCAAGTCAAAGACCCAGGAGCTCAAGGCGAAGGTGTCAGGAAGCAGCGTGGGTCCTCCCACGGAGTGGCCTCCAAGGTAAGGTGAGTGGAGGAGCAGGATGGGCCAAAGGCGCCTGGGCCGCAAGGCCAGCAGCAGTGTCCGGGGACTCAGAGGCGAGAGGTGCTGCAATGAGATGGCAGATAGACAGGAGATCCAGGGGCCAGTTCAGCAGAGAGTGAGTCCACCGCCCACTGAAGAACATGGAAAGCAATGTGTGCGAGGGCCCCTCTCTGGAGCGTCGCTCGGCCCGGGAGTAGCAGTGAGGCCAAGATGGGAAGACCAGCCAGGGACCAGGGCCCCCAATCACAGCATCTCCGGAAACGGAGGAGCCAGAAAGGAGATGCCGTCGGGTGGCCGGGGGAAGACAGCCACTTACTTGGTTAGTTTTCTCCGGCAGGAGCAACGTCGCACCCAGAGTTCACCAGTGGGGGTGCCGGGCAGACAGCTGATGGAAAGCCGTCTGGTGCCAGGGGCTGCATCTACACTGCAGGGGGCGATGGATCCAGCCGAATGGGTCCGGGAGCGCCTGCTTCAAGGTAACAGGATCATAGTGTTATGGGGAGCTGTCCGTTAAGTTCGCCGCCACTGCATCAGAGGATCAGATGTTCTGTGCACATGCTGCTTTAATGCCAGGACCAAAAGGCTTGCTTATGGACGGCGGCTTCCCCTCCGTACGGGCTCCATGGAACTCCAGAAAGTCACTGCCGCCGTTTTCTCTGCTTGCGTTTCAGGGCTGCCAACTTCTATTTGGAAGTGCCGATACAGACAGATATGGCCCTCAAGCGAAGTCAAGTCCTTTCCTTCTCATTCCCGCCGTATGATTTATCTAACTTAACGGAGCGGAGAGCCGGGGAAATTGCACTCGTTGCTTAGAGTTAGCCATGAGCCTCTAGGCAGCGATGCCACACGTGGCGGCTCCAAGCCACGCCCCCCATATTATGCCCTTTTAATAAGTTAATGTATATATGTATCTATTTTCACTAGTGTTGTGTGATAACTCTACTTGCCAGTAGTCATTTTTCCAGTGTGTTTTGTCCAATAAATGGTCATTGTATTTTTATACATCCTGTCTAAGTGTAATCGGTGATTCCCATTGTGTAAACTCATTTTGGACCCTTTACAAGCTCGCCATCTCTGAAGACCATAGCCTCGACCGCCTGTTACTGCTACCTGAACTGGTTTGGCTACAGCTCCCCACAATTGTCCCGGTCACAATATAGTTTGGCCTTCTATACATCTGTCCACCAGGCCAGAGTATAGAAAATCAGTCATAACAACATTGAATAGGGCAATGGGTCTATATGATATCACAGTTATCAAAGATTTTAACATCGTTTTTGGGAGACCATGGCCTCCTAGGGCCTTGTTGAACAGACTTGCAAGTAAGGGGGCCAGAGATGCTCTGAAGATTTTGTAAAATCGTATGGTATATCCATCTTCTCCTGGCCATCCCACTAGGCATACCTTGTATCACACTAATAATTTCCTACAGGCTGACAGGGTTCTCCATTCTTAAGCCCTCCTCCCTCAGTCTTGGAACTTTCGGCGTATCCAAGTACCCATTTGTATCCGGCTCTCCTCCTTGGAGGTCTGATTTGTAGAGCCTTTCATAGAAGCACTTACATGTGTTGCTATCACCTGCTTATTTCGTATTGCATGTTCCCCGGGGCCCTAGTAAACTCCCAACTGCCCTGACTCTTTCTCATGTCTTAACCTGCATGCCAGCAGTTGTCCGTCTTTTCCTCTTTTTCATGATACTTTTGCTTTAGGAATCTTAGCTTATATTCTGTCAGGGAGCTATACTCTGTCTCAAACAACAGAAGTTCATTTAACTTTGCATTTTGTGTCTTTAGTTCCTTTAACACCTACTGATTGTCTTGGCTATATTTCAGCCTAGATTGTACCCCACTAATAATCCACTAATAATCCTTCTCAGCTCAGATTCCCTGGCCTTCTCTGTCCCTGTTTCTGGGCGACCCCAATGCAATCAGCTCTCCCCTTAGTGTGGCCTTCTCATGCTTTGGCTATGTCTACCTCTGCAGTATTGTTCAGTTCTATGTATTCTTGTATTTTAATATCCATCGTTCCTCTTTCCTTTAACAGGTAGTCATTGCAACTCCACTTCCCCGTTTAGTTGCGGGTAGTCCAGACCTTGAATCTTGCGCATACTAAATCGTGATCAGATCATGGCATTGCATGCATGCACATTTCCACCAGCCAAGGGGTGTAAGGTGTGTTCCACGAAAATGACATCAATGCGTGAAGCAATCGTGGACCGAAGTGGAAGGTAAACCCTGTGTCATCTCCTTCACATACTTTCAATGCATTTGTCAGGCCCAGGCATTTTCTCATGTCACAAAACTGTTGCTGCATCTTTCTTGGGAACCCATGCGCTGTTGCCCCACTTCTCCTAATCTGTCTTTTGCGGGTTCAAGCACCCTTTTGAAGTCCCCCATAGTATCAGGGCCCCCAGCGCGAAGTTACCCAGCAGTTAACTTCCTCCCAATTCTGCACCTGACCAGTGTTTGGACAGCTGTGTTGTATGTGTGCTTTGTGTGAAGGTGTTTGGGTGTATGTTTATTCTTGTCTCATCTGAGGGATGTGCGAGTGATATCAGAATGTGTAATGTCACAAGTGGAATGGATGCATGGATTTTGAGCGTTTAGGACTGTGCTGACCCCAGTGTTTTACCCAGGTCAGTTGGATGGATGAAGCCTGGGTGGTGGGCTCCGGTGGGTCCTGCGCCTTTTATCTGGATTGATGATCTACCTCATTATGATTATAGTATTTATTGAGCATCGACCTAGCTTGGAGAAGCAGAAGAACGCTTTGCGGAGGTATACAACAATACAGATACACAACAGAGCACTTTTCAGAGGTAACCGAACAGCCGTACGGGGGGGTAACATGGAGAGGGGCACAAAGGGGTACCTTACTAAGCAACTGAATACACCTACTTGAAAGGTACTTACCTCCTGAACCCACTGCTGCCCAAAGAAGGACCCACTATCCCCAAACGAAGGACCCACCACCCAGGGGAGTTGAAAGGAAGCAGGAAGTTGGATATTACAAGCTAGACTGAAAATGAAATGACCCAAGGAGCATTGTGAAAGACCAAGGAGGAATTTCGGAGGAACCTGGAAGAGCTGAATGGACGGTTCCCTAGCCTGAATATGTATGAATATGTATGCCTTGTATTTGCATAGGACAAGTCGTTATGAAAGGGGTGCTGTATCTGAATGAGGAAGATATAGGTGCCCTTGATATGTGAGTGTGCGCTACTTTGGAAGATGCGATTGTGCAGGAGCGACTGAGAGGAGCCTGAATCCCAGTCATCAGGCGTGGGCAAGGAAAGGGGCTTTCCAGTAAGTCATGAGAAAGACAGGGGAGTTGTTGCCTGGTGTGGTAGCCATGGAAACTTGCCAATGCAAATGCCCTGTGAGGTGAGTGCAGGTGCTGAGTTGTGAGCCGCACAAGACACATGACGTGGACCACCATTTTGGAGAGCGCTCTTATCGAGCTTGGACGTGCGTGGACTGAACGCGGAGGAGGAAAGGATTATGACAACATGTGGAAAAGTGTAATGATCTGGAAGCCTGGGAACTTGTAGCTATGAAATAGGTCCTATAGATATATATTTTCATAAGTGCTAGTGCTTTGGGAATATATTTTCATAAGTGCTAGTATGTTGGCTATGTCTGAAAATGGCATGTCCCAATGAGGTAGCAGCAACCGTAAATGTAATGGGAAATGAAGCGGGTTTTATGGTCCGAGATTGACTTGTTTATTTTTTCATTTATTTAATTTCTAAAGGGCTGCTAGAAGCGCTGCAACAAGACAAACAATAGGATCAACAGAGAGGATACCAGGAGGGTACATGGAGGACCCGGGCAAAATATAATCCTAGAGAGATTACTCAAAAAGAACAGTTTTGAACTTTCTCTTGAAAATTGGAAGGCTAGCGCAGAGCCGGGGTTCAGGTGGGAGGGCATTCCACAATGCGGAATAGAAAATGGGTAGCAGCCACTCTGAACCATCACCAGTTTGGCCTTTGGCATCGAAAGTAGACCTGAGTTGTTTGACCTCAGGCAACGTCTGGTCAGAAGCCATTTCAATTGCTCTGCCAGGTAGGAAGGGCTCCTGCCAAAAAGGCAGGAGTGTGCAATACAGAGGGTATGAAACTGGATTCTCTCTTGGCGATGGGCAGCTAATGCATAGCTCTCCGGGACGATGATACATGATCCGTTCTACATAATCCCATTACAGTCCTTACTGCATTATTCTGAACTACTTGCCGACGGTTTAGTTCACCTTTGCCAACACCTAGCAAACTGCGCGCACAGTAATCAAGACGGCTACCAATGATTGCCCTGGCCACCGTGGCACAGCTTGAAATGTCTAGGTAGGGCCTGATTTGTGTCAGGAGTTTGATGTAGTAGGAGGAGTTGGACACCAGACAGCCAATGTTGTGTTTCATAGAGAGCTCTTGGTCGATAGAGACACTTAAGGGTTTTACTTTTTTCAGGTTAGGGAGGATACAGTGTGCAATTTGGACATGTGCATAGGCCTGATCCAAACGGCGGAGTTTAGGGCCAGTGCCCAAAATTATAATCTCTGTTTTGGAGTTGTTCAAGGCTAATCCATTTGATGCCATCCAGCGATAAATTAGGTTATAGGCAGCATTGATGACTGTGGTGTCTTTTGTGTAATCACCAGAGAGCAGAAACAGACACTGGGTATCATCAGCGTAGTTCGCGTAGCAGGTGCCGTGTGCGTCCAAAAGATCAAATAGGGAAAGCATAAATAAGTTGAACAAGGCGGGAGAGAGGCAGGAACCCTGCAGGACACCACATTGTAGGAGGGAGCACTTTGACGTGGCATCTCCATGGAAAACCTTGACAGAGCGCTCTGATAGAAATGATACCACCCATTTTACTGCTTCCTTACAAAAGGATGCCCGATCAAGCAGTCTGCTGGCCAGAATAGAATGATCGACCAGGTCAAAAGCATCTGGTAGATCCAACAGCATCAGTAGCAAGGTCTTGCCCTTATTTATAGTCTGTAGAATGTTGGTTTTCAGGTGCAGCAAAGTGGTCTCAGTGCTGTGTGCACTCCGAAAACCTGATTGTTTACATCCTAGGATACTGTTTTCAGTTATAAAAGCCTGAATCTGTTGGTGAGCTACTTTTATACAACTTTGGGGTGTGGGGGGGGGAGACAAACCTTTGTTTGGCAGTGGGCGCTGGCTTTGTTCAGTGGTTCAATGTGAAAAAGGGTCACATAGTAAATGTCCAGTCCTTTAATGGACATTTACTACGTGACCCTTTTTCACATTGAACCACTGAACAAAGCCAGCGCCCACTGCCAAACAAAGGTTTGTCTTCCTCCCCCAAGCGCTTAACCATTCGGTAACCTAGGAGTGGCTCCCTAGCCAAACCATGTGCCAGGTGGCAAGCTAACAAATCGATCTACAACAGAGAGAGGGTGCGCAGAGGACCTACGATCCCGACACCAAAGCTCCTGAACTTACTGAAACTCTAATTTTATACAACACTTTCAGAAGAAAGATGGAATTGGTGATCAGGCGGAAGTTACTCGCCACCAGAGGGTCTAGCAATGGCTTCTTAAGGAGAGGAGTGATCCAAGCTTGCTTCACATCGGTCGGCATGAACATATCCTTAAAAGAGAAATTCACACATTTTGTGATTAGGGGGGGGGGGCAGTAGTTGGAAACAGGCTTTAACCGTTTTAGCCGGACATGGGTCACCCTTGCAGCTTGTAGGCTTTAGTTTGGATAGGAGAACACTGATATCTGCTTCATTTACCTCAGAGAAGGAGAAGGGTTTAGTGTTGCGCTCACCTGGTATCCCCAGGGACGCCACCCAGCTGGGTTACTCGCTGGTATGCTTCTCAGCTTTGCCCTGATGTGGTCTGCGGGGAAGGTTCTACCTGAAAATACAGGAGGACTGTGTTCAAGACTGACTGACTGGGGTAAGTATCCTCCCTTCACCCCCGTATGCTTTCAGTCCCTCTGGTGCCCTCTCCTCACCTTGTGGTAGAATTAGGCGTGCTCTCCGTCCTGCCTTCTTTGTAGGGGCGTGTTGTCTTTCATGGGCGAGTGCGGTCCAGTTACTTCACTGACGCCGGCCCGTTTGATATTGTTCAGGGAGGTCTTATTGCTGTTCTTTAGTTTTGTTGCTATCCTGCATGCCTTTCTTTGTTTAAAATGTCTCTTTTTTTTCTCCCTTAGGTATGCGGAGCTTCAACGCGGCGTACTGGCTTGGTTGAGCCCTGCTGGTAAATGATGGCGCATTAAGAGCGCTATGATGCGGTAAGTAAGCGCTATGCGCAGTGCTGCAAAGTCTTGCCTTTGCTAACCTATGTTTTCCTTCCTTGTAGGTCGCAGTGTTCTTCAGCGTGAGTGGAATGTCCGGAGTGGTGCCAGCTGAGAGGCGACCAGCGAGATAAGCCTTTTGGGCAGTTTGTAATTTGTAAATGTCTCTACAGCTTTCTTTAATGTTGCCTCCATCTTCCTCTTTCAGGTTGTTCTGTCCGGGAGGCGTGCAGATTCGAGGAAGCTGTTCTCAGTAGCTGCGAGTGTTTAAAGATGAAGACTGCAGGTAAGATGCTGCTGCTAATGATGTTCCTTTTGTCTCCTTGCAGGTTCTGCTTCTTCGAGGTTCGAGGGAATAGCTGGACACGGTGAGCGTCACGTTGCAAGATGCAAAGTAACACGAAGCATGTTCTGCAGTCAGGGTGTGGTTTATATAGCCCAGGTAAAGTAGTACCAGGGAAAGTAGTTCCAGGCCTGCCACACCCAAAACACTAGACCGCATAGCTTGGTTCTTAAGAACCAAGCTATGTGGATGCCTCCATGTTGGCTGACCATACAATAAAGTAGTTCCCAAGCACATTGTTGTTCATGGTGTATGAGCCTAGCGCCATAGGCGCCAGGACTGGCCCCATGAGGGCTTTTGAAGAGGATGCCAGGCTCTAGAGGCCCCAATCCTGACTCCACCTGGCCAATGGGTCTGCCAGAGGGGGTTTTGAGCGAGGGTCGTGACATTTAGGTGCAGATAATTGGGAATTATCATCGGCAGAAAATGGAAGAGTGGAAATATGTGAACAACTGGATTCGATGTATTCTTTGTTTGATTCCAGTTATCTTATTAATCATGGCCTTTTCAATTTGGGAACACCATTCATAATCTTTAATGATCGTAGAGGTACTGGGGAAACAATCCTCAACTTCTTTAAGGATCTTAAGTAGTTCCTTTGTATCTGAGGCGGCCTCAGTGATTCTTTGTTTATAGACACATTTTTTAGCTTCACATAGTGCCTCTTTGTGTTCTTTTGCTGCAAGATTATAGTTTACGTTGTCCTTGTCTGAGGGTGATTTTTGCCAATTCCGAAATGTTTTGATTTTCTTGAGTTTCAGATTTTGTATTTTGGAAGAATACCACATTTTCTAGTACAAGGTTTGACTGGGACTCAACTTCAAGGGAGCTAAAGTATTAACTTCTTCACCCATCATCTTGTTATACAGTGCTGAGAGGCCCGATACAGAGTTGTACTGAGCAAGGTTATTCAGGTAGGGGGCAAAAAGAAGAGAAGCTAGCGCCTCAGGTGTAAATGTTTGTAAAATTACAGCAGAGGACTTTCCCCTGTGGATGTGGAACTTACTTTTAAGCCGTTACCATGGAGTCGTGATCAGACCAGGGGCCAGATTGAACCACAACTTCATGAGGTTCGATTCCATGCGCCACAACCCAGTCTAGAATTCTGCCACCAGAGTAGTGAGTGGGTTCAAGAATGTATTGCGAGAAAAGATTTTTCAGTGCGTTCTTTGCTCCAACACCATTTGAGATTTAGGTTTGAGTGAGGCAGAGATTAATTCACTTAGTTTCATGGTGAAGTCTGGCATGTGGACGGGGGGATGATACAGAATGCATAACTTGAGTGTAGAGTTGGCATTCAGTTCAATTTCTACTACTACGGTTTCACAGTTGGGCACAGAGGACTCACAATGTTTGTGTACAGCATAGTTTGGAGGCTTTGCAGGATTGATGTTGTGGAAGAGCAACAGAGACCTTTAGGAAAATAAGTTGAAGAGGAGTAGACCCTCACTCTGGTGGCAGACACGTGAACGTGTAATTTAGGCCGCATGCCCCCCTCCCATCTAAACATTGTAAACGTTTGAAATATTGTCCATTGGGGCAGCCATGCTGCCCCTGTCCCAAAAAGGTAAGTCAGGACGTAGATACAAAGTAAATTGAAAGTGGCAGAGAATAAGTGAAAGAGGTATATATGTGCACATTTATGTAAGTGATGGAAAATATTACATGGCACACATTAATTTAGGAAAACACAGAAGATAGCTCCCTGACATAAGAAACATTACCCACACTCAATAGACATTAGAAAACACATCAGAAAAAGGCCCATAACAATAGCAAAGGGATTCATTCCGTTCAAAATGGAAGCCACACCTTGCATTACAAATGGCTCCAGGCCTTCAATGTCATGGAAATTCAAAAGTGCTGAATAAATCAAAAATATAGGGCTGTGTGGAGTTTAGACCAATAGCAATTAAAGCTAAAGTTAGTGAGAAAAGGGAGGGCTTGGACAAAAGCCAAGATGCAATCATTTAGCAGTTTAAATAATAGAATATATTATTTTCAAGGGTGCTGCTCACAAAAGAAACTGGCATAAAGTCAGAAAACAATAAAGTAGATAAATTAAGCCAATGATAAACCAGACAGCTAATCTATGTCCTTGGTAGGCTGTCTGGAGCATGCATCATCCCAGAACTGTTTTTTCTAGTAACATATGCCTTGTGATTCAGTAAATGTGGAAAGCAACCAGTCAAGCTAATTAGCATAATATGAGGTCATTGAATTATTGTGCAGTGCTTTGCTTTCTATAGAAGTGTGTTCGAAATGGACTAACTCTGAATCTTTCCGTGCTACTTAAGCATCTGCGGCATGGGAAATGCTCCCAGCTAGTTGAAAGAAATAAAGGCTACTGTTTCTTGTACTCTGTGTGTCTTCATCGAAGCAGGGCTGGCTGAATGGATACCCCATCTCTACAAAGTGATGCTATGAAAGTGAACATTTAGCATAGTAGTATCTCAGTAGTTTGATGAGACATGTTCAGGATGGATGTGACTTGGAGTGCAGTAAATATAGATAGTTGATGAAGCCACATTTTGTGTGTGAACTTGTGGGGATTTGATTGTTGTGCTTGTGAACAGGTATGGATGTGAGGTGTACTGATCAACGTGACACTCCAGGGTGTGTGTGGATGATGCAATGTAGTCTACAGAGCACAAATTCAGCATCTGTTCTTTTTATGACTGCACTTGGAGGTGGGTCGGGAAGCATCCTGGACATTCCAGGTGTTTTGGAACTAGATGTTATGAGGAGAAGGGCATTTAAGCATGTTTGACTACACATGGACGCGGTTAAGTAATGGTGTGTTTGGAGTTAAGGAGGTGCTATTGGTGTGCCATGAGTTAAAAGCTCTTCTTTAGTGATGGCTGCATGTGGAGGTGTGTTGGATGTAAAGATTGGTGAATGGTGTGTATGGTGTTAAGGGGGCTCTGTATGTGTGTAGGTGTGTTTGGGAAAGAGGGGAAATATGTCATATGTGCGTTCTTCTGTCCCATCTGAAAGATATGCAAGTGTTGTCAGAATGTGTGATGTCACGAGTGGATGCTGACCCTAGTGTTCTACCCAGGTCATTTGGATGGATGGTGGGCACCAGTGGGTCCAGCTCCTATTATCTGCACTTACGATGTAACTTACTAAGCAGCTAAATGAACTTACTTGAAAGGAACTTACATTTAGGCTTTGTATAGTTTGCTTCCCTACAAATCGATCAAGGCCACAGTGATATGTCCTCACTGCCACTGCCCCTTCAAAAAGAGGTACTTTTCACCATATCCCTTTTCACTTTGCTTGTCTCGAATGCACATCCCGCTCCTGTGAAGAAAGCTACTACTGAGTTTTTATTCTCCTCTGATGCAAAGTTTACTTTACTAAATGCCTTTCCTCGGGTGGCTGGCTCCTTCTATTTCACAAAGTCTCTCTTCAATAAGGTGTGTTTTGTTGGGGAGTTTAGGCCTCTTGTTTTTTGCTCCGACCCTGACCTGGGTTTTGTACCCCTCATCCCTCTTTAGAATCTATCCCCTCATATTGATTTTCCCATGGCTGGATTTTCTTTTAACCTCCACTGGCTTGACGGGACTGAGGACACCACCCTGGACCCCCTATGACACATAATTTAATAACACAGAAAGTGAAACCTGGAAAGGAGACCCGAATTCTATATACCCCTGTGAACTCCACTTTCCACATTTTGGACCACCAAGATAAAGATTGCCACCGCTGTCTATCTCCAGTCTCCATCCCTCTTTCCAGGGTGTAGACACTACGGGGCCATTTGTCCTGGGCCCACTAAACCTAAACACCAATTCCAGGGTATAACATTCCAAACATGTTAAACAAACATATTGTCTTCTTTTGCAAACTTTTCACACTATTCGACATTGCCATTTTGCGAACCCCCTTGTTGCTCCACTGTAGGATACTCCCCCATACGCCCCTCTCATGTTTTCCCTTCTCCACGCTCCCTTATATCCTCTTTCCTTCCTTCCCGCTTAACACCCATTCTTGTCCCCTCTCCCCTCTTGTCCCCACCCTCTTTCTTCCCTCTTTGCCCCATTCCTCACCTCCTCCCTCTCCTGTCCCCCCTTATCCTGTGTCCACTTCCCTTTTTTCCTTCATTTCCACTTTAATTCCCCCTTTTTCGCCCCTTCTACTTCACCCTTTCCTGTCTTCTCCCGCCTCTTACCGCTATCTACCTTCCCTTCCCCATCCTTATAGTTTCCTTCATCCTCCACTCTAAATGTTCCCCCATATTGTTTTTCTTCCTCAATCGCAATGTGCTCCCTTCATCCATCCCCTTTTTCCCCCTACATTCCCTGCACTACCTTGCCCCCCCCCACTGTGCCCCTCTTACAGGACCTCACTTTCATCTCGTATTCATAGGGTTCATCCTCGTTGGCTCATTTCTTAGACGAGCGCTCAATTATTTTCATTTTCTTGATCCTGCTATCTTCCATCTATGATTGGTTTCATCTCTTCTTTGACTGTTTAACCGTTCTGTTTTAACCGTCCTCATCTGCCGGTTTCACTTTCAGCAATGAGCGCTGATGTCACCCTTTGAATGTTGTCATATGTAATTAATTTATACTCTAGTCTTTCATGCTCATTAGCTAGAGAGAAAGGGTACCCCATCTGTACCGGATGTCCTTGCCTCTCAGCCGCTGGTCAGTTCCCTACACACTTTCTATCTGACTAAAGTACAAGTCGAGGGGTCTTGGTATAGTCGAACACAGGACACTCAGTATTCTACCCGCTTGCCCAATCCTGCTCTGGCCAAGATCTTCGCTTTCTCCGAAGAAGGGTATCCAGTGATTGCATCGAATATAAAGCATTGAATGACAAAGCATCGAAAAAAAACATCAAATGCTTTTTTTTCAAAGGTAAATGTTTTATTTGAATCATAATGGGTTTTAAGGGTTAAAAAACAGGAATTGGGGGGGGGGGGCCCATGAAAATAAAATGCACTCGATGCAATCACTATAAACCCCCAGAAGTAGTGCAAGCACACCACAACTGCTCTCAGCAATCATTTTCCTCCTCTGCTGCCTCCTACGTGCTCTATCCAGTTTAACTTTCATGCCCCTGGATGTCTCTTGGGGGGGGGGGGGGGTTGCTACATCTTCGGGCCTTCTTTTGTTGAACCTACTGTTCGCCTCTACAGTTTAGTCCAACTCCCAGGGGGTCTGTTCGCTGGCCTGCTCGGTGTAAGGATCTGGACCCAGGCTTCTCCCCTTAGCCCTGTCAAGGGTTTTCTCTTCAATCTCATGGGGGGAGGGAGTATGTTCAGCACCCAATCACCTAGTCTGCGTTCACGAGGGGGGCATTAATACCACCCTATATTCAGACTACTGGGTTTGGGGCTTCAGAGCTCGTACAGAGCCACCATCTGCTCTGTGCTGCTCTGTACCCCCTAGTGCTCGCCAGTTGTTCAATTTGTAATGCTTTATTGCTCAGACATGGAAATATCTTGGCTGCCCCCCACTCCCTAGCTCGATCTGTATGGGACAGAGGTGCAGAAATGTTAACTATCATTTTTATGGGAGACAAAGGCAATGGGGCTGGGCACCAGAGGGATGTGGCAAAGTCTTTGGTGTCTTCCCACAATCGTCCCCGTTACTAAAGTCGATGTCAGGGGAGCAGCTATAATTCAGATGTGAATGTGCAGCTCTGCTTCAAGAGGCAGGAAAGCGAGAGGATTCAAATGTGGGGCAGGGCAGTGGGGTGGGGTATTATGAGACAAAGGAAAACTGCCTACTGCCTTCTCAGCCTTTCTTATACTTCTGGACCCTGCCCCAACCAATGCCTGGCAAATGCCTTGCCCAGCCGCGGCGGGCAAAAGTCCTAGCAGGCCACTGAGCACAGCCAACCTACTAAGGAAGGTGACATGGTTGACTGCAACTCACATTTTAAGCAGCCCGTCTACTGATGCTAAAGTTCTTGCCTCCCATAGGTTAACTTTTTAGATGTCATTTTATCTCTTCACTCAAATAGGTAAATAACCTAATATCACCAGAGCAGGTTACATGTAATGCCTAGTACCAGGTAGACTGAAATCTTCTTTCCAGAATGGTGAAAGCACCTTGCAAGAGCGCATAGGCAGTACTGGGGACACTGCAGGAGGTTAACGCACGATTCTGCTTCGGCAGGGTGCCCGAGAGAGCATTAAAATGGCAAGACAAATAATGGAGAAGGGGGAAAATAAAAAAATACTGCATCGAAGACTGATAACTTCGCCATGGCAAGCATTCAAATCTTAGCAGATCCTACTACTTAAACATGCGGTCTGTACAGGTATACTGTACACCATAAGCAGCAGAGGTCAAACCGTAAGGCCATTCAGATTTATGTGCCGCGAAGGTCTTGTAACCTTTGGCAATTAACGCTGTTACGTGTTGCCTGGACCTTCGCTGGCACCCGCTGCTGTGGGGGCGGCCTAGACGGCACTCAGAGATAGGCTGGTTTGGGGGAGTAGAGGGAGGGGGTATCCCGGCGGATTTATATTAAAAAATAATATATAGCTTCCCTGCGCAGGCCACCCAATATTGGAACTCCCTCCCCCTTCATCTGCGAACCGACCAGATCATCCAAAGCTTCAGGAAAAACACAAAAAATGTGTTAGTCACAAATGACATATAACCCCACCTTGTCATCCGCTACTTTGATGTCATACATGTGGTGACCTTTGCAATGTACCCGTTTCCTGTGTGCATAATATGATGCTATACCTTGCTTTAATTTTTGTAATATACCGGTTTGCTTAATATGTTACCTGTTGTATTGTTATATTACACTCGCAATTTATTTCTGTATGAAACTGTAACCAGGAGGGTTTTTTTTAAAAAAATACTATAATTTTAAGGACAATTTAATAATGTAGCATAGGTTTGTATTTATTAATATTAGGGGATCTGCATTGCAGGGCTCTACCGTGTCCTTGCTAGGGGCACCTTCCCCCCCATGTTTTTCATGGGGTAGTAGGGTGAAGGGATGCTCTCTGGGGGTTGTATCTGGGCAGGGGTCCCCAAGGGGCAGTTGGAGGGGTCATCCAGATGGTCTGGGTGTTTGATTGGCCACACATTCGAGGTTTTTTTGAGTTTGCAGGAAGGGGGGGAGGGGTGCCACAGTGGGTTGGGAGCGGGGATGGAGCACCTAGTGTGCATGGCTAAGGGGGGAGGTGCTGCCCGGGAAGAGCCTTAGGGGTAAAGGGCAGTACCCTGGCAGTGTGGTCAGAGGGATCAGGGTGGGAGAGGACAGGGGCGCAGCCCGAGGAGGACCAAAGGGTCACCTTTTGGGTGGGTTGGAGGGCTCAGTACAGCACCAGATGTGTTAACGAGTGTGAAGGGAGTTGGCGAACACCATAATCCCTGGGTGCAGCAGCAGGGGGAGTGGCTAGGGAACCCCCTCAACTACAGGAGCTGAAGGGAATAGCACGTCCCGGGCTGGATATCTTGGTGTAGGGAGATGGCCGGAGCACTGACACCTGCACTGAGAGTGGGGAGAAATTTTGGACGACTCCCCCCAGCGGCTGTGCAGCGGTGATGGAGTTTGCAGTGAGTGGGCAATGATTTGAAAGGCCCCCAGTGGCAGTGCAGCAGCGATAGGGTGTACGCTCCACGCAACAACGGTTTGGACCAAGAGGTGAGCAGTTTTGGAACTGCAAGGGGCATTGGTTTTGGAAGGATTAGGTTGGTGGTGTGAAAGGATGTGGGAGGTGTATTTGGTGGGAAAAGGAGGAGATTAAAGAAATATAATACACACTAAAAGAATAGAGGAAAATAAAGAATAATTATGAAGGAAGAGTAGATATCCTATTTGGAACAGGATTGGGTGGGGAATATTAATAAAAGGAATGGCAAAGGAGAACTGGAAGGCCAGGAAGGGTGTTTTGAAAGGGATGATGAGGAGGAATAGAGTAATATTTGGGAGTAGCCGGGGGAGGAGAATATGATATGATACGTCATTTATAATGCACCTGCACACAAGTGTTTCGAAGAGGGACAATATGAGGGAGGGACACAAAGGGAGGACAAAGCAACAAGCTTTCTAAGCATTGTGTCAGAGCGTGCACGTCAGATACATCCCTTAGTATGCAGAAGGGCTGGAGGTAGTGCAAGGATACGGGTCAAAAAGGGGGGGGCTGATACGCGTGAGACTCTGAGGGTAGCCAGTCAGCGCTGTATACAGGGCGGGTCAGCAGGGGAGAGCGAGAGACAAAAGCAGAAGAAGAAGAGTAAAGTATTGAGCTGTGCTGGAGTTTCAGGTGGTCTGGCTCAAGTTTGAGATGGACAGAGAGGTCATTCAGAGGGAGGTACCTGCAGGTGGGAGAGATCTCCACCCCACTTTCGACTGGCGAGGAGTTGAACATCAGAGATTTGGAGAATCTAAGGAAAGGGCCCGAGAAGGAAGGAGCGAGAGGAGGGAAGGTGAAGATAGTTTGGTTCTATTTTAAAGTGAAGACAGGGATTGGGTGGTAAGTTTAAGGGTGATTGGTTAAAAATAGAGAAAAGGGTAGTAGTAAGGTGGAATAGGGTGTGGCCTACTCAAAGGTAAGGGGCATGAGGTATTTGCCCATGCCCGGCATAGAGCAAGAATAGGTTTTTTTTTAAACTTTATTTTTGGTGTTTCGTGTGTAAAAGATAACAAACATCAACAATGCGCCTTGTGATGCCCAAGCCCCCCGTCCCCTCCATTCTTTGTTTTTGATGGTACTGTTGTAGTCAGTGGTCGACACAGCTTGTTTCGGCCCTATGGTCGCTCTGGGGTGCGATCAGTGGTTTTCTTAGAGGTTGTTCGCAGAATCAATTTGGGGATCGTCCGGCATAGATAGCAGATAGTTAACGTAGGGACCCCAGATGTCTGGGGACCGTGCGTGTAGAGTTAGAGTCCTTATATAGTTTGCTTCCGTGTCTTGTCAGTACTCCACATCGTGTAGCCAGGACTGCACTGTGGGAGGTAGGGATGTAACGGTATTACGGTATACCGTTAAAGATACCGTGAACCACTTAATTGAACAATAATAACCGTCACATTGTTTATACCGGTATACCATTCATACCGTTAAGTGTGCTTTTCAATCTGATTTGGAAAGGCTGCAGTGAGCAAGTGCTGTGCAGTCTTGGTCGTGCACTGTTGGATGTGCTGTTTGCCAAGTAGTTTCAATTGGAGCAGTTTTTAATGCTATTCCATAAACCACACGTGCCTAACACAAAATCAATATGTCAGCAATAGGAAGAGTAAATAGTGCCAAGAAGCAAAAGGGTTTACTTTGGGTTGGCGGCTTTGGGGGTTATATATTTATAATGGATATTGTTTTCTAAACATATGAGAATGGGGGATTTCCCTGGTTCTATCATTGAATTTACATATAATAAGTCGCACTGCGAAATGTACTCCTCTCTGTGGGTATTCCCTGCTGCCATACCAAAGGGTAACATGTCTGTGATTACTGAACATCTTTTGGCCCGCAAGTAAACTAAAGGCTGTAACTTAGAGTGTGCATGTGTGAGTGCGCACAAGCGTATACTACCATCGGAATCCATTGATCTGTGGCATGCAGGTTATCAAGATGCCAACATGTTCATCTTCACCAGTAGCCAGTGGGGGGAGCTAAAAGCCTAAATGACCACTTAAGAGGAGCTATTCAGTTTGCTTTGCCAGTCGCAGCAGGGCTCCCACCCCGCTCCTATTCTCCACACGTGTGTGTTTGGTGGAAGCAAGGGGTGGCATTTCAGTGGTAAGTATGTTGAAAAGCCCAATTCTGGGTGCCTGGTTTTGTTTGTGATGATAAATCTGACAATTTATGACCTTTTAGAAAATATTTGTTAAGAGTAGTTAACTCCACCTGCTGTACCGCGATAACCATGTTATACCGTCATTTCGCAAGAAGGTTATTGTACCGTCATAAAACTAATACCGCGACACCCCTAGTGGGAGGGTGGCCTTTCCACCAGGTTATGGCAACTCTTCGTTTTGCTAGTATCCGCAGCAATCCAGCTAGCTTTCTCGTCGATGCATGTAGGTTTTTGGTATACCCTAGCATTGCCACTTTTGGGTTGTGGTCCAGGTGTTCTCATGTTATCAAGGAGATCTTCCTGAGGGCTTGTAAGAATCCTGCCGAGGATGTGCCGCATCTCTCACAGGCAGCGGACACAGACGGGTGGTGTTTGTGTATTCTGGCTGGTGTGTGGTAAACCTGGTGTAGAAAGTTGAAGTGTATAAGTTTGTACCTAGAGTTTAAGGACACTTTTTGTGTTTGCCATAGTATGTATGACCAGTCGCCTTCTAATATTATATGGTCTAGAGTTCTGTCCCATCGTTCTTTCTGAGCCGTTGGTTGTTTTGTGATGTTTAACAGTAGGTCTTTGTAGATGGTATACCCTAGCTTACCCTCCCCTTGTGTTTGTATCGTTCTGTGTAAAAGTTGCCATGTGGGGCGTTGTAACGGGAATGTTGGAAACCACAATTGAAGTGCATATCTGAGTGGGAAATACACTAATACGTCTAAGGAAGAGTCTGCTCCTTATTCTCGTGCTTGTTGGGGGGGGGGGGTCAGAAAGCACCCGTCCATAAATAGGTCGCTTAGTGTATCTATGTGCAGTTAATTGATCCACTGGAGGTATGCTTTTTCTGTTGCGAGTGGCACACCTGGGATGAATGTTGCCGGGAGCAGGAGGGAGTACCTGGTTGCCACATTGCATTTCTTTGCGATCTTCTTCCACACCTTGTATGTGGTCAGCACTATGTTCAGGGTTTTTGGTGGTACTTGGATTTCTGCTATGATGGTCGCTCATAATAAATTGCGGGTCATTAGTGCTCGTTCTATTTGGACGTGCAGGCTTATTGAATTGGTAGCATACCAGTGACCCAGGAAATGCATCTGCCGCCCAATAGTAGAGTTCTAGGTCGGGCAACGCTGGTCTGCCTTTCGCTATTGATTAAATGAGTGTTCGGTGTGCTACCCTTGCCGGTTTGCCCGCCCATATTAGCTCAAGGATTAGACTGCCTAGTTGTTGAAAGAATTTTCCTGACAGTAGTATTGATATGTTTACAAACAGGTAGAGCAGTTTAGGCAGTATTACAATTTGTACTATTGAGATACGACCCCATAGTGTAAGTGGTAGGTTTTTCCATCTGTTGACTTTGTCTCGCAGGGAGTCAGTCACCTCCCTATAGTTGTCGCGTAAGAGGTCATAGCTTCTATTCCCAGGTATCTGACACCCATGTATTCACTTCTGAATGTGTAATTGTCTATAAATGTTATTGTCCCGGGGGTTAAGGGGAATTAACCGATTTTGTGTGGTTAATTTTGAGACCTGAAAAGGCCCAAATCTTGAGTACCGCCCTCCTGACCGGGTGCAGGTTCACTATTGGGTCGCTGATAAAGAGGGCTACGTCATCTGCGTATAAGGATAGGATTAGTTTGTGGGGTCCTATGGTCGGGCCCTTTTCCAGTTGCCTGGCCCTGAGGCCTGCCGCTAAGGGTTCCATCGCTAATGCGAATAGCAGCGCCGATGGGGAAGCCTTGTCTGGTTCCTCTGCTTGGTTCTATATGTGTGGATTTAGCCTTCCCTAGTACAATGGTGGTTGGGGGATGTTTTTAAAGAAGGGCGACAAGGTCTAGGAAGTAGCTTCACAACCCCAGTTTCCTTAGCACCGCAAAGCGGTATGGCCATTCAACAGAGTCAAAGGCTTTCTCTGCATCCAAAAGGACTGCCACCGCCAGAGTTGACGGTTCAAGTGCCTCTACAATGCCAAAGTCTCCTGATTCCGAATGACACGTTGCGTCCTCGAATAAAACCTGCCTGGTCAGCTAAGAACAGACCTAGTATTAGGGGGAGTAGTCTTGAGGTGAGGATCTTGGCCAAAATGATTTTTTCGATGTTAGAGATATTGGTCTGTATGGTGCGCATTCTTCAGGTGGTTTCCCCGATTTATGAAGCAGGATGAGGTTCGCTTCACGCAGTGTGGGAGGTAGGCATCCTTTTGCTAGTGCCTCATTGTATACTGATAAGAGTAGTGTTGCAAGGGTTGGGGCGAAGGTTTTATAAAACTCTCCAATTAGGCCATCCGGACCAGGAGCTTTAGCGCTCGGAAGTTCTTTAATGGCTATTAGTATCTCTTCTAGTCAAATTGGTTTGTTCAGCGTTTCTTTCAACTCGCCCTCTACCCAGTATAGTTCTGTTTCCTCAAGGTATTGTCGAAGGGAGTCAGGGTCATTTGGGTGTTTGGAGCTGTAGAGGTCTTGATAGAAGGCACGGAATGTTTCCGCTACTTCCTCCTCTGTATAGACCAGATGCCTATGGGAGTTGCAAATGCACTCCACTTGGTGGGGGGGGGGGGGGGGGGAGTTTCTATCAGCTGCAAGCAATTTTGCTTGAAGGGTGCCTGGCTTCTGGCCTTCGCCGCATTGCCGGATCTGATGACCCTACGCCAGGAAGCGGCTCTCATGGTCAGCATTAGTTCTGAATTTATCCAGCTCTTCTTTTAGGGTTTGGGAGTGTGTTTGAGCGATGTATGCAGATTCCAGCTCTTTCAACCGTGCTTCGTTTTGGGCAAGTTCTTTCTGATGGTTTTCAGGATTCTGTTCTCCTTGGCCAAGCAAATCCCTCTAATGTAGCATTCTAGCGTTTCCCATAGGGTACCGAATGATGCGACAGATTCCTGATTGACGGCCAGAAAGGAAGAGATCTCATCTCAGAGTTCTTGGGCGAACACTGGGTCTTGGAATGCCCCTGTTTGAATCTCCAACTGGGTCTACTTTTTTTGTTATCTGCGGGGATGCCCACTAGGGTGACCGGGGAGTGGTCGTAGAGCGTCCTCGGGAGTATCTGGCATTCTCCCCATTGAATGGTCTTTGCCCGAGACACCAGCAGGTAGTCTAGTCTTGAGCTGGTGTTGTGGACCCATGAATGGAAGGTGAAGTCGTGGGTATCGTTACGGGTAAGTCTCCACACATCGACTAGGTCATAGGCCGCACATATTTCTCGGACCTGGAGGCTTGCTTTTGAGGGTGTGCTATCGGACGTGTGCGATTTATCCCATTTGGGGTCAAATGGGTCAAATGTTGTGTTTAGATCTCCCCCCAACCCCATATAATGCTTCTGTCAGTGCCTATTAGGTGGGTCATCACCCACTTGAAGGAGTTGGCCCCATTTATGTTTGGCCTGTAAGAGTTTACCAGTGTAACATCGATGCCATCTAGTACACGACGTTTGAGCAGAGATCTACCTTCCTCGTCCCTTGCACTGCTAGTAGTTTGAACGCCATCCTCTTATTCATCAGTATGGCTGCCCCTCTGGCATAGGATGAGTAGGATTAATAGTATCTGTGGCAACCCCAGTCTGAAGCTCAACGGCTCTCAGATGATGGAAGCAGGTGGGTCTCTTGTATGAAGGTGATGTCTATGTAGTGTTTTTTGAGGTATTGAGAGACCTTTCAGGTCTTAGCTGGGTTGTTGCCCCTTCTAATATTCCATGTCGCTAACTTGAATGGTATGGTGTATTGGTATGTTCATTCAGGGTGTGTGCACTTGGGTCTAGTGTTACTCCTATGACGTGTGTGTCTCTTTTCTTTTCTGACCGTTAAGGTTAGTGTACAGGGTCTGTCGGATGTGGCTGGACCCACCTGTGGCGCGATTCTCTATGAACTTCCCTTCCTCAACATGCTGCGTGTTTGAGTTAACTCGCAGCCGGGTCTCCCACCCTCATCCTCCCTCACAGGCAGCCCCTAACATGCCTGTCTGTTGTTCCCACCCAATTAACTGGTAACTTTCAAACTTTGCTGAGCTCGGGGCGCTAATGCCCATCCAAGTTCAGCCGCTCCCGTTGAAGCAAGTAATCAAGTGCGCCTGGGTGTCGTGTTCTGTGGCGTGTACATTTGGCGTGCCATGGGGCATTCTGGCCATTTATCACCCCACACCCCCACAACTTTGTAATTCGACTATCGCATGGCGCAAGGGAGACAATGTGTTGTGTGGTACTTCACATACCAGTGTTGGTTATGTCAGGTTGCTTCTGTCGCGGTCTCAGCCCGTCTAGGAAATCATTCGCCTCTCCGGGGGTGTCGAAGAACTGTTTCTTTCCAGCGTGTTGCACACGCAGTTTCGTAGGATATAACATGGAATACTGGTTTTCTCTTGGACATTTCTTCATTCTGGTAAAGGATCTGCGCGAGGCTTGTACTGATTGGGAGAAGTCTGGGTAGATTTGGATCTTGTCGCCGTCATATTGCAGTTCTCCTTTTTCCCTAGCGAGTCTCAAGATTGCATTGCGGTCTTTAAAATTGAGAAGTCGTGCGATGACGGGTCGTGGGGCTGTCCCCGGGACTGAGCGGACTGTGGGCACTCGGTGGGCCCTCTCAAACACGAAGAGCTGGGATAGTGAGGGTGCACTGAACAGTTCCTTGCACAGCATTTCGACAAAGTCCTCCATCTTCTGTGGGATCTGTCTCTCTCTACCCCCACTAAGCGGATGATCTTATGGTGGGCTCACCCCTCTAGATCCTCGTTCTTGGCCGTTACTGCTTTCATTTGGGCCTCAAGGGCCTTTACATGGTCGCCAGTGTGGAGCTGCTATCATCCAGGTCTCATACTCTTTGCTCAACTGTGTCTAGCCTATCTCTGTGTTTGTCTAAGCGATGTTGCAACAGATCGACTTTTGATGAGACTGCGTCGAGTTTGGAGTCTAGGTTGCCAATGCCCGCTTTGAGTTAAAGTAACATTTCTTGGATGCCGATGGACGAAGCTTGGGGTCTCTCTTCATCTCGGTCCATTGTAGCTATTGGAGATGTTGGGCTTGGAAGCAATTTGGGGGGTTTTGGCGATGGTTCCTTGCTCAAAATTCAATTTCCTTTGGGATTTATCCGATTTGCCCTTACTCGACGACTGTTGTCGAGGGGGGCTCTGGAGGTCTTCTGAGAGGCGCTCTGGGGAGGCGGCACAGGTCTATGGGGGCAGGAGTTACTATCCGTGACCAGGGGCCGGTCTCCCCAGGGTCAGGACCGATTTTCTCAGATGGGAGAGAAGGCTGCTCTGCGTCTGGTGCAAGGGCCTGGTAGGTGTCGTCAGTATTGTGACTGTGGATGTGTTCAGTAGGTGGCAGCTCCTGGCTTGTGTCGCAGTTGACTAGTGCATTATGAGGGCCTGACGCGGTCTTCTCGCGGTGAACCGTGGCACCTCTGCAGTGGTTATGGTTCTCTGTGCTTTGCTGTCTCTTGCCGGAAGGTCGGAGGGCGAAAGTGAGCTGGTTGGAGCTTCCCACAGGGTGAGCGCTGATTTTCCCAGCCCGCTCCTAAGTGGTTCAGTGCTAGTTGACGTGGTAGTTTTCCCCGGACTGTGGCACCAGGGATAGTTTCCAGTTCCGGCAAGCACATTGACGGTGATGGGATTTCTTGGTTTTTACTGCGTATGCTAGTCCTCCTGTTAGTGGAATTCCACCCGACTGCCTGGGTTAGGTGATTGTGCCAGTAAGATTTCTCTTATAGTGCGACAGCAACTTGGTTGAGTTGTAGTTGCTTGATGTTGCGGGCCCTGGTCCTGGTTGGCTGGGGGGGTGGTGATCTACTCTGCGGGTTGCCCTCCTCTATGCCACCCTGTGTGGGCTTTCCACTGGTTCCTCTGGGTTGCAACCAGGACCTGATTATGCGTGGCTTGGGGCGCTGCTGTTTCGGTCACTTTAGCCGTGTCAATGGCGTCGGGTGATCAGGACAGCCGAGATCTGAGATGGAGTGCAATCCGTTAGGGTATCCAGGTCGCAAGAGGCCTCTGTGTGGTCAGAGTTAGCGGGGCCTCTTTTTTCTGGGGTTCACTGCGCCGTAGCACCTGGGTGCAGCCGGTAGGCCCGTGGAGCTCTGGCCATGGCCTGTTGTGGGCTTTCCGGCCTCTGCAGGATCAGGAGGCGAGGATTCCTTTTGTTTGGGATGGAGGAAGGGGGGGGGTGTCTGAGGTTTCACCTCGGCCAAGGGTCCGCTAGTTTAGGTAGGTTATTTGAGACCCACAGTGGTATTGGCAGGCCCGGGGCACGGGGGCATGCTCTATCGAAGTGGTCTGAGTATCCCCTTCCTCACCTCTTGGCCGGCATCTTCGTTTGGTTGACCATGGGCTGCTGTCGCTGTTGCAGTCTCTGCCTGGGCCGTTTGGTGCCGGTTGTGTGGTGATGAACTGGGGAGGACCAACCTGGCCCTGTTCAGGGTGCGGTCTCGCAGTGGCTGGGCACTGATGTGTTGGTTGGGAGCGCGTAGAGTGGTCTCCAGTGGGTCAGTGTGTTGCGGCTTGTGTTGCCCCCTGTTGTTCCCGTCTCCGTGAGGAGCTCTGTGGCCGTCTGCAAGGGTCCTGCACACGCCCGTGGCAGGGAGGGGGTGTATCGTGGCCTCGACCCCACTCCGCTGGTGGTTTAGCCCCTGGAGAGTTGTGCGATATACGTCGTGGGGGTTTATCAAGGTTGTGGCGCTGCCTCGTGATCCATGCACTCGTGTGTGTTCCGCTGCCCTGTTAACGCTCTTGCAACCTGTTTTTAGTGCAGGTTCACTTGTCCTGTTCCAGGTCTAAGTGGTTCATGTACCTTCCTCATGCCCACAATGGCACCAGACTTGGACCGTTCCCGAAGCACTACGGTGCCGTGGCCGTTGTACGTTCGTTGTTTCGAGTCTGCTGCTATGGGTTTCCACCCACCGGCCCTCATGGGACCGTCTGCTGCTGGCTCTGGGGCTCGCCTCACGCTCTGGCGCCACCTCGAGATCTTACCAGCGCCTCTGTGCTGCCGATGCTTTTGTTTATGCTGGGCCTTCGGGTGCTCGCCTTTGTTATTGGGGAGGCTGACTTCCTTGGGTCTTGCTTTGCTACAGTGACACTGTGTCCTTGGGGGGGCGGGGGGTAGTCGCCTCGCCGCTGTCTGTGTGCGCCTGGAGGTCCTCTGGGAGACGTCAGCATAGGGCCGACCTCTCCGCTCTGGTTCCGCCTCTAGGACAACGACCTGCGCTCCGCTGGGGTTGTTCTCTTGCCCAGACTCACTGTTGGTATTTTCCAGCCCAGAAGGCTCCCCGCGGCTCACGCTTTGACGGGTTTGTGCGGGGAGGTTCGGAATGCTGCGACAGCCGTTGGAACGATGTTTAGTCCACCACTGGCGCTGATTAAATCAGGATTCTTGGGAGCTCTGGCCAGAGCTCACAGGGGAGCCGCCATCCGGTTGGGCTCTCTAGCACCCTCAGGTCTTATGGTTTAAGAGCTTGTTGATACCGCATCCTACCCCAGGGCCTTTGTGCTACCTTTTATTGCTTGCCCCACCCGGGACAGGGCTTGGTGGGCTAGGAGGGAGAGGGCAGCTTACAATTTAGTGTGGCGACAAGGAGGAAATATTTCCTACAGGAAGGAATTGTGGGGATGGTTTAAGAGCTCATTGATGCCGCATCCCACCCCAGGGCCTTTGTGTGTCCTGTTATTGGTTGCCCCCTCCCGGGACAGGGTTTGGGGGGGGGACAGGTGGCAGAGGGCAACCAGCAATATCTCGGAGAGGGGTTGCAGCGGGAGGGGTAGTGGCGACGAGGTGGGAAAATTTTTCCTACAAGAAGGAATATTGCAAATAAGCATATCAGGTCAAGAAGTTGTTGAGGTTGCGGGAACGGCAACACAGTAATAATTTGTCGTACCTCTGT
Organism: Ambystoma mexicanum; assembly: GCF_040938575.1. Classification (NCBI taxonomy): domain Eukaryota; kingdom Metazoa; phylum Chordata; class Amphibia; order Caudata; family Ambystomatidae; genus Ambystoma; species Ambystoma mexicanum. The sequence goes on from NC_090927.1 coordinate 530,829,446, forward strand.
TAGTTTTGTTGGCTTAAACGGATGTTGATTGGGTGACAGTTAAGATGGGTGAATAAAGGTCAGCAAAGCAGTTTAGACTAATGGGGAACAAGGATGATCAAGGAGGGGGAGAAGGTCAATTTAATGGGAGAATGGGAATGGGGAGAAGTAGGGTTTAAAGGTAGGGGACAAGCATGGTAGCGATTTGGAGTTAGACTACAAGTCAACAAAGCAGTTTAGACTAATGCGGAACTCGGAGGATCAGGGAGGGAGAGAATGTCAATTTACTGGAAATTATTGGGTAGGGAGTAGGAGAGTTGAATGGAAGAGGACAAGCATGGTTAGAGGTGTGGAGTTATACTTTCTCAGCACAGGGATGGAGAGGATGGCTTAAAAAAAGGAGAAATGAAAATGGTAAGAAAGGACAAGTTTCAAGGATTAATAAAAGAAACGAATATGGTTGGGTGCAAAGAGGTGCTATATCAGAGGATGTGCGCTCGTGTGAAGGAGAGAAGCAGAGTGGCTTACCAAGGGATAAAGTGGCCAGGGAAGCAGCAAGGTGCGTGGATTGAGCTGCATATATGGGGGTGCACGGAAGGCCCCTGGTCCATTGGAGGAAGCAGCAATGATATGGATAATTTACCAGGGTGAGCATTGGGGCGCAGTAGCCTAGAAGGAGGGATGCAGTGTCATGGCATGCAGTGCGTATGGGGAATTGAACTGCAGGGAGAGAAGACATGGGTACAGCAACTGGTACTGGGAGTGGGGACAGCAAGTGAGGTGCATAGAAGAGAGCAGGGGATCAGGTATTTACAGGGGTGAACATAGGGGTACATTGACAAATAAGTAGGAGGTGGGGTTACTGCATGGGGGGAATTAAAATGCATAGACGGAGGGTGCAGGTATCGCCCCCAGAGCAGCAGAGGAGCAATAAAGAGGGGCGATGGGTGAGGAGTGGGGAACAATTGTATGGTTGAGGTGAGTACAGGGGAATACCCATATATGGAGTATACGGTTTGGTAGATGGACATGAGATGCGGTTCAATATGCTGGCCTCTAACAAAATGGGATTGGGGTTTGGTCTAGGGTTACAAGGAATGAAAAATATTAAATTAGTAATAGATAATCTCAATAAATAAGAAGGGAAAATAAGTTATTTGGCTGCTAGGGGGAAGGGAGGGCCAATTGTGCCCTATTATGGAACAGAACATAGGGCAGACAACTAAGGTTTTGGTTATCTTGTCAGGTGGAAGGATAGGGCACCAGGATAGGTGGTAAGGAGAGGGGTTTTGCAGGGGAAAGGTTACCCGGGGTTGGGGGATTTCGCCACAAAGGTGATTGAGTGAACAAGTAGGAGGAGCAGGTTTCTGAAGTGCAAAGAAATATTGGAGGCTTAAGGTGATGTGATGTTTATGGTGATGAGTTAGGTATGGTAGTAGAGTAGTGACAGAAGGCAGTAAGGTGCCTTGAGTGCAATTACGTGTGGCACTTAATTTGTCTTTTCTTTCACAGATGTGGCAGGAGGTGGTGTTCCAAAGAAGAGTATAAGGGACTGGTCAATGTTTGTAGGGTGTCTGTTAATAAAGGGGTATAAAGGTCGTTAGTGCAGTTGGGTATGGTGTTTTTTCCCCCCTAGGAAATGTTTGATGGTGCGGCTTAAGGGCATTAGGGATATTAGCATTATGCAGAGAAGTAAGGTGACCATGGCAGTCGGAGGCAGTTTTAGTTATGAAAGTTATGGAAGGGGTTAGCCAGCTATGACGGGTATGAAAAATTGCTATCAGTAGAAGAAAGTGCAGAGAAAAGCGATTTTGGCATGGCGAGCTATTGTAAGGGGTAGTGTTGGAGGAAAGGAGGGAGGGTAAATTACAAAACAAAAGGAAATTAAGAACGTTTTTCTCAGTTTGGTCTTTTATGTGTAGGACCGTGGTTGTTGGTGGGGAATGTTTTAAAAAAAAGAATAAAAGGGAAGGAAGGTGAATGAACAATTAAGCAAGAGCTAAATAAGAGGTTTATAGGGGCGTGGGGCAGAAAGAAAACCTCTGGGGAGGGGTTCTCTTGTGCCGGTGACAAGGTTGGGTAAATGATGGTTGGTTGAAGGAGAGTGGGTAGTGCTGGTTGCACGAATAGGCTACCCTGGGGGTACAAAGAGGGGGAAGAGGTATTGAAGAAGGAGGGGCTTGGCCTCGGGGGAAAGATGGGTGAAAGCGGGAATGAAGGTTGAGAGGAATGTAGGGGGAGGGGAGGGAGCAAGGGACAGGAAGTGATGAATTTGAATTGTTTATTGATTTGTTTTTGCTCATTGTTAATTTATCTGTTAGTTTGTAAGGCCAGGGAGCCAGGTTAGCGTGTTTTTTGTAAGCCATGTCCTGTCACATTAATGCCACTGTTGCACTAATGGCGAGTCTGGGTATTTTGTGCACTTAGCCCAAAAGCAGTGCATTTATTTTAGCTCTTATTTTAAATGAAGTGTGGCACGGTCTGTAGTGAGGGACAAAAATGTCATTTGTCGTGAAGAGTCTATAATCTAATGTCTCCTGGGACAGATCATCTGAAGCGCCCAAGCTCACAGAACTATCCCTACGCATACCAAGCTGTTAGGCGTATTCCTTCAACAACAAAAAGATACAGTGCAATTATTCATTCTTGTTTTTATTTTAATCCACATCTTCTGATCAAAAATGGATGTCATTGTAGGTAATTTTAGTCCATTAAGAAGATACTCGAAGGGGACGTTTGAAATTAGCTCCCAGGTTGCTCTCTTTTTGGAAGTGGTTGGTTAACTCCAAAGCTGCAGCACAAATGACATGACAGCAAGTCCATACAAGCCTCCCAATATGTCCCCATGCGAACAGCCAACATCTTGCACATGGTAGATGTGCAAGATGTTCGTACATGGTAGATGTGCATCGTAGAAATGCTCTATTGCTTTCTTTTTAGACTTGTGTGTGATTGGGGGAAGGAGGTGCGGGGGAGACAAATACATTCTCCAGAGGCCGCTTGCCCAGCAAATGGCCTCATAGCTTAGCACAGTGTGAATTGTTTGGCTGATATTACAACTTTGATGAAAGTACTGTATTTTGAGAAATGCATTATACTGTTTCGCTTATTTTTACAACTTGGCTTCGGGGATGTAAACCCACCAAACTCCTTTAATGTAGGTGAAATATTGCACGTTGGGTGCTCATTTTGGTGTGAAATGTGCCTGTAATTGTAGACCGCTAACCTGGTCATGTCTATTCCCTAGAGAGCACTCTAGGGAGAAGGACTGCGGTGTGAGGTATTGGCATTCGCTTACTGTTGGGTGGAGCCTGTGAGGTGTTCCTGCACTGACCCATTCACTCTATCGGGTCTCTGTAAGAGATAGTTCAGTCCCTTGATCTGCAGCCAGTGTAATCCCTGGAATCCATTGGAAGTGTGCGGGGAGACTAAGGATAACTAGTAAGAGGTCAGTAAATTCACTGAATTGCATTTTCACCACCATTCTCTAGATGAGGCCTTTAGTGTTTCATTTTGTTGCCCAGGGTTTTAGATGAAGGATCTTTTCCAAAGATGCATTCTATGGTATTAGAAATGACTTGGACGTTTACAGGAAGCCAATAAAGTGTAGGTGTGAAGGTCCAGAGTCCTTTCCAGCTGCTTGCTGGCTTGAAAAATTGGCAAATTCAGAGGGGAAGCGCAAGTAACTTGAACAGAATCTATTATCGTTAATAGAATAGTATTTGATTATTTAAACTAATTGAAAATAAAATGTGCCTGAATTTTTATCAGTTTATTGAGATATCAGAGTATGCACATGTATACCTTTTATTTGATAACTGTTTTATTGATCCACAGGTAAAACAACTGGAAACAAATTGTACCCAGACCTTCCCAATTATTGGGGAGATGAAGGTAAGTTAAAACCTTAAGACATTGATAAATTAACTAAATTAAAATAAATGTATCCATGCACATAAGCTGAAAACGCATACAAATAGAACCATTTGACTTTGTTTGCGTATTTGCAGCCAGTTACCAGTACCTTCATAACAGCCTCTTTGTGAAGTTATTATTTTTTTCTCTCAACCTTTACTATATTATCTCAGAACAGTCCAATGCATCATAACCATGTATAGTCATTCAAGCATCTCAAAATATATTACTGATAGCGACTACTGGAGTAAATGACTTCTTTACCAAAAATGTGCTCCTATGTTCGCATTGGTCCCTATACCATTGCCTTGTTTAGGTATGGCTATAGAAGACGTTCTCTGCCAAATTTCTTGAAGCAGTAATTGCCTGCTGAGTGATGCATAAAGAGTGCATCAAGGTAACATGTTGGCGGTTGTGTGGAAACGATTTCAATTGTGTTTCCATACTACTTGATGCATTCAACATTTGTTATGTTTTACAATGTGCATACAGAATACAATAAGCCATCCAATCTATAAAAAACAATTTCTTTGTGATTTCATTGGGACGTTGCTGCTTGACCAAATCAGTATTTTCACAGGCACAATCTTGGAAAGGTCAGGCCTTTCAGATTCTTAAATAGAACACTAGACCTGCAGGTCTGCTTCCTTAGTTTAAATACTAGACCAAAAGAAATAAACTCGCCCAATGGTGAAACAAAAAATGTCCCAGTGTTTTCTGTAAATTGGTACATGTCACCATTGACACATTTTCTATTTCATGCAATGATGCCACACAGAGGCCAGCCACACACAGTGAAACCTTTATTTGTCATTTACTGCAAGCAAGTGTTTGCTGTAAATGTCTAATTTTCAAACATCGCCATACTCGCCAGCAAGGTAGGCTACCAAGGAAATGGTACTTGACTTTAATAAAATCTCCTTGACTATGCGAGACGGCTAGTAGATTTTGTGACCCCTGAATGGTAGCACATGCATTACATTGTTGTTATAACTTGGGTGCCGGCTGTATGATAATTTTTCTATCAATGTGCATTTTGCTTGTGTGTTTCAACTTCAGTCTGAAGTTTGTATGAAGTTAGACTGACTGAATCACTGTATTCCCTTACAGGAGCATATTATCACTTTGACCTGTAACGTGTAATACCTTCTATTCAATGAATCTTTTACTTGTATTACAACAGAACACTCTGGCAGATGGTTTTCACAAACTTGTGTCATTCACGGCTGCACAAAATGTAGCCCATGGGACCACTTTAGCCCTTGGGTGGAGGAGTTATGGCCCTCCTTGTGATGGCTTTGTTTTGCCATCTTCGTTCCTCCTGCTCCTTCCACCTTCTGATGCCCTCCTCCTTCCGCCTCCTGATGCCTGCCTCCTTCAACCTCCTGTTGGCCTCCTTCCCCAACTGGTGATGCACTCCTCCCCACCGCCTGATGTGCTCCTTGTCCTCCCAACAACTTGATGTGCTCCTTGTCCTCCCACTACCCTGATGTGCTCCTTGTCCTCCCGCCACCCTGATGTGCTCCTCGTCCTCCCGCCACCCTGATGTGCTCCTCGTCCTCCCGCCACCCTGATGTGCTCCTCGTCCTCCCGCCACCCTGATGTGCTCCTCGTCCTCCCGCCACCCTGATGTGCTCCTCGTCCTCCCGCCACCCTGATGTGTTCCTCGTCCTCCCGCCACCCTGATGTGCTCCTCGTCCTCCGGCCACCCTGATGTGCTCCTCGTCCTCCCGCCACCCTGACGTGCTCCTCGTCCTCCCGCCAAACCGATGCGCTCTTCCTCCCATCAACCTGATGCGCTCCTCTTCCTCCCACCGCCTGATGTGCTCCTCTTCCTCCCACCGCCTGATGTGCTCCTCTTCCTCCCACCGCCTGATGTGCTCCTCTTCCTCCCACCGCCTGATGTGCTCCTCTTCCTCCCACCGCCTGATGTGCTCCTCTTCCTCCCACCGCCTGATGTGCTCCTCTTCCTCCCACCGCCTGATGTGCTCCTCTGCCTCCCACCGCCTGATGTGCTCCTCTTCCTCCCACCGCCTGATGTGCTCCTCTTCCTCCCACCGCCTGATGTGCTCATTCTCCTCCCACCGCCTGATGTGCTCATTCTCCTCCCACCGCCTGATGCGCTCATTCTCCTCCCACCACCTGAAGCACTCATCTGCCCACCGCCTGAAATTTGGTCCTCCTCCCCCACCGCCTGATGTGCTCCTCCTCCCCCACCGCCTGATGTGCTCCTCCTCCCCACCGCCTGATGTGCTCCTCCTCCCCACCGCCTGATGTGCTCCTTCTCCCCCACCGCCTGATGTGCTCCTCCTCCCCACCGCCTGATGTGCTCCTCCTCCCCACCGCCTGATGTGCTCCTCCTCCCCACCGCCTGATGTGCTCCTCCTCCCCACCGCCTGATGTGCTCCTCCTCCCCACCGCCTGATGTGCTCCTCCTCCCCACCGCCTGATGCGCTCCTCCTGCCCCACCGCCTGATGTGCTCCTCCTGCCCCACCGCCTGATGTGCTCCTCCTGCCCCACTGCCTGATGTTCTCATCCTGCCCCACTGCCTGATGTTCTCCTGATGTGCTCCCCCTGCCCCACTGCCTGATGTGCTCCTCCTCACCCACCGCCTGATGTGCTCCTCCTCCCCACTGCCTGATGTGCTCCTCCTCACCCACCGCCTGATGCGCTCCTCTACCGCCCACCGCCCGAGGCGCTCCTCTTCTGCACACCGCTTGAGGCGCTCATCCTTCTCCCACAGCCTGATGTTTTGGTGGTCCTCCACTCCTCTGACCTTCTCACATCCTCTCACCAGTAGCACTAACTTGCTTTAAACTCATGCTGCAACCTTTTCTTGGTACCCATCTTGGTTTGAAGTGCATGCTCCTGTATATCCATATCTTTGATGTGGGGAATTGGTTTCTGTGTAATTGCTTTCCCCCCGTCAGGTGTGGCCTGGGCCCCTGGGCTGAATTCATAAAGGCTGGATCTTGTTTTTAAAAATCTGTTGTTTTGGATTCCTTGCTAATATGAGTTGATACGTGTGCTGGCAGACATCTGCAGAGCCGTATTGGCAGCAGGACCTACAGCGAGTAATGTAGGTGCTACAGTGAGGTTCTGTATCAACATGAACCTGCTTTGGGTAAGGAGTGCACAATCTCATCCAAGATCATCTGTCTTTCAGCAAGGCTCTGAAAGGCTGGTAGCACTTTTATCCTGCATGTGACTGTCCACTACCAATTAATTAGGGGCTAAGTGAAGATGACAAGGGTATCCTTCCCATATTTCCCCCAGGGACATGGTTAACCTGTTCATGGAGGTCCGCAACCCCCTTGTTCACCCTAAAAGATGTCCCTAGAATAAGACAGGGCACTCTTTCAGAGTGGGTTGTTCTTAATTGTTGCAAGTAGCACCATGTGATCATGGGCAAAGCGTATATTCAGAGCATGCAAGTAATGGATTTGCGAGATGCAATGTAGTTAGATATGTACAATTGATAATAGCCAAAAATCAATCATAATAAATGGACAGAAATAGTAGGATTAGTGTAGGGGAGGATTGTTGGGGGACAACAGAAACACCTTGTATTAAAGAAATAATAGAATAATGGTGTTCACGAAAAGTAATAATATATAGAAAGCCTGACTTTGGTTTTCTATTGGAATGTAAAGAGTATGCTTACCAAAATCTTTTCAGTTTGTCATTTCAACGGTTAGATCCCTCATTTCCTGTGAATAATAATTAGTGTGAAGGAAGGGATATATTGAACGGTTAAGAGAAGTAATCCGCAATTTAAAAAAAAAAACTAAATTATAGTGTGCTTTGTTGATGCACGTATATTTTCATTCGATCATTCAGCGCGCTTGGTGATGGTTTCTTACTGCATGTATGTGTAACGGCATTTCCCTTATGAAAACGTCACTGCGGTTGCTAAATGTCTCGGCTGAATGTATGCCGTTACCTCAAGACGTATCTTATTCTGGCTGAGTTGTGAAAGGTGAGCCCCAGGACGGAGGCCGGAGGGTGCTGAGGCAAGTGCTGAAAGGTAGACCGAAGCTGGGGCGATTGAGTGTGGAAGGTCAAAGACCCCGAGGATGCATTAGGGCCCTGGACACCAATCACAGCAACTGTGAGATTAGCAGAGGAGGGAAGAAGGGAAGGAAGAGGTAAAGAGGAAGGTCTTGAGGAGCTTCTCGAATTTGCGAAAGTCCTGCCTAAGACGCAGAGGGAGGGGGAGGCTGTTCCACAGGGTGGAGCCTTCTTAGGAAAGAGATCGGCCTCCTGCCCTCTGTTTAGGGAAACACTTTACACACAGAGTTGGTGCCAGAGGGACATAGATGTCCAGAAGGAGAGTATTTATTAAGAGTTGCAGATATAGTGGTCCCCGGCCCCAGACGGCCTCGTCAATGATGCAGTGGGATTTGAATTTAATCTGTTCAGCAACCGGGAGCCAGGGAAGACTTTTAGGGCATGTGAGATGCAGTCCTTTGGCTTAAGCAGGTTTTAATTTGTATTTTATTGCTAACAAATAAAATACTCATTCAAGTTTTTGTTCAGTCACCAGACCATGAAGGTATCAAGTATCACAAATTGGTATTAAAAATATTTATAAATAAAAATCAGTTTGGTTCAATTTAGCAGTCTTAAACATTACCATTCACTAAAATCAAATTACGTCATTAATCAATGTGTTGTTGTTCTTACTAATCGTGATTACCATCCTTCTACTGCAGCATTTATTTACAAAACAAAGATGTTAAAATTCATAATCATCTCAGAAAAACATTCTTGCTAGTTTTAAAAAAAAAACTTTATTTAGTACTGGCATAACAATACAACGGGGATGACACATTCCCATCAAAAACAATAAGGTTTGTAAATATGGCGCGGGCCTCGGATGGGGTACAATATGCTGTGCACTGGGTATGGGGGGGAAGAAGGGGAGAGAGAAGTATGCCATAGGGGGTCATTCGGGTATTAGTTCAGTATCTGCTGTCCTCATTGACTCTTCCGTAGTCAGTAGATATGTTCTGAGAGGGGCCCAAATGTCTTTTGGTCTAGAGGTGGTTTGGATCCCTCTTATGTAGGTCTCTTCACAGTCTTGTGTGGCGATTAGGTCTGGGAGCCAGCCGTCGTGTGTGTGGGGGGGGGGGGGGTTTGGATTTCCATTTTCTGAGAATGTTCCATTTGGCCACGGCTCCTCCCACTGCAAATAGTCTACGGGTCTTGGCGGATGTTTTCCTGATGTCTCCTAGTAAGTATTTCAGCGGTGTGACCGGAATGCTCGTATTCAATATGGCATTAATAGTTTTTGCCACTTCCTTCCAGAATTGCTGAATTGTTGGGCACTCCCAATACATATGGATCGCATTTGCGGTGGATGTACCACATTTGGGGCATGACTTTGGCTTGGAGGGGTCAAACTTGGAGATTTGGCTGGGAGTAATATGTAGATGGTTCAGAATTTTGAATTGGATAAGTCTGAAATGAGTACAGAGGGAGATAGTTTTAGTGTATCTACAGTAGTTTGTCCAGTGTTGCTCATCGATCTCAATGTTCAGATCTCTTTCCCACTTGGTTTTCATTCCATTCCTGGTTGCGGTATTATTCTGTACTGTCCTGTAGAGCATAGAGACATTGCCTATGAAGCCATCCTCTGTAAGAATATTAGAGAGGAATTTGTGGGTTGGTGGTGCCATCGCGAAGGATGCCCATTTCTTCTTGCAGGCTGCATTTAGCCGTTGGTAATGAAGTATAGTGGATAGCCCTGTTCCACCCCTGTTTTGGATCTCAGCAGCTGTGAGAAATCGGCCCTCCGGGAAGAGGTCTCCAATCCTGGCCTGTTTTTCAGGGTCCCATTTCGTTTGTACCGTGCGATCCATAGTGGTTTCTAGATCCGGATAATACCATGGGGGTAGGTGTTGCCAATATAGCATATCGCATCCAACCCTCTTGAGGATCTGTGACCATGCCCGCACTATCGACGCCATTAGATCAGCCAGTATCTTCTCATTTGTTGCTCTGGCAAATATCATGCTCTCGAGATTTAGGGGAGATGCTGCAAATTCTTCTGTGTGTATATGCGCAAATTGTTCTGCAGTGTTAGTCCAGTATTTAGCGAAGTGCGCTTGTACAGAATAGTAGTATAGAAGGAAGTCTGGGGCGGCAAGGCCACCAGTATCATAGCTTTCGCACAGTTTAGGCGAGCTGAATCTTGGCTTCTCTCCTCCCCAGACAAAACGAGAGGCAATCTTCTGTAGGGTGTCAAAGAATTTTCTGGCCGGCCAGATCGGGATGCCGTTAAATAAGTACAGAAGCTTCAGCACCACCAGCATTTTTACTAGGGGTATACGCCAGTGGTAACTTAATCCATGCATTGAGCTTGCATTCTAATTGTACCAAGTATGGAGCATAGTTATTGGCATACAAGGTCTGCTTGTCTGGTGTCAGCATAATGCCCAAGTATCGTGCCGTGGTGGCGGACCAACGCAGGTCATTCATGACCGCAGTTTGGATTGTGGACTTGGTCAAGGGGATTATTTCAGACATGGCATGGTTGATTTTGTATCCTGAGTGTTTAGTGAAAACAGCTATGTCCCGCAACACAGGTGGTAGATGAGCATCGTGGTCTCTGATGCTATATAGCATCGTACCATCCGCAAAAAGAGAGATAAATTGTGGGAACCCCATTATATGGATCCCTCTCCAGGCGTGTTTGTGTCGTAGGTACGCTGCCATTCTTTCCATTGTTAATGCGAAGATTAAAGGAGAAAGTGGGCATCCTTGCCTAGTACCTCTCTGTAGCACAAAGCTGGATGATAGCGTTTTATTGGTCCGTACTCTGGCCATGGGATTATGGTATAGTAGTTTTATGAATCAAAGGAATCCTGGCCCAAATCCCATTTTTCTCCAGTATTGCGTACATAAATTTCCATGAGACGGAGTCAAACGCTTTCTCTGCGTCTAAAGTAACTGCCACCGTCTGCGCTCGATGATCTAACTGGGAGGTGATGGTGAAGAAGCATCTATGATTCCGGTGGTGGAACGGCCTTGTATAAAGCCCAATTGGTACGGGTTCACAAGTGTAGTCCTATATGGATTGAATTTATTGGTTATGGCTTTTGCAAAAATGTTGGTTTCGACGTTGATTAGGGACAATGGCCTATACGGGGAAGGAGAATGAGGGGGTTTGAGGTTTAAGCAAGACCGTGATAATGGCTTCTCTCATCGATGGTGGGAGTGTTCCATTTTCCAGGGATTCTTCCCATACTTCCAGGAGCCGTGGGGCAAGATCATCGATAAGGATTTTGTAGAGATCTGCGGGTAGGCCGTCCGACCCCGGTGCTCTGTCCGCATTGATGTCTTTGATTGCTTGTTGTATGTCTTCTAGGGTCAGAGGTAGATAGTAGACGGTATGGCGGTTCTTTCTTTCTGTGTGAGTGCAGGGAGTGGGAAGGAGTCTAAATATTCATGTAGTTCCCCTTCTGTCACCTGGTCAGAATTTGCGTAGAGCTTAGTGTAGAAACTCGGGAACACTGCATTCACTTTCAGGTGGTCCACATCTGTCGAACCATGGTCGTCCACGATGCTGGTAATTTGTCGGTGGCCCTGTTCCGTCTTGACTAGGTTGGAAAGCATCTTGCCTGATTTGTTGATTTCTCCATATTTTCTGGCTCTGATAGGTTGCATCGTATACCAAAGGTCTCGTCCCCCAGTGCCATGATTTTGGCAAGGGCGTCGTGTAGCAGGGTCAGTGTCCCAGGCCCTGGTGTTTCCGCGTATGCTACGTCTGCCTCTTTAATATGGTCTTCAGCTAGGGCTAATTGGGTACGTATGTCTCGCAGTGTACCGTGGACTTTGGATATCAGGTGACCTCTCAGCCATACTTTAAAGGCCTCCCAGATTGTGTTGTGTGATGTCACTGAGCCTTGGTTACGTTTAAAGAAGTCTGCCACCTCGATCCGGAGCGACTCGTGGAGCGAGTCATCTCGCAGGAGATCTAGAGGCATTCTCCATAGTCGGTGTTCCGGCAGGGTTATCCCAATCTGGATCTCCAGTGTTACTGGAGAATGGTCCGAAAGAGTTCTAGGTAATATAGTGCATTCAATCAGGTCCGGGATGCAGTCTGTGGAACAGAACCAATAGTCTATTCTGGTGCTCGACCCATGGACGTAGGAATGGAACGTGTAGTCTCTGGTGAGGGGATGTAATTCCCTACAAGCATCGGCAAGCGGTAGGGAGGACATGGCCTGTTTTATGGTGAGTGCTGCCTTTGAGTTCACCCGTTGTGCAGTGGATGTCCTGTCGAGTGAAGGGTCTAGGATGGTGTTGAAATCTCCTCCCCATAACACTCTTGATTCCTCTGTTGGCGATATTAGTGTTACGATCTGTTGGTAGAATTCTGGTGTGTCGATATTGGAACCGTATGTATTTACGATAATTATGTCTTGTCCTTGTAACGTGCCCCATATTATTACGAATCTGCCATTTATGTCTATTTTAGTCTTTTGCACCAGGAATCCAAGTCTGCAATGGACCAGGGTCAGGACGACTCGTGCATGTGACGAGTAATTTGTGGTAAATACCTGTGGACCACAGGATCGGCCAAATAAGCTGGAGACCTGTTCAGTGGTGTGTGTCTCTTGTAATAAAAGAATATCAATTCTGTGTCTATTGGCGTATTCCAACATTTTTCTGGCCTTGATTCGGTTAAGTAGCCCCCTAACATTCCAGGATAAAAGTCTAGTACTTTTTGTTACTTGTTGTGACGCCATTTATGGAACTTCCTTTGCGTGGTCATTGCGACTGTGATATTGAGAAGATCTTTTCCCCATTGTGTCGATGCCAGGTTTTTGTTTTATTATTACAACAGCCATTAACTATCCAAACTGTTCCCCCAACATGGCTTTTCGTGATTCATAGTTCTGAACAGGCAACTGGCCTGTTTCCCTCCCCACCCTAACCCAAACAAAACCTTCAACTTTGCAATAGAAAATCAAAACGGGGGGTGGGGGGTGATGCGGTGTGGCCCAACATCTTTTCTGGGACTGCACTTTAGTAGTCGTGTGGATCGGTGTGCTGCTATTCCTGTAGTAGCGCGAGACATGGGTGCTTGTTTCATTTCGGGCTTATTCGCTGGGAGTGCGGAGTTCAGGTCTCGTTGGGCATCTCAGGGATGTGTCTCTCAATATATGTCATAGCCTCATCTGGTGATTTGAAAAACTGTCTTGCCTGCGTGTTGAATGCGAAGCCTGGCAGGGAACAGCATAGCGTATATTATTTCCCATTCTCTCAATTCTCTCTTCACAGGGTCAAAGGATCGCTGGGCAGCCTGTACCCCCGTTGAGAAATCTGGTTATATATGGATGTAAATAGATTCAAAGGAAAGGGAACCTTGCTCTCGCGCCAAACGGAGAACAAGATCTTGGTCCCGATAGTTGAGTAGCCTTGCTATAATTGTTTGTGGCAGTGCCTTCGGTTTAGGTGTGGGGATTAGTGCCCTGTGTGCTCTTTCAATCAGGAATTGTTTCGAAAACTGTGCATCTGGGAATAGGGAGTGGAGCATGTCTTCAAGAAAGTGTTCCATAGAAGCATTAGTCTTGCATTCTGCCTCACCACCCTTATGTTACATCTCGATCGGGATTCTAAATCCTCACATTTGTTCTATAGTGTTTTGACGTCTTTTGGGATTTTTTCCATGGCCTTACTTTGCGTGGTCGATGTGTCCTCCAGAGTAGAGACCCTGTCTTCTGCCTCAGAGACTATGGCGTCAACTTTCTTAATATCCGCTCGTATGGAGGCAATGTTGTCACCAATATCATCTAGTTTGGTGTTGATTGCTGCGAACCCTCTCTCCATGGCGGCCATTTATGGGGCCATTTCCTCTGCCGGGGATCAAATATGGGGGTTCTGAAAGATTCTATGGATCCTGTGTCATGTTCATGATTGGAGGAGTTAGAAAATGCATCCATGGGGCCCCTCTTTTTAGCTTTGTTTTTAGTGCCTCCGGCCATGTCCGTACAGTGGTTGTAGCTTGTTGTGTCCAGCCCAGGGGGAATATGGATAGCAGTAGGGGGGGACCTGTCATCTCGCCTATGATTTGTGGTATCCAGATATAGTGCCGGGTGAGCAGTGTCAATGGAGGATTCTTAATATGTGCAGTGCAATCCAGAGTGTAGCAAGAGCATATGGAGCGGTTTGTATCCCAGCTTCATGTTCTGGGCCCCGTAGGCACAATTTGCAGGTAGCGGGGGGTTGCGGGGGCACTGAGCGAGAAAGAGAGGTCTGTAGTGCACCCTTGTGAGTGGTATTAAATTGAGCCTTCTTTTGCGGCTCATATTCAGTGGGAAATGGGCTGGATATAGTTTCTGCTCTCTGCTTTGTCGTATGGGGACCAGGTTGGCGAAGGTTATGGTAGGCGTTAGGGAGAATTCTCCAGAATGGCTAATTTCCCTTACCTACTGAGTCCCTCAGCAGCTTTGCTGGATTTCTAGGATTTTTTTTTTCACCTGGTAAGAGTGTGAGCCTTTTTTCCCACTGTTACATGTGTTTTGCTGTGTGTGTTTAACATTTTCTTGTGTTCATAGACTGTGGAGCCTCACCTACTCCATAGGCATCATCTTTTTACTGTGTGTTACACAGCACCTTCACTGCAGTGACACAGGGTTTTCTTTTTTCAGACTTCCAAACTCCGACTCCATTTACTGTCTCCCAGAACATGTAAAGTTGCCATTGACTTTATTAGTCTCTTTTTAAACTCACAGACCCAGTACAAACTATCTTAAATAGAGTTCTGGAAAGGGTTAATCCTTATCCCTTTTTGTCTGTTTCTATTGAAGCATTGTTTCGCTTCCTTTTCATTAAGACTTGGCTGGTGGCAGTGGTAACTACCCTATTTTTCCTACCGCGCTTATGTTAAATAGCCCTGGTATTGTTTTAGATTATCTTGGTAGCCTCGAACTTAAACCCGCTGGACCATATATGTTTTTATGCGGTTCCGGCTGGGTTTTTTCACCATTTATTTTTGTAACAGTCTTTCTCGTGTTTTACTCTGCGTGCCACACCAAGTTTGATCCCTTTGTTCGCTGTCCTTTCGCTGGCTTTTGCACAGAAGCCCTCCTTAGGCACCTGTATATCTTGGGGGGGACAGGATGTGAGGGAGGGGTTTAGGGTTCCCTGCACAGGGTCTTCTTGGAGACCCATGTTGCACTCTGATCTGATTGACTGTGGTGAGTGTCCCGGCGGGACAGCCACCCTGCTGTGTGAGTGACAGCCAGGCTGTGTGAAAGGGGGAAAACTGCAGAAAAAGCAGGTCTCTGGGGCTGGAAAGGCAGAGTTGCCACTGGAACGAGAGAACCGAAGAGGAGCTGACAGAAGAGGACCCCTACAACGACTGAACCTCCCGGTGAAGCCCTGCTGGAGGTCTGAAGCCAGTTTACCAAACTGCTAGCCAGGCCTCCCTTCTCTGGTCGAATTTGCTGTACAGAGCTACAATGAACCGGATAGCCAGGAGGAACGGACCGTGCTTGCGTTTTAAGGAGCGCACCTTTTATTTGTTGCTTTGCTCTGCTGCTGGTTTCTTCCCTGGCCAGTGCAGGACCCTCCAGTCTTCATACTTCGTGTCCGTCCGACAGTCGCTTCAGGAACCGTGAGCCTGCATGACCTGCCAGGAACATCTGCCTCAGCTACAGCCTTCTCCATTTAAGGTACTGTTCAAATCCGGTTGTTCGTTTCGTCCAGCCGCGCTGAAAGTGTGTCAAACCTTTCGCAATCCAAAGGCTTGTCCTTTGCCATTCTTTAAGCTAACTTTTCTGCCGACCAACTTCGTCCTGAACTCTTGGCAAAGACATAAACGCGAACTACCCTGAACTGTATGATCTTGAGCAAAGACTTTGGTCCATTGACTTTGGGCCGGCCCCTTTAATTTGATTTCCTCACTGTAGTTCCTTTTACTAGATTGCCCTGCTTACTTACTTGTTGGTGCTGCTCAATTTCTGTCTAACTTTGTCTTTTCCTCCCTTTTAAATTGCTGGAGTGCCATTTTGCTCACACTTCATTTTGAGCCTAACTTGTCCAGAATCTATTGGGTGCGGTGTAGTGTATTAGTAACGTGATTTTTCAACTGCTTGATAATAGTGAAATGTTTTACAACTGATGTGTAAATAAATGTATATTCTTTTACTCAGAAACTTTGAGTCAGTGTTTGTTTGAATCATAGTAATTGCTGTATTTTGTGTAACTATTGATACTGCTCACTTGCTATTGAGAAGTCTGGCTACTCAGCCATCGCTACCACTTTACTGTGTAGTACAGGCTTGTACCAAAGGGGAATTTGTACTGTCACTTGTAGTCCTAATTGTGTGGGGTGTTCCCAAAGGGTACTGCATATAATTATGCCTAACAGTAGGAACGTTGGCAGCTTAGTCATCTGCTGCATGTGGCAGTCCTGGAAGCCCCTTCGGGTCGTCACTGGATGGCTGGATGAGGTGGCGACATATGTTGGGTGTCGAGGCCCAGCCTGGCGGAAGACCGGGTGAGAGGAGTTGGGGGGGCCAAGGTTTATGTTCTCCTGAGGGTCAGTGAAGTTACTTCCCCCCCACGTACCTTGTTGATGTCTGCTGTATCTGCTGCAGCAGAGTTCGTTCCGCAGCTGGGGAGCGGGGCGGCCTGGGTGTAGATGCTGTGCTCTGTCGCCCTATGGGCCCGCTTCTACCCGGTGCATGGTTGGACACAGCAAGTTCTGGATGTCTTCATGCACCAGGCAGGCTACGGGTTAGATTGCTCCGTTCGCCAGGGAGTCCTGTCCAGAGCCTGCGGGTGACTAGGACATAGTGCTCAGGAAAGGGGGAGCGGGCACAGGCCCACCAAAGGTTCCGTTCTTCCAGGGGGGTTCAGTATCGTTTGGGCAGATTATAGGGGCTGGTCAAGCTGTAATGACTGGGGTCCGTTGGTAGCAGATTGGGTCTTGCTCCTCTGTCAGCCCCGTGCAGGGACTCGGAGCGTGGGTCAGATTTTGGCGCAAAGCCGCATAGCCGTTGGGCGGGGTGCCAATTCTCCCAGGTGACGTTTCTCGGGATTGGGGGATCGGTTTTTCCCAAACTGGCCCTAGTTGTGCCAGGGGGGCTCAGGCACACCCCCACATCCACAGGGCTCACAGCAGCAACGCCGATCCGCAGGATTTTGTGATCAGGATATGGTCAGTCGCGGAGCTCGAAGGTCAGGTGGCCATCTTGTTCGGCGCGTCACAGCGCCCCCTCAACATTCTTGCTAGTTGCTTCTCGACTCAAAACCCAAGATTACATTTCTTTTAACCTAAATGCAAAGTCTTGAGCAACATTTTATTCTGCTCACAATATGATTTCTAAAATATCTTCTAAAGAAAAAACATTTCTCAAAATGTATGGCATCCACAAAAGCATGCTACTCGCTGTTCGGATTTCACGGCGTTGGTTGTTTTTTTAAACAACCCTTTGTTATTTTGTTATTTGTAGCCCTTTGTTATTTTTCTCACCTCAATTTCGATTTTGACTATACTAATAGTTAAGCAATTTGTGTAGCTGTTTGCTGCTGATCTCACAGCTCACTGAGCTGTTGGCACTCCCAAAAATTTAAATGGGCTCTCCAATGTCCGACTTGGGGAAACCAGAATCTTAATGCTTTGTCTTTCCAAATATTTGTAATAAAAAATAAATTGTTCAAACTGGTTGTAACATGGCCTCTGGGACATATCTATAAAGTAGCTGAGCCAGGAATTTCCCTCAAGGGGTGTTTGATGCTTTAATCTGCAATTGCATCATTCTCTGCACTCTGACTAGTTCTTCAATGGAAACCTGTGTCTGCCTGCAGATGGCCTTAAATTCTTGCTGTTCTCATATCCGGGTCTGCTCTCTAATGTATATATGCCTTAAATCTGCTGTCTTATCTTCTCGTGTGTTTGAAATAGGAAACTGGAAAGAATCTTTGCAATCTGTGACGAATCTGAGGTTGTTGTCCCTTCTCCCCTAATTAGAGACCTTTCCCATGGGGCCAGGGCGTTGTGTCCACAGTACAATAGTCCTCTTGGGGGGGGGGGGGTGCACCGGGGGAGGACTAGGGATGGATCACATGTGAGAGGATGCCCCTTATGGGTGAACGTGGTATACCTCTGCTTCATTAGACCCTGCCTCTTTCCCCAAGCCAAACTCTCATTCCCTGTTCCCAACTAGTGGCCTTTGTTGTAAGACAACCAACCTAGTATGACTAGTGGCCCAGAAAATACAAACTGCTTTCTAAATATCTCCAGTTCAAGTACTGTGAAGAAGATGGAGACCAGGAGTATGAGGATCACTCCAGAAAACAAGAGTGAACGGTCTAGTCTCTCACAGGATTTGGCTGGTCAAAGCAAGTACAAAATATCGGAGGGAAACCAACATGGAGGGAGCCATCCTCCGACGAGGGGCTGACCTGATGAATAGGGGATAGCAACAGGAGACACTGTTCACAGTGTCGAACGGGAGCGCAAATGTAGTCCAGGGAGAAGGAGCTACTTCGCGGGTGACTCAAACAAACCTCTGGGATTCCCAAAGTCCAGCGAGCCACCAGAAAGCAAATGCTTAGTCTGAGAAGGGAGCAGAGTCTGGTGGAGCAACCGCCGACGAGAAGAGGAACCCAAAAGTGGCTGGAGACAGAGGGTCCAACTTGTGGGAAAAGAATTGACTCACGGATACAGTGTTGACCTGGAGGGAGAACGCCTTAATGCTGCCAGAGCCTCAGAGCAAAGCACCGGGGCTCGGAAGACTAGAACCATACAAACAGTTACGCGGGCAGACAGAGAGTGTTGGAGGTCCGGGAGGAATCTGGGAACAACTTTAGAACATGGGATAAGAGGGTCTGGGACCTGTCCTCATATGAAAGTCAGAGAATAAGAGGGCCTGGAACCCTGAGAGAATATATTCGCTTGGCAGGAGAGTACACCAAGCTAGTATAAAACAGCATTGCAAGTCTGGGACTCGCACCCATATGAAAATCTAATAACACAGTGACGTTCATACAAGAAGGTATGGATTCTGGGATCCAAGGAGATAAGAAAAGGCAGAGCAAATATATAAGGACAAGATGACCGCCTAAAGTAGAACCAGAAGGAATCCAGGGGAAAGGAGCTAACCTCTAATCCTTGGAGTAATACATTTTGGAACATTTCTTTTTGTCGTTTTTGACCCGAGACATTGGGAACTTTTCTGTTGGCAAGATCTGCCATTAGATCTATGTTTTTAGTGTTAGGGTCAGAAATAGGGTGTTTGGGACTGGACAGTGACTATTTGTTTGACATCCTGATGTTTGCCTTACTTCTGCATCCTTACAAACCTCTTATCAATCTCCTATCCTATCTAATTATGTGCCTGTTGAACAGTCAGTTTGAAAACCTATCTTTTTATTTTAGAAATGCAATTCGTCCATTATGCCATTTTTTTCCAAAGTGTGCATGCCAATCCGCATGATGGCTTTTTCCTTTCCATTTTACTAAAGTCTTCTGTCTGCCTGTTACTCCCTCAGAGACAAAGTTGACATACCTCTGTGATGTTTTCATTTGAACTGCGGCTTTGGATATCCGAGATGAGACGAACACCAAATTAATGCTGCAGGCCCTACCTTTTGAAGTTCCAGCTTGTTTGCATGCAGTGAATTAATGATGCTTTTATGGCTCCACTACTGCTTGGCGCTAGTTATAAGAACTCTACTGTTCTCAATGGGCTGTGCTAATCCATTCATGTGAATTGCATACAAGATCACACATGTACACTTTATTCAGTCCTAACCCAGCTCAGGTACTTTCTATTTTTACCTCTTTGCTTTGTCAACAGCGGAATATAGGGACATGGCTTGTTTTCACAACAAATATAGACTAATTAGTGTCACCTGCAGTAATGTGAGCTGGGTGGATATAGCCTGAGGCTTGCCGCCATTTTGGATTTTACAGTAGCTTGGAACATTTGAGTGTTCTCCTCCCCTCGGGAGCTTTGCTGGCATGCCCGGTTTTGAACTTGAATTTTTTAGAACTTGCTAAAAGTGATACGCTTGGAAGCGGTGCCAAGGGAAGAATTGTTGAAACACTCTTGGGAGCTAGGGAAAGTCTCTTTTCTAGGTTGGATGTTTTAGTCTTATTAGTGAAGTGGGGTGGCTCACCAGAACTACTGTTGAGGCAGTCCTTAAGGTGATTATCCCCTTTCCCCGGTAGTCATTCGGGTTGACGAGTGTGAGGGTCCCTGTGACTACCCCTTACTTAATGCAGGCACCTAGTGAGGATGGGGTGGGGATTCCTAATACACCGCCTGTAGGTCCAACATTCACTAGGTGGGGATGGCACTTGGTCCATTCGGCTTCCCGCTGTTGGTGCCCAAGGTTAGATAGGGGACTTCATGATGTTGGCAGACGGGTGTCCCTGACCTCTCTTTTTGGAGTTCTTTCTTATGGCTTTTCCCTGCCTTCCTGATAGTTATCCATAGCCATCCTGTACAGCAAGCACCTGGCAAGGAATTTACAGCCTTTTTGGTGTCCTTTTGGAGGGGTTTGTCTCTGTTTTTAGTGTGATTTCCAATCAGTTTTTGTGCTGATTGCTTCTAAAGGGCACTGCCTTTGTGGTCTAGTCCTTTGTTTTGTTCCTGTCCTTTTCCTCCTTCCTCCCACTTTCCATTTCTTAAGCACATCTCTGCCGGCTGCCCAGGCCAGGCTGCCCTGGAAGGGCACAGGCTAAGGGCGCCTCCTGAAGCTGCCAACCATCCCCATTTGCCTGTTCAGCTTTCTTCCTATTCCTGCCAGACACCTAGGTATCCATCTACATCTACTTCCAGGTAAGGGATGTCTTCATTGAAACTTAGCACTACTGTGTTGTGCCACATCTACCTATTACTTCCAAAGGTGTTCTAACAAGGGGCTTGTAACATTAAATCTCACCACGTTTTGCGTTTCACCCACCAGCCACATTAGAGCCATACTGATTTGGCGTCCACTGCCTGTTAAATCTAGCCACACTTGAATCGTACTGATTTATTTATTTTAATTTAGTTCAAAAGCGCCACTCTGCAAACTGTACACCAGGACCAAAGCAAACACGGGACAACGGAAGGAAGAACCAACAATAAAACTACTCAACACCCAGACATCACCTGAAACTAACTATTCACCCCCTTCTCGTCTCCACAGCCTCACACGCCCAAAGTGCTAATGAAACAACCCACCAAAAAACGTGCAAACCGCACACCCCTCTCTAATCATACTACAAACCCAATACCTGCAAACAGCAAACAACTGGGACACTGGACACCACCCTTACGGACACCACAAGTCCAGTGCACATAACAAAGCAGACCCTGAAAGTGTCCATTCACAGATGCCCGTTCCTCCTGGTTCCGCATTTATCAACAGATGAGCACAAATTCTATCATAGCCATCTCTCCTTCACTAACCAACTCTACCCACTTTTCTTTGAGAGCCGTGTGAGCACCTGGAGACCATGCAAGTTGTAGCAGTGCGCAGTATAAAACATAACATAACATGTACCTTTCTCCACCACTTCTGCTCTTACTTATTCCTCTTCCCTTTCTCCACTTTTTCTATCCTTCCAAGCAACCTTTTCTCTCCCCTCCTCCATGTCCCAGCCGCCTCTCTTCTTGCTAGCACCCCCTGGTCTTCACCTTTCGCTTCTGCCACCTCTTTCCTCCTTTGCCTTGCCTTCACCTCCTCTCTCTGTTCACTCGCCTCTCTCCTGAAGCAACCTCCACACCTCACTCGTCTACTCCATCACGCAACACCGTGGGCAAACTGCCCTCTTCTCTTATAGTGACCTAGTATCTCCCATTGGGCTGTTCTATCCAGAAAGCGAGGACACCCACAAGCAGTTTTTGAAGCTGCAGTACTCCCACATTCATTTCATCTGATGATCATGTAATTAATAATTGTGATGTCAGTGATGCTGACCATGTCATCTTTAAGCTTGACAGCCGTCTTGATTTCATATGCATCTTTCTTACACTGTCAAACAGGCTCACACTCTCCATATCAGGTGCAGCCAGCAGCCTGCCCATGGGCTCTTCAGTTTATGTAACACATCAGACTACAAACAAGGGATCACAATATAAAGGACTGTTTTCACACTGACTTATGTTAAACCCCTGAGAATCCCTTAAAGGGTCAGCAGCGGTAAAGATCGATATCAGTGACATTCCTCTGCCTTAGTCTAGGGGCTAGATGGGGTAGTCTGTGGGGACCTCCGTAACTCCTCCGTACATAGCATAACACAATTAGTGGCAGCACCTGGCCCTTTTACTACCTCATCCCCTGCCTGTGCCTTGGCATAGTGGACTTTGCAACAGCAATAACTAAATTCAGTGCTTGTATTGCAAACAAGGGCAGTAATGGAAGCAAACCGCACTGGAAATGAATTGCATTATTTCAGAACACTGTTATGGTGTTGGGTAAATGGTTTATTCTAAGCTCCATTATAAAAAAGGGCACACTGTGTGGGAGACTCTCTTCCAGGGAGGAATCCCCACAGCACCCTCACCCACCATTTCCAAGAACTCATTCTGCAATTGGCTTCCTGATTCTCCTACCATCACCTGGGCCCTAACTGTTATTGCTTAGAGGCAGGCTCAATACCAATGCAATTGCACACTGGGGAAGTTGCTTTCACTTAATCTGCCCCTGCTTCCTCCTGAGGCTGTAATTTTAAATGGTCTACAGCACCCCAGCTATATATGCAACCTTCCTGATAACTGCAAAGTGGCAACCATTGACTTTGACCTTGTAGTCTCTGTAAAGACTGGTAGGGGGTGGTCTGTACTTCTGCTCTCTATATGGTAGGGGGAGGCACAGAGGACCCCAGCCTAGATTCTCTATTTGGTAGCTATGGCCGAGCAATCAAGGCCTAGCTTCTCAGGAGGTGATGCAGGCTGGTTCTTAAGTACAGTGTAGTGCCCAAGCCCCCACAAAGGAATGTCCCCACACTGTATTGGTTAGAACACAGTCTTTATATAATCAATATTCAAGGTTATGTACACTTATCATAATAACTCACTTTGTACTTAGGAAAATCAACAATGGCAAATATATACAATTCTAAAGTGGTACCACCCTTTGTATTAGATCTCATTAAAGTGCATCAACAATACTGTAACAATGTCACACAGATCAATAGAGTGAAACCAGCAATAGAGAGAGGAGAGAAAATAAGATGGTTGAGCAATAGGCAGAATACTGGCCCCTACCACTAGACACAGTTCTGTGTGGAGATCCCCCCACCTGGGCAACCTGTAAAATAAAGATATAGCACAAGCCCAGTCCATATATTGTTCTGCAAGTCTTATTCCCTCCTATAATGTTTTTACCCCCCAATGTACCTGGTGGAGTCGAGTTCTTCGAAGAGGCGTCGACAGATCCTTCTTGAGCGACCCCCTTTCAAGCGGGAGTCACGGATCGTCGAGAGGCGTCGAGAAGCATTGAGGAACTCGGCGTCCGGCGGCGGGGAATCGACGGCCCTTCTTGAATGCCTTCCCTTTCAAGCGGGAGACACGGGGCGTCGAATGTCCGTCGAGGAACTCAGCGTTCGGCGTCGGGGAATCGACGGCCCTTCTTGAATGCCTTCCCTTTCAAGCGGGAGACACGGGGCGTCGAACGTCCGTCGAGGAACTCGGCGTTCGGCGTCGGGGAATCGACGGCCCTTCTTGAATGCCTTCCCTTTCAAGCGGGAGACACGGGGCGTCGAACGTCCGACAACAAACAGGGTAGAACGGCGTCGTTGAGGCGGCAGCTTCGATCCAAGCGGTGCTCGTCGACGACGGAGCGTTGGCGTCCTGCAAGGCAGAGGCATGCGGGGCACCTCGATGACAATTGTTCTGGACTGCAAAGATTGTGAAGACGGGGGCCCAGCAAGGGCGTCGAGTCGTTCGAGTCTTTGTGGTCTTCGGGTGGCGGGAAACCCACCGGCAGGTTTCTCGTCGGCGCGTTGGTCGTCCTCGACTTTCTCCGGCAGGATAAAGCGGTCGACGGTGCGGACGAGGGAGTCCTTCGATTCAAATGTTCTTAGGCAAGGAGCGGACGGCTCCGGTCGTCGGTGGCACAGCGTCAAGTGGTTCCCACGGCTGGGCAACACAACTTCGACGGGTCTCCAGCGGTTACACAGACCTGCAAACCCTGGTCGACGGCAATGGACTTCGACGGCGGCGATGTCCGGGTGCTTCACTTCGATCTCCTCGGCGGTCCCGGGTCGGCAGCCTTTTGAGGGTCTGACTTCCAGGGCGCTTCGGCGAAGATGTAGCGGTGCTCGATGATCCCTCGGAGCACGGGAAGAGGGCGCCTTACCAGGTCCTCTCTCGGGTCAGTCCTCGACGAATTCGGCAGCTTTCAGATCGGTCGAAGCAAGTGCAACAGCAAGTCTTCTTCTTCCAGCTGGGCGTCGAGGATCAGCAGTTCCAGTTACTCTTAGAGTGGAGACTCAGCTTCTGAACGCTTCTGAACAATTACCAGTGGTGAGAGGTCCCCAGATATACTATTCTGTCTCTCATCCACACTGCTGGCACACACTCAGCAGCCAATCATACAGAAGGGCATTCATGCAGTCAGTCATCCAATCAGGCACACAGTGCATTCAGGCCACACTCCTCCCTTTCAGACACTCACAACAAGGAATGTGGATTGGGACAAGTACCCAGCCATTCAACACTACACACTGCATTCAGGCCAGTTTCGGGCAGGGCTGTCTCAGTCTTTGTCTCTCATGCCAGAAACCAGACAACCACAACAAGGAGTGTATATTGGTCACACACTCCATTCACCCAGGTCCCACCCACAGGAGGTACCCACAACATACAGTCACTGGGAAGGCTCCAGTCAGTCTAGCTGGGCCTTCACAACAACACCATATATGGAACTTCCGCCCAACAGCCAGTCAGGGGGAAGGGACAGAGTCAGGGCTTCCCAGGACTTTGGGAAAACAAGGTAACAGGCAATAGAAAGCAAGAGGCCACAGGGGCCATCTTGTTTCCTATCAGGAATCAACTGATCCCAATGGCAGGGCCTGGGTATCCCAAAATGGAGGACACCCAGAGCACCTGTCAAATTCAGCATGGAGCTGCCACCAGCCCATACCCTGCTCTGTGGGCCACCCACAGGTGCCCAAAAACATACATTAGGGGCACAGGGTTGTACCCCTACCCCATGGGTGCCATAAGGGTATCCCATGGGTCTGTTCACCAAACCAAAAGAGAGAGCTGCACTGCCAGGAGTCCCACATGGACTCCTGGGCAGACAACACGACAGAACACACGATAAAAACAGTAAAGGACAAGGATTCAGAGGCCCTGTCCCTCTGATGCATTTCCAGCATCACAGTCGCCCCCCCCAGACTGAGGTGGAGGGTGTCTAATCTCCCACGGGATAGACACCCTCATCCAGATGGTCAACATACCTTCTGGAAAGGCCATCTGCATTATCGTGACTCTTCCCTGGTCTGTGCTCTATGGTGAAGTCTAGCCCTTGCAGGCTAATGGACCACCGGAGCAATTTCGGATTCTCACCCTTCATTTGCATAAGCCACTTCAGGGGCTTATGATCTGTTTGGACCTTGAAGGTAGACCCCGTAAGGTAGGGCCTAAAACGCCTATGGCTCCAAACTATGCTAAAACACTCCTTTTCAACAGTAGCCCACCTAAGTTCTCTACCCTTGAGTTGTCTACTGATGAATATGATAGGATGTTCTCTCCCTTTGTCATCTAACTGGGACAAGACAGCTCCAATTCCGGTGTCACAGGCATCCGTCTGGACGATAAAGGGTCGGCTGTAGTCAGGCGCACACAACACAGGTGCCCTACACAGACTTTCTTTCAAGCCATCAAAGGCCCTCTGACAGTCTTCGGTCCAATTAACCTTCCTAGGCTGTTTGGGTGAAGTTAGAGCTGTCAGGGGTGCAGCTATGGTTCCATAGTCTGCCATGAAATTGCGATAGTACCCAGTGAGGCCCAAAAAGGCTCTCACCTGGGTTTGAGTAGTGGGAGTCTCCCAGTTCTGTACATCCTGTACTTTACTGGAGAGAGGTTGGATTTGACCCCCTCCTACCTCATGACCAAGATAGGTAACTTTCCCCTGAGCTATCTGGCACTTGGTGGCCTTGATAGTGAGGTTAGCCCTTTTCAAGGCCTGCAACACCTTATCCAGATGTGTCAAATGCTCTTCCCAGGTGGAACTGTAGACGGCAATGTCGTCTAAGTAAGCCACACAAAAGGCTTCCAGCCCACTGAGCGCATGGTTGACCAATCTCTGGAAGGTGGCAGGGGCATTCTTCAACCCAAAAGGCATGACCCTAAACTGGTAGAGTCCCTCAGGTGTTGAGAAGGCCGTCTTTTCCTTGGCATGGTCCGTCAGAGCTATTTGCCAATAGCCTGAGGTAAGGTCAAAGGTGCTCACAAATTTGGCAGCACCTATGGTGTCCACGAGCTCATCAGCCCTGGGCAATGGGTGCGCGTCAGTTTTGGTGACGGCATTGACTCCTCGGTAGTCCACACAGAACCTCCAATCCTTGGTACCCGCCTGGGAACTTGCCTTGGGGACAAGGACCACTGGACTGGACCAGGGACTGGTTCAATAACACCCAGATCCAACATCTTGGCAACCTCAGCCTGGATGTGGTTCTTGACGGTATCTGACATACGGTAGCACCTGCTTTTGACAGGCACACTGTCACCAGTGTCAATTTCATGCCTACACCATGGTGTAAGGCCTGGCGTCAGTGAAAACAGAGAGGCATACTGTTGGAGCAAAGCCCTGCAGGCCCTCTGTTGCTCTGTTGTCAAATCCAGAGAGAGATGTACTCCCTCTACTGAGCCATCCTGAGGGTTGCTATGCAGCAAATCAGGAAGGGGCTCACTCTCATCCTCTTTTTGCCCTGAAGCTAGCAAGAGACATGAGACTTCTGCTCGCCGGTGGAAAGGCTTAAGCCGGTTGACATGGAATACCTGAGGGGCTACCCCAGAGGCTCCCATGTCAACCAGATAATTGACTTCGCCCATCTTGGAGATGATCCTGAAGGGTCCAGTCCACTTGTCTGCCAAAGCTCTAGGCTGGGTAGGTTCCATCACAAGGATTTCCTGTCCGGGAGTCCAATCCACTTGCGAGGCTTTAAGGTCATGCCAGTACTTATTCAATTCCTGGCTGGCCTTGAGATTTGCGGTTGTCTGACCCATCATCTGTGTCATCCTCCGTCTGAGGCCTAACACATAGTCCCCCACTTGCTTGGCGGGACCTGGAGGGGTGGCTTCCAAGCCTTCTCTGATCAAGGCGAGGGGCCCCCTCACGGGATGTCCAAAGAGTAACTCAAAGGGGCTGAAACCAACACCCTCTTGAGGTACCTCTCTGTAAGCAAACAGCAGGCATGGCAGGAGGAGATCCCATTTCCTACTTAGGGGTACTTCCAAAGCCCCTACCATGCCCTTGAGAGTTTTATTAAATCTCTCAACCAGACCATTGGTCTGGGGGTGGTAAGAGGTGGAGAACTTGTAGGTTACCCCGCACTCTTTCCACATGGTTTTCATGTAACTAGACATGAAGTTGGATCCTCTGTCAGAGACAACCTCCTTGGGGAATCCAACACGGGTGAAAATGCCCAGGAGAGCCCTGGCAACCACCTTGGCAGTAACAGTCCGAAGGGGGTATTGCCTCAGGGTACCTGGTGGCATGATCTACCAAGACCAGGATGAACCGATGTCCACCTGAAGTGGAAGGGTCAAGGGGACCGACGATGTCGATGCCCACCCTCTCAAATGGTGTGCCAACCACTGGCATTGGCGCAGTGGGGCAATGACACTGCCTCCAGTCTTGCCAGACAACTGACAAGTTGGGCAGGTCCTGCAGTGGGACTCCACCTCTACACCCATCCGTGGCCAGTAGAAATGGGCAGAGAGCCTCTGCTTAGTCTTCTTGGTCCCAAGATGACCAGCCAAGGGCACCTCATGCGCCAACTGCAGTAGGAAGGGCCTGTAAACCTGGGGTACCACCAACCACTTGAGGGCACCAGGTTCAGGCTTAGTGGGCTCACTAACAAGGAGCTCACCCTCCCAATAAATCCGGAATGTCCTAGGCACTTCTCCTTGTGCCTGGGACAGGGCCTGTTTCCTCAGTCCCTCGAGAGAGTGGCACTCTCTCTGTCCCTTACAGAAGTCTGCCCGGGAGGGTCCCCCTTCAGCTAACAAGCATTGAAGGTCGGGATGATCCTCCGTGTTGAGAACCTCTCCCACAGGAGAGTCTTCTGTCTCTTCTCCCACAGGAGTTGAGTTTGGGTTTTCCACTGGACCCAGCCCATTTCGGAGCATGGATCCCAATGGGTGCTGTCGGAACAGCAGGAAGAGAAGGTGTTCCCTCCACAGAGGTGGCCTTCTTGGTCTTCCTTCTTCTTGCCTTAGGCCTCGCCTTTGGCTCGGATACCTGACTCACAGCCAGACCCGGTGTCACCTGTGACCTAGTGACTGCAGCAGCAGTCATGGGAAGACCATCCGAGATCAACCCCAACTCTACTAGATCATTTCCTAACAGAATGTTAGCAGGGACATTGTCCTGAACCAGGATAGGAAGCTTTGCTGTCTTGTCTCCAATCATGAGTGGGACTAAGGCTACAGGCGATAATTTGGGAGGCCCACCAGCTAACCTGGTGGTTCTCAGAGGAGCACCTACATAGTCCTCTGGCTTGAGCAGGGTCCTGTCCACCACTGTCATGCTTGCCCCAGTGTCTCTCAAACCAGTAGAAGGCTGGCCATTCAAGAGGACACTTCTCAAAATCCTACGGGTGTTCTGTGGGATAGTCCCCAGTACTTCTGCATACTGGTCCCAGGCCCCAAGGGACACTAAGGAAATCTCTACCGGAGCACCAAATGTGATCCCGGTAGAGGAGGGGAGGACAGTGGCCTCCACCTCAGACACGGGGTAAGGGTAGGTCAGGCTGACAGCCTGTACTCCAAGTGCCCTACCTTTACACTTGGAGTCACCCCTTCTGTGATCCAGAGCCCCACAGTCCCAACAAGTGCCAGGGGTGCGGGGTACGGTACTGGAACCACTGGGAGCCTGCTTTGCAGCAGGTGGACCACTACTCTTATTCCCACCCACAGATGACTTATCCCCACTAGATTTTTGGGTCTTGGGAGAGGAAGGTTTAGGTTTACCCGACTGTGACTGCGTGTGGGACTCCTCAGCTTTCTGAGAGGCCCCCTTTTCTTTGTCCTTGTCCTTCCCACTGGAGTCCTTAGGGGACACCTGGTGGGAGACCCACTTGTTAGCCAACCTAGCCAGCTTAAAGGGGTCCAAAATGTTCTGGTCAGCCACATACTGACGCAGCTCTGGTGAACAGGCTTCAGAAAAATGCTCAAAAAACAAGAGGTGGGACAATTAAACAAAAGTCTTAACCTTGTATCCATCAATCCACCCCATCATGTTCATGTGCGCAGCACTCACCCAGTCAACCCAAGACACATTCTCTCTTTTCTTAAAATCCCTGAACCTTTTAAGGTATTGGGTAGGTGTCTTGCCAAACTTGGCAATCAAAGCAGACTTCATACACTCATACTGACCCCTTTCTTCCACACGCAGCTTCAGAATACAGTCATATCCAGTTTGAGGCACTCTGCTTAGCAAACACTTAGCCCAATCTCTTTTATCAACATCATGAATCGCACAAGCCATTTCAAACGCTTCAATCCATTGGAGGATATCTGAACCCTCCACAAATACACCAACCAAATCTTTCATAAACTTGGTGGCTGGGGACCTGACACTCTCACTGGTTTTAGCTGAAGTCTCCACTCTAGCTTTCTCTGGCTGGATTCTCTGACATTCAGTGTCCTGGCTCTTGAGTTCAAGGTCCTTATTTCTGAGTTGAAGATCCTTATTCTTGAGCTCCACTTGTTGAGCCAACTCCTCTCTCTTAAGTTCAGCATCTATTTCCAACTTGCGGTATTCAAAGGCCAATTTCATCCTTAATAACTCAAGCTCCAAGGAATTGCTGGGGTTTGCAACAGAGGCAGCAGGAATGGCGGCATTCCCAGAAACAGATTCAGCAGAAACCCCAGGGGCAGAGTCCTCATTGGTTGCATTCCCCCCCTCATCAAGAGTTTCACCATCAGTCTGGTAGTCCACCAGGGCAGCTATCAGCTCAGCCCTAGACTTATCCACAAAGTCTAACTCCCTGGCTTCACAAGCACTCTGGAGAGCCTCCAAGCTCATCCAAGTCAATTTGCCATTTGCAATAGACTCCATTGTTTGTAATGCAGTTATCTTGTACACAACTAAACCTTAATTTAATAAAGTGCAGATATTTTGTAAGTGGCACGGTTATACACTGATTCTTAAAACCATAAGCATCCCACCGCTGCCACCAGTGTAAAGACTGGTAGGGGGTGGTCTGTACTTCTGCTCTCTATATGGTAGAGGGGAGGCACAGAGGACCCCAGCCTAGATTTTCTATTCGGTAGCTATGGTCGAGCAATCAAGGCCTAGCTTCTCAGGAGGTGATGCAGGCTGGTTCTTAAGTACAGTGTAGTCCCCAAGCCCCCACAAAGGAATGTCTCCACACTGTATTGGTTAGAACACAGTCTTTATATAATCAATATTCAAGGTTATGTACACTTATCATAATAACTCACTTTGTACTTAGGAAAATCAACAATGGCAAATATATACAATTCTAAAGTGGTACCACCCTTTGTATTAGATCTCATTAAAGTGCATCAACAATACTGTAACAATGTCACACAGATCAATAGAGTGAAACCAGCAATAGAGAGAGGAGAGAAAATAAGATGGTTGAGCAATAGGCAGAATACTGGCCCCTACCACTAGACACAGTTCTGTGTGGAGATCCCCCCACCTGGGCAACCTGTAAAATAAAGATATAGCACAAGCCCAGTCCATATATTGTTCTGCAAGTCTTATTCCCTCCTATAATGTTTTTACCCCCCCAATGTACCTGGTGGAGTCGAGTTCTTCGAAGAGGCGTCGACAGATCCTTCTTGAGCGACCCCCTTTCAAGCAGGAGTCACGGATCGTCGAGAAGCGTTGAGGAACTTGGCGTTCGACGGCGGGGAATCGACGGCCCTTCTTGAATGCCTTCCCTTTCAAGCGGGAGACACGTGGCGTCGAACGTCCGTCGAGGAACTGGGCGTTCGGCGTCGGGGAATCGACTGCCCTTCTTGAATGCCTTCCCTTTCAAGCGGGAGACACGGGGCGTCGAATGTCCGACAACAAACAGGGTAGAACGGCGTCGATGAGGCGGCAGCTTCGATCCAAGCGGTGCTCGTCGTCGACGACGGAGCGTTGGCGTCCTGCAAGGCAGAGGCGTGCGGGGCACCTCGATGACAATTGTTCTGGACTGCAAAGATTGTGAAGACCGGGGCCCAGCAAGGGCGTCGAGTCGTTCGAGTCTTTGTGGTCTTCGGGTGGCGGGAAACCCACCGGCAGGTTTCTCGTCGGCGCGTTGGTCATCCTTGACTTTCTCCGGCAGGATAAAGCGGTTGACGGTGCGGACGAGGGAGTCCTTCGATTCAAATGTTCTTAGGCAAGGAGCGGACGGCTCCGGTCGTCGGCGGCACGGCGTCAAGTGGTTCCCACGGCTGGGCAACACAACTTCGACAGGCCTCCAGCGGTTACACAGACCTGCGAACCCTGGTCGACGGCAATGGACTTCGACGGCGGCGATGTCCGGGTGCTTCACTTCGATCTCCTCGGCGGTCCCGTCTCGGGTCGGCAGCCTTTCGAGGGTCTGACTTCCAGGGCGCTTCAGCGAAGATGTAGCGGTGCTCGATGATCCCTCGGAGCACGGGAAGAGGGCGCCCTACCAGGTCCTCTCTCGGGTCAGTCCTCGACGAATTCGGCAGCTTTCAGATCGGTCGAAGCAAGTGCAACAGCAAGTCTTCTTCTTCCAGCTGGGCGTCGAGGATCAGCAGTTCCAGTTACTCTTAGAGTGGAGACTCAGCTCCAGAACGCTTCTGAACAATTACCAGTGGTGAGAGGTCCCCAGATATACTATTCTGTCTCTCATCCACACTGCTGGCACACACTCAGCAGCCAATCATACAGAAGGGCATTCATGCAGTCAATCAGCCAATCAGGCACACAGTGCATTCAGGCCACACTCCTCCCTTTCAGACACTCACAACAAGGAATGTGGATTGGGACAAGTACCCAGCCATTCAACACTACACACTGCATTCAGGCCAGTTTCGGGCAGGGCTGTCTCAGTCTTTGTCTCTCATGCCAGAAACCAGACAACCACAACAAGGAGTGTATATTGGTCACACACTCCATTCACCCAGGTCCCACCCACAGGAGGTACCCACAACATACAGTCACTGGGAAGGCTCCAGTCAGTCTAGCTGGGCCTTCACAACAACACCACATATGGAACTTCCGCCCAACAGCCAGTCAGGGGGAAGGGACAGAGTCAGGGCTTCCCAGGACTTTGGGAAAACAAGGTAACAGGCAATAGAAAGCAAGAGGCCACAGGGGCCATCTTGTTTCCTATCAGGAATCAACTGATCCCAATGGCAGGGCCTGGGTATCCCAAAATGGAGGACACCCAGAGCACCTGTCAAATTCAGCATGGAGCTGCCACCAGCCGATACCCTGCTCTGTGGGCCACCTACAGGTGCCCAAAAACATACACTAGGGGCACAGGGTTGTACCCCTACCCATGGGTGCCATAAGGGTATCCCATGGGTCTGTTCACCAAACCAAAAGAGAGAGCTGCACTGCCAGGAGTCCCACATGGACTCCTGGGCAGAAAACACGACAGAACACACGATAAAAACAGTAAAGGACAAGGATTCAGAGGCCGTGTCCCTCTGATGCATTTCCAGCATCACAGTCTCCATGTGCCATACATACATTTTAATGTGTTTATTTGGGGGTGAGGGGGGTTCATGTTGATAGCATTTATTTCATTTGACTGAAGTACTAAAGTATGCTTCTGTAACCTTTATTAGGTGTTTTTTCCATTATTTATGAAAGAAACATCTCTCCGAAAAAATTACATTTGAAATTAAATATATGAATATTTAATATTTGAGCAATACAGTTGATACGTACACCTGAAAATGCCCGCCTTTTTTAGAAACTGGGCTGTGGACTGCCATTTGGAAACCCAGTCCCACTATAGAAGGATACATAGGCCATTCAGAAAAAAATATAGGTACACACCATATGTATTTTTCATGATGTTTTGTTAAGGATTTCAATCGGGTGACACACACCGGACCTTTGCCCTTAGCCTTGGATGTAGCGTGCAATTGGAATGCTTTCTCTTTATTTTCTGTGAATTCAATTTGAGATGGCACACAACCCGTCTCACACCCCCTTTTACAAATACCCCGGGTCACAATGGACCATGAACCAGGCCGGTTGGTGGGAATGCAATATTTATTTATTTTAAAATTCAAAGAAATCACAAACATGTTAATATTGGGCAGCAATCACCAATGGGGTGATAATTACAACGAAAATCACTGAAATACACTTGGTTAACCTTCTACAAGAACATATCCAAAGCACAAATGAATAGGAGCAGTTTTGAAATACGGGTAGATAGCACCTGAGTTAAGATTTTCCCCCTGCAACGCTCTCCCAAACTCCAATGAATCGAATTTGGAGTGGCTAGAAAGAAGCAGCATGGAGTCAGGGATATGAGATAGCAAACAGAATCAAAATCCGACCTTCCCTCACAAAATAAGAGGCAAAATTTGACTAATGTACCGTTAAATCAATGAGGCAAATCTAATTTCTCAGAATCGCAGGAATGTATAAACACTAGCAACCACAAGGCAAGGTATCAACAAAAGGCATACAGTTCAAAAGCAAGCTGAAAGTAAGAACACGATGCAGCCGAATCACAAGTTGGAAAGTTGCGTGTTTCTCAATTGCAGTTTTAAATGTCAAAAACCAGTTTTTAAGAAAAACTGGTGAAATACTCGAAATCGGAATGCGGTTTTTGGGCTGGGTAATAGATGCACATCACAGGGACAATATAGAAGTGAAATGATGGCTATCGCTCAATAATTGGATGAGATTGGCAAGATATACTTTTACCTATACTAGATTATCAAGAAGATAGCGCTTCCCATGAAACAGGTTAAGCGGCCGGATTAACCGACTCCACGCTGCGTTTCTCTTTATGTGGAAATTGCCTAAATTATTCCAAATATTACTAAGGAGTTACAAGATTGGGTGAATAAAAGAATGGTGCTAATGCTAGGAATCAAGGACTGGGTGCACCAAGAATTCTGACAGTTGACCACATTACCAAGGCATGGACAGGGTTGCTAAAGAGTGGAACAAAGACAAAGGGTCAAGATGGGGTAGGCTATGTTGCTATGGGATGGGGAATACTCACAATCCGCTCTTGAATTTGGGATTAGGAACAGTCAACCGGGTTCTGGACTCCAAGGCTCGGGTCACCAGGTAGCGGCGGACTCTCCTAGCAGAACAGCTGGGCCTGCTTGTTCACTGGATAGCAAGTACAGCTGGATGGCAGCGGTAAAGTGGGCATTTAGTTAGTGGGCTAAAAGCCGGTCTGGTCACAGGATGCCCCCCAAAAGGGTACTACAGCTTTTCCCCTTTGTTCTTGGGGATTTTTAATGGAATATCTGGATCTAGGCCTTGCTGGGATGAGTGATTGAACTTTGAAGCCAAGATACCATACCTTAGACAGTGGTCCGGCGCCATGTGGGTGCTCATTCGAAAGTCTATGAGGTATCCAGCTGAAAGGTGGATACCTCAATTTACCTCCATTAAAATGTAAGTCTACATTTTAAATTTAGACTGTTTTAGTCTTAAAACAGTCTAGATCGACAATACATACTTTGTATTTAATTTGTAGGAATTCTTTAAATCAGAGAATTGTCCATACCTGATGAAGGGCACCCTAGCCCGAAGTGCGTCGTATAGAAATACGATATACAGCTGAGGTCATCCACATGTATATCGGAAGGCATCTCCTCAATAAGACTCGATACTCCTGTTTTTTTCACTTTAAATAATTCATTTTTGTGAACCATGAACCTGTGTATGCAATCTTTGTCATTATCATTCTTTGTGAAATCTGTAACACTGTAACAAACAAATGGTATTTAATTTAACTTGTCCAACGTTGCCTTAATTGGAACCTTTCAAATTACTTTATTGAACTTTCCTTCTACTGCATTTTGTTACTATTAAAACTGCACTTTAATTTCATTTGAATTGTTTAGTGTTGTTCTTTGGAATTGAGTGTGCACAGAGCTAA
Source organism: Ambystoma mexicanum (assembly GCF_040938575.1). Classification (NCBI taxonomy): domain Eukaryota; kingdom Metazoa; phylum Chordata; class Amphibia; order Caudata; family Ambystomatidae; genus Ambystoma; species Ambystoma mexicanum. The sequence continues at coordinate 530,864,608 of NC_090927.1, forward strand.
AGTTCCACTTACTTTGTGGAACCTACCCCTCTTCTTGCATAGATCTCCTATTATCTCATTTACCAGCCCAACTAGAACTTAATGGGGTTGATAAACGTTCTGGAAATCCTGGCAGTTTATGGAGTATGGACACTGTCATTGTGGATGCTCTCTTGCAGGTCCAGTCAGGGAATGGGGGATGGTGGATTACCCCAGTAATCCTGTAAACTGGCTTCACATTAAGAAAAAGATCTAGGATCTCACTCAGTGTGCGTTTCCTGGACTATTGCTTATTGGTTGACACTGTTGACAAGGTGCGTTGCAGGAACACCCTGACATGGTTGACAAATGTTGGCAATCTGATCCGGAAGTAAGTGGGACATCTATCAGTAGGTCCGATCTGGGCCATAAGCGTGCTTTGCAGGTATACCTGGGTAGGGGAGACAAATATTGTAAACCAGATTTGAACTGGATACAGGTTCCTCTTAGTGGGATGGCTGAAGGTTGCCAAAAGTTAATGAAGATAACCAGTATTGGGGCAATTGCCGTTGAGGATGTTATGGAAGGCCATTCTGACTCTTTGGGCTTAGTGACTGACCCAATCTCTATGACTGTTTTTACAGAACCTCCTTGTGGCTTTTCTTTGTCCCTTCAAAAGACTGAATGTGGCGGCGCTCGTGGGCAGTGTGACTAGCTCTTGTAATGAAAAGTATATCTGCAGGTCCTTCCCATTGGGACTTCGGCTCCCTCTTTCTTCCTCTCACACTGGCCACCCTCTATGGGTTCTCCGCCTCTTCCTTCATCTGAAGCCAAGAACCTTGAAGTCATCTTCGGCTCTGCTCTTTCCTTCCTCCCTCACATCCAGGAACTTGCCAGGAAGGCCGACTTTCAACTTCACCTCCTCAAAGGAATTCTTCCTTTCCTCACTTTTCCCCAGAAGCTTAATGTCTCTAGAGCTCTAATACTCTCTCAGCTTGACTACTGCTATAGCCTCTTCTTTAATCTACCCTCTTCCTCTCTATGCCCCCTCAGTTAGTCCAGAATAGGACTGCAAGATTTATCCTTCGTCTCAAGCCCAGGGACTGCAGCTCTCCAGCTCTAAAAACTCTCAACTTGTTGCTGGTTACTGCAAGAATCACATTCAAATCCCTCTGCATCATCCATAAGGCTGTCTTGGGCCAGGGGGCGTGGCTTGGCGCCGATGGCGAGCGGTAGCTGATCCGCCGAGCTCCGGCCGAGACGCCGTTTCCTGATCCTTTTTCTCCGGCTCGCGTGCGACCCCGACTTCTGAAAAGGAACGAGCGGTTGGGCGAAGCAGCCCTGCACCTGAATAGTTGCTGGGCCCACCAAATTGGACCCCCCTGAGACTCCGGTGGCCCTGAATCGGTTCTCCCCCCCTCCCGTTCTTACTGGATCCAAGATGGCGCCCCGCACAGCATAGCGGTGCCTGCGAGGGGTACCCCCTCCCCCAACGGATTCCAGGGCCCGGCGGGGAGAGGCAGCAGCAAAAGAGAGGCTCCGCTCTTCTAGAGACCACCTCTACGGACCACACCATCACACACGGGGGCAGACCACAGCTCACGGCCCGATATTTGGCCAGGTGAAGGGCCCCACCAGTGATCTCACAAGTGAACTAACTTTTGAGGCCTAAAACACCCGCAACCATCGCCCCAAGATGGCCGCCAAGAACAAGACCAGAGCCGCCACCATGGACTCCTTTGTTTCCACCAGGGCGAAGACCCCCACTCAATCCAAGGCCAGCTCCTCTGAAGTTGCCCAGTCGAGCGAAGAGGTGGCGGCCGATAACCACTCTCAGATACTTGATGCTATAGCCTCGCTAAAGACGCATATAGACTCCAAGATCGACGAATTCAAAGTCGATATTCAACTGATCCGCCAAGACGCTCGCAACTTAACGGAGAGGGTCGCGACCGTTGAACAGTCGGCAGAGGAAGCCTCCACGGCCATCACAGCCATAAAGTCCGAAGTTGTCCTCCTGAAGAGGAAAGTCACCTTTTTGGAGGAAAAGGCGGAGGAGGCCGAAGGTCGGGCCAGACGGAGCAACATCAGGATCCTGGGGGTCCCGGAGGGGAACGAGGGAGTAAATACCACATCCTTCGTCGAAACCCTTCTGCTACAAGAAATAGGGGCCGGCAAATTGACCCAGGGATTCTCTGTCGAAAGGGCCCACAGATCCCTTCAGAGGCGCCCTCCCCCCGGATCGCACCCCAGACCCATAATCGCTAAGATACTGAACTTTCAGGACAGAGAAACTATCTTACGGCGATCCAGGGAGGGGGGCCCCATCGAGCGAGGAGACTCCAAAATCTCCATTTATCCGGACTACACGCAGAAGGTACAAAGAGAGCGGAACTCATTTGTCCCGATAAAAGCCCGGCTCCGACAACTGAACCTAAAATATAGACTACTTTATCCATCGCGCCTAAGGGTTGTCTACAAGGAGAGAGTGGTATTTCTCGAGAACCCAGATGCGGCCAACATGTGGCTTGAGGATAATAACCTGGCGGATGGCAAGGACAACTCACAGACTGAGACCTAACCCCCCAGCGACCCCCATGTAAGAAACATCGCACGTGAGACCGGAATACAGAAGATAATCCAACTACAGTTTTTTCACTTGGAAACGGCCTCGTTCGGCTCTGCCGCCAGGCCCTTGCCCCACCCCCAGCGTAGTATTTACCCGGTCTGGGCACCCGCCTGACCCAGCTCGCGCCCGACTCCCGGATGGGCTCCGACGGCTCGAGAGCGCCTGAGCACCGCGACAATGTTGTAGTTGCTGGGCGCACCAGTTTAAGTTTTGTTGTTAGTTTTATTAGTTGTACAGTCTTCATGCCTCTTTTGCCAACGCAGACCGAGATGGGTCTGGGACATGACACCGATGAACGAGATGCAGTGGTATCCCCCCTGCAGCCCACCCGAACAAGACTAAAGTGGAGTCGGACCCCAGAGTCCCACACCAAATCTGAAACTCGAACCGGATGGCGGCACAGCTTACTGTAATGACCTGGAATGTGCGGGGCATGGGCTCATACCTCAGGCGCAATCGTATACAGTCCTACCTCAGGAGGAAGAAAATCTCCATTGCACTCCTTCAAGAGACTCACCTCACGACGGAGGCCATGTCTAAAATTGCAGACCGATGGGCTGGGACTGTTAGAGGGTCCCCCTACTCTAAATACGCCAGAGGGGTGCTAATATGGATAAGCCCGGACGTCCCCTTCCAGATGGAGGGAAGTGAACAAGATAAAGAAGGGAGATTCACAGCGATTTGGGGCACATTGGAACAAACCCCAGTCTGCTTCATCAACTCTTACTTCCCTCATCACGGGATATCGGCGTACCTCGCCACATTGATAACGAAGCTGACTCGGTACCGGGACCGCACCTTCATATGGGGAGGGGACTTCAACTGTGTTGCTGACACGAGTGCAGACAGATCGCTGCCCCCCCCACGCCCGAGCAGCCTCACATCCGGTGCCTTGAGGGAAACTCTGGAGCAACTCAACTTAGTGGACATCTGGAGGGAACACCATCCGACCGACAGGTCCTACTCCCACTACTCAGCTCCACACGGAGTTCACACAAGAATTGACTATCTGTTCATCAATAAGGAACTTACCCCACACATAGCAACCACAGAATACCTGGGGCGGACGATCTCCGACCACTCCCCACTGACCATGTTATGGCAAATGAGAGGCCCCAGACCCCCGATCCCCATGTGGAGGATGCCGACCGCGGCACTTGCGGACCTCGAGTTCAGGGAAACCCTTGCCGAAAAATTGGAAGAATACTTGGAGAACAACATCGGTTCGGTCCCCTCCTGGGGCACATTATGGGAAGCAATGAAGGTGGTGACCAGAGGCGAAATCATATCGAGAGCCGGCGGAACTCGCAGGCAGTTGCGGAGAACCCTGGAAGCACAGGAAGCTGAGATCTCCCGACTGGAGTCCACATGCGACAACTCTATGGAGACAGAGACCAAGCTGAAGGAAGCCCGCACAGAATGTCAGCAGGCATGGGAAAGACTGGAAAAATTTGATTTCGCCACGCACACCGCCAGATCGCATAAAGAATCGGACAAACCGGGAAGACTACTAGCATGGCTCTGCAAACGGGAACACCCCAAACATCTCCCAGTGGAGATACGGGACGCTAATGGGTCATCCCACTCGACTCAGCTAGGGATCAATGAAGCCTTTGCTAAATTCTACACAGAACTGTATACCCACAAGACCCAGATTCCTGCTGCAGACATCATAGACACACTCGAGGAGATAGAACTTCCCCACATTTCGCTCGAGCAGAGAGAGGAGCTGGAAACCGAGATCACTCTTGAGGACGTTCAAGGGGCAATCAGGTCCCTCTCCAACAACAAAGCCCCTGGCAGTGACGGCCTCCCACCTGAGTTCTATAAAGCGTATGAGTCCATCCTTGCCCCAGTTCTCCACGAGGTCTACCAGGAGGCACACACGGATGGGATTCTCCCCAACACCATGAAGGAAACCATAATAGTCCCCATGCTCAAGCCACACAAATCGCCCACCGACTGTGAGTCCTATCGCCCTCTGGCTATGCTAAACTACGATGCCAAGATCCTCACATCCATATTGGCCCGCAAGCTAGCCAGGGTGGTGGGTTCCATCGTTCACGAAGATCAGAACGGATTCGTTCCTGGGCGCAACACCACTGCTAACCTCCGGAGGTTGCAGCATGTAATGGCCGAAACATATGACAGGGACGAGGACCTGGCGGTGTTGTCGCTCGACGCCATCAAGGCCTTCGACTCCATATACTGGGAGTGGATCAGGGAGGTCCTGAGAAGATTTGGCTTTGGAGGGGGCTTCATCAGGTGGGTTGAGGTCCTCTACAATTCCCCGACGGCGAGAGTAAGAACGGGAAGAGTGGTTTCAGCGGCTTGGGATATACAAAGGGGAACAAGGCAGGGCTGCCCGTTATCACCCATGCTGTACATACTGGGCCTGGAACCGATTGCATTATACTTCAGGCAGCAGCTTTTCGATGCTGGCATTAAGGTGGGCAATGCACACCACATAATATCCTTGTATGCAGACGACGTCCTTCTTTACCTAAGCTCCCCCGAAGTTAACGCGCCAACCGCGTTGGAGATACTGGACAACTATGCGAAGTACTCAGGGATCCGCTTTAGTAGGAATAAGTCCTCTGCCTTCCCCTTGGCGGGCTTACGCAACATTCCGGAAAACAATCTCCCAGAGATAGGAATAAGCTGGCAACTGGTCCAGTTCCGTTATTTGGGGATCAACATAAGCCACACCCCGCTACTCATGCATGAACACAACACCGAGGCCGCCATCACGAGTCTCCGAAGTTCTATAAAGTTTTGGTCCAAGCTCCCATTGGCCATGGTGGGCAGGGCAGCGATTGTCAAGATGATCGTACTCCCCCGATTCCTGTATTTCTTCGTAAACATTTGCCATTACATTAGACCGTCCTTCTTCAAGAAGCTGGAGGCCATCATCAGGGACTTCCTTTGGGGCCCACACAGGCATAAACTGTCGCTGTCCGTCCTCTCTCTCCCACACAAAGAAGGCGGAATAAAGTTGCCGGATCTCCAGTTGTACTACCTGGCTGCCCAGCTGAGTCACATAACGAGATGGCTCTCGGATGAGCCTTCAGCAGAGACCGAACTGCTGAGGCAACCCTTGGACAATGTGATCCCCAAGGAGATCCTATCGCACCCTACATGGCAACCCCCGGTCCCCTCCATGGTGATTGACCTGGGAAGAAAGATATGGGCCAGGTCCTGCTGCATCAGGCGAATACGACACCCATACTCTCCGGACAATCCCATCCTAGCAGACACCTGTCGAACGGCTGCAGACATCTCTACGGCAAGGAGGTGGGAAGAGGCCGGCATTTACACATGGAGCGACATGTATGAGGAGGGAGAATTCAGGGATTTCGAATCTCTTAAGGCTGCCGATGGAATTCCCCCGGGCCAGTTCCTCTGGTACCATCGCCTCAAACAAACTGCTAAGAAACAATGGACCGGATGGCCGGAGGAGCCCTCCCCTGACCCTCTGCTACAAGAGATGCATGACCTCTCGGACGGCTGGAGACCTGTCTCCAGGCTTTACAGCAGACTATGTGATAAAACCAACCCTAAATGCGAAGATCTGAGGACAAAATGGGAGGCGGACCTTGAGACCCCGATTTCAGATAAAGAATGGGAAAGAGCGCTGATATTTCCCAAAAAAGTATCCAGGAACACCAGGTTTGGCCAGATCCAATTGAACGTTCTCTACAGGACATACATGACCCCACATAGGGTTGCCTCCTTCAATAAGACATCCTCCCCTGCATGCCCCTGGTGCGGGAATGATAAAGCAGATGCGATTCACATGTTCTGGACCTGCACCAAGGCGATGGCACTGTGGTCCAAGGCCAAACATACCTGCATGGACGCCGGAATGACAAGATACGAATGGACTCCTGGCGAGTGCCTCCTGGGGACCTACCCCAGACCTAGCAAATCCAAGCACGCTGTTAAATTAATGGACATATCATGTATCCTGGCTAAAAGAACAATAGCGATGGCCTGGAAGACGCCGTCGGGCCCCAGGCAAGAGAGATGGCTCAAAGAACTCGAGAGATGGACAACAGCTGAAACCAGGGCCTGGCAGGAAGGAATCACGAACAGTGGCGAAACCGAAGGTGGCACTTTGGAATCATGGAAGGCCCTCCTCAGAGACATACGCTTCAGCGCTGACTACAAACCCCCCTGAAGTCCCACACCACTGCATTGACACTGCTCGGATGCCGGCATTGGTGGAACCACCCCTGTGTTTGACCCCTCTTGCTTCCTGAAACTTTGGGTCATTGCCCCTAACCCACCCGTCCACTGTAAGTTTGCTACAACATGAAGACTGTTGTTGATTTGCTCGTTCCCCCCCCCTTGTTTCCCCCTCACCGTCTCCTCCCCAGTTCAAACCAATGTTGATTTCTTGTTGTATTGCACGTTTTCTTTTTCTTTTTTCTATCAAAACCAATAAAATACGTTTTAAAAAAAAGGCTGTCTTGGGCCAGGGACCACGCTATCTACAACTGACTTTCACTAAATACACTCCCTCCAGATCTTTACATTCCTCCGGCACCAACTCTCTGCCTGTCTAACGATTCGCTAAACAACGAGCAGGTGGACAATATCTTTCCTCGGATGGCTCCTTCCTATAGAATGACCTCCCCTTCCTCTTAGTCTTGAGCCGGATCTCCTCAAATTCCAGAAGCTGCTCAAGACCTTCCTTTGTACCTCCTACTTCCCCGCCTCCCTCCTCTGCTAATACCCACAGTCGCTGATATTAGTGACCCTTATATGTCCACCTGGGTCCTGGCCTCCCGCCCCCAATCGCCTTCAGCCTCTGCCTACTCCCAGCACTTGCCTTAGGCCCCCACTGGCTTCTGCTATTCAAGACCTGCACTTTGGCAGTTGACCATTCTCGCCAAATGTTCTCTGCCAGTCACTTAACAGTTTGCAACTTACTTCCTAGCACTTCCCACCCTGTTACTCTCAGCACTTACCCCCTCGCACCCCACACCCTCATCCCTCTCTCTCTGCACTTGCACACTCTGAATGCTCACAAGGCCTAGTAGGACCACCTCTCTCTTTCATTGTTATATTTGGCTTTATTCCCTTGCTCCCGCCCTGTTGCCCAGTGGGCGCTTTGAAACACAATTTACTTGATGTATAAGCGCCTTACAAATGTGCAATAAATAAAATAAATTAGAAAGTGCTGTATGCCAGAGGTCTCCGATATAAATCTTTGAGAGCTCATCTCGGATCCTAGAAATAGCATCATTACTAATGTTAAAAAGCCTGAGAAGAATTGAGAGGAGAGAGGCATTCTGTAACAAGCTTCAGGCTTGGCTCTGTATGATGTCAAGGTTCCATTAGGACACAGGACCTGAGACTACTTAGGAGGACTCAAATTAAGGAATGGTGTACTGTTCGTGATGCTGATTGTATTGTGATCGGCTGTGGCCGTAGCGACCTCCCTCTGTTTTTAAGATGATGTAAGATCTGAAGTAATACGTCCGTTATGTCAAATCTAAGGATGATATTGGACTGATTTGAATTTGCTTTTCCAATTTGCGTATTCTTTGTCCGAGAACAAAGCTTTGAGGAGATGCTCCTTATTCTGTTTTTTTTTCTGTTAGGCTTTGTCTTGTGCATGTTATTTTTCTTACGTTGTTTTTGTTTGGATTTTATTTCTCAGGGCCTGTTTCCCCATGGGGCTAAGGTGCTATACAAGTACATAAAAAAAAGCTGTAAAAGTACATTAAAAAAAATTAAAATAAAGGCAGAAATCGGTAAGTGGCGGGAGGGGATAAAAAGAAGGGAAGGGAGGGTGGATGGGAAAGATGGTGGGTGGGGGAATCAGCCATCTGGTTGCTCAGAACACGGGCTTAGATTGGTAGTTTCAGCCCGTGTTCCGAGCAACCTGATTGGTTGCTGCCCCTGCCCCTGGTGCTAATGGCCGATAAGCGTCACTAAACAGGACCACATGGAGATATGGAGTAAAGCGGCACAGGCGTCTGTCAGAGTAGTGTAAAGGTACAGTTTGAGGCATTGCTGGAAAAAGGGCATCGATGGTAGCAGTCATATAATTTACCTCTTTACAATCCACAAGCATATCATAACCGTATTTGGAGGTACTTGTGTATCATTCACAGCCCCCTGCACAAGAAACCTGTGCTTTGCAGGAGAATGTTCTTTAACAAAGGTCGCACAGCTGTGAACTATACAAAACACTGCTGGAGGGGGGGGGTCGGCTGTCGGTGGGTGTGGGGCCATTTAAAGCGCTTTTTCTGCTTTCACATTACACCAAATACACACTAACAGCTGTGGTAATCTGCACTCTGATATCTAGATGCAAGGCGAATTGATCTGGCATGCATTATTTGTATGTTGGATCTCCCTGACTTGACAGAATGGGTCATGCGCATTTGAGACTATTTTGAAAATACCCCCACCTGAGCATGGCGCATCCATATACTATTGTTTAGTCATCTGTGCTATTGTAATTGCCCATAGTATGCAATTTTCTATTGATTGTGTGAAGTGATGTTGGTCCAGACTGCCTCCACTCTATGAAACAATACCACGCTAAAAAAAATGGCCTCTGCTCCGCAGGAGTACACAGGTGAGTAGTGGCTAAACTGCCTACACAACCCCCACCCTTCTACAAACCAACAGTCATGCCAATCATAAAGGTAAAAGAGATCTACCTTCTTCCCCTTTTGTGGTAATGTGGGTAGAGGGAAGGCTATACTCTCGGAAGAGGTGTGAATATGAACTACTAGAAACCCAAACAGCAATAGTACAATAGCTCCAAAATAAGATGATGTCCAATAATAGTTTATAAAAAATATCTCTGGTACTCTTTGCCAAGAAAGTTCTGTGCTTTCTTGTCCTTGATACAGCTTTTAGCTTTCATGCTGGCTTCGGTTTGGGTTTTTCTCACCCGCCATGGGTGTGTGTTCTGCCACCCTGCCTTTTGGCCCTTATTTATTGCACCATGCTATGCCATTTTGCTTCTAACTGCACCCTAAGGTATATTTTGTCTGAGCCTCCCTGGTTCCCCAGAGCCATCACCTACATTTCCTTTCATTGCAGTGCTCCTTTGGAGGATGGGGGTGTTTGGCGCAGGCTTTGCCGGTTCCTCTGCATCTTCTGGGTTCTCCATTTTGGGCATTTTGGGCCTTTTCATACCATGGCTTTCCTGTGGCTCTGTGGCTCCCCTACCTTGGGCCACCTATTGCCATGTGGTTTAGGCTCCACACTGGTGCTCTTGGCTGAGCCTTCCCGATTCCTCCACCAGCAGGGCTGTCAATATGCCAGAGGCTCGGTCACTTCTGCCATGCTCGGTGTAATCTCCTACTCATGCCACACCTACCAGGGGGAGCGCTCAGCATGTCTCCTCCCACGGCTCTCTCAATCCCAGCTGATCATGTACACGTAGAGGGTCGGAAACCACACCAACCATTCTTACAGGAAGTTCCCAGTTATCAGACATTTTAACTACCATGTAACCAACAAAGGTAGTATTGGAATCTTGAGGATGTGGAGGTTAATTAATATCCCTTACTTGGGACCTCCTAACCTCTAAGGGGGTTAACGGCCAGTGGGATCCTGCTTGCCCTTTTTTCTAGAGTGCGTTAAGCTGAGGGGACTCACCTTTACTGTCCCAGAGGAGTTGGTTCCTCCTTGGGGAGAGGGGATGAATTTCCTCAATTCATTACACTATCAAAAGCCCAATCCTGTAAAAGAAGACAGAAGATGCAGAACAAGAATGTATAAGCACTTCGGCAGGTAGCAAACAGGGTAGATATGCAACAATGTTGGTAAAAAGGAGGTTTAGCTGGAAATATTTGCAAAAGAACTCGACCAGTCTTAAGTGCCACCAAAAGGTGCCCCAGGGGCACAGGGTCACTTGACTGACAGTACTCAATTTGAATGTTGGATGGTTCGACCGTGTCAAAGCAGGCTTCGAGTTGATGTTTGAAACAGGTTCGTACTTGTTTAATTGGTTAGCTAGCGTCTGCTCAAAGCGGGTGATTGGTGCGGTTCGAATGTGGCTCACTAGGGTAATTTCAAAGGTAGTGCTTTCAAGACAATTGTACCCGCTGTTTCGGGGCAACGAGTGACATGATGCTCCAGTGGTTTGAGTTGAGGTTTGGTGTTTCGAGGCTGTTATTCTGATGGTCCGATTGAACGTTCAGAGGTGGCGGTTTGCAGCAGTGAGCTGGTTGTTTGAGCCAAACAGATGACGTACTCTACTTGGTGTGATGCAGTGATGAGACAGTGCGACAGATGCAAAACAGCAGTGGGTCGAAGTTGGGGAAAGTGCCAAAAGCTGCACCAGCAGGTCTATTTGGTTTGAGTGCAGTGAACATGGCTCAGATGTGGTTTAATCAGTTTGATGCAATGAAAAAAAGGGATCCCGGCTGTTCTGGCTTTCAGGATGTTCTGAGACCTGTTGCAGGGCACTCTAGGACACAGTGAGTCCTTCTCAGGCTGGGTTAGTTTGCAAGCAGAGTGGTCGAACTTGGTCCTCAACATGAGTGCCCCTTAATGTGGTCCGGGCATGGGCAGGGAGTAGAGCCTGCCTTTGACTTGGAGTATCCCATTACCTCAATGGCTCTGGGCTTTGGAAAGATCAACTCTCCATAAAGAGGCCCAAATGAATTCTTGCTTAAGCGGTGGCTGGTCTAAAAAGTTGATCAAAGGAGGACTCGGAGACCCCCTCTTTCATAGGCAAAATAGCACATTGTGTTGAAAGAAATCAAGCCTGATTTAAGGGATCCAATCCCTGTCATCGACAACTGCCCCTTGCCATCTGATGTCACACCCAGAGTGTCTTGTTCCGCATGAAGTGGAGGGGACAGGAAAGAGGAGACAATCCCACAGAAAAGTAAGATTGAGGAACCCTTCTTCAAGGCCACCTGTGTTCCCTGCCTGTCCGAACTTTGCTCCTTTCCCAGCCTACAGCTTCAAATGCTTTCTCGTGTGTAGCCCCTTACTCTGATGTAGGCCTTTGTTATGGGCTTAGCTCTTTGAAGCCAGACTCACAAGACGTCGCCAGCTGGGAGATCCTCGGCCTGGCAAGGAGGTTACCTTACGTCCCTGACTGTCAGTAAAGGCATGCATTCTGCCCTTCTCTTACACTGAAACGTAGACAGGCAGGCACCTGAAATCCACATAACCTCCGATAGCTGTCTGAGCTCACAGGGATGACACTGTCATGCTACAAATCCGATGTGGATGTCATAATTATGTCAACTCGCCAACACAATCGCAAAAGACAAATGGCCTATAATTTTACATTATCCTGCCACTAAATGGGTAGTTTATCATAATTATACTGGATTTGGATCAGAGATGTAGACCTAAGTGCACCCTCTGTACTTGAATGATTTGGCTGCATCAGCAACTGACAAACATATCAAACACGAAATCCGAAAATGGCTGCCAAGTGGCCTTCACCTAATCCCCTCGGAGAGCTCCTAAAACCGCTGCCTCAGCAGTCCTACAGCGCGTGTCCCTTTTAAAGAGCCCTCAGGTCAAGCATTACCTCAAGTCAATACATTATAATTTTCCTATGCAATGTCCGTAGAATAAAAGAAAAATAAACACTCTTGCATATAAAAAAGAAAAAAGAATTTGGCATTAACATATATTCCCAAACTCCTCTTCTCATATAATTGCTTACTCACATTTATGTTCACCTGTTATGATGATGCCTAAAGGCATGGAATAACATATACATCTTGTTCCCCCTCCCCTCCACGGACCATCAACGTTCATAGGGACTACCCCATTAAAAAAACACAAGTTATTATGTCAAAGTAATTCACTTTGATAAAAACAACATAGGCACCCCACAGTAAAAATGACATTTCCTGTTTACATATTTCTGTAGCAAAGTGCAGATTTGTTCAGTTTCCAGTGTTACTGCTACTAACGCTGCTGCTGCAGGCTAACGTTTTAGAGGGGAGCTTGTGGAACGGATTGGAACTGATGAGGTACAGAGAAGGCTGCCATTGGAGACCCTTGTGAGCCTCCATGTTAAGTCAGCAAAGTGCTGAAGGCTTTTATTTATGTATTGTAATTTTTATAGAGCGCCTCTCGCCCATAGGCCTAAGGGCGCATAAAGAACAGAGACAAGACATTTCACAAATGTACTTTTGAGACAATCAGCCTAGTTGTGGAAGGGCTGGTGGCAGCATTACTACCATGTAGCACAACAGACACTCCCCTCTTTCGTTCCCATTCTGCCTTTGCGATGGGCTGGGGCACAGGGTACCCATATGAAGGAAAGAGTGCACTTGACACACCCGGCCTCATTAATTGATCTGAATCGGATATTGATCATCAGAGGTGGATGGTGCACTGAGTCCTAACCCGGCACTTATTGACCTACAAAGATAATAGACATTGCTGTAGCAACCAGTCTGAGACTGATAATTCACATGTAACCTCAATTAAAAGCGAGCATTGGCAATGCCAACAGTTTGGGCTTTTGGGGCGTAGGCATCGGAAAGGCACTTGCCAGGCACAGCTGTAATTTTATTAACTTCCCACTGTTGGTAGCAGGTGCAAAATGATGTGAGTACCTGGGCATCGAATAGGAATGCCTGACAAATTCCTAATACTTATACACAAGACAAAACTGTTGGATTTGCCAATGCTTGTTTTTAACAGGACTTCTGTGAAGGGCACACAGCGTGCTTATAAATCTAATGGCGGATGTGTAAAAACCTTTTTATTACACCAGTAGTGGGTTTACAACTCAATTGAGTAATTAACCCTGAGAATGCTTCGAAAAAACAGTGGCAGGCGCTTGAGTGCAAAGTTTGATGGTAAACTTTGATTAAAGTGAGCTCAAACAGCTCTCGCAAAGAGGTGTTTTTGGCTGGAATGGGCAAGAACTGGGTGGGAATGGCAAATGGTATTAGCATGGCCATGGGCAGTCAATGTGCGGGCACATAACCAAACACCTACAGGCTGTGTGTCGCTCCTCCTATGCCATTCCTCCCATCTGTACTCCAATGCAATCGTTTTGACTTATAAGTGTCACAAGCGGTACCTAATAGCCCAAACTAAAAACGGCTCTTGGGGATGCAGGACTTTGGGAGGCCAGTGAACAAATGGGGGCAGCAGAGGGCCTGGATCTCCTTCCCGCCCCCAAATGTTGGGTTGGGAATTAAAGTGAAAAGAAAAATTAAAATATCATGAAAAGTTAAGAGTACAACAACGCAGTACAGCAACCTAAACAAAAAGTGAAATGTAAAGTGAAAAAGTAGAGCTACGGATAAGTAAATTGGAGATACCCTCCCTACGAGGAATGAGGGTTTGTTCCTTGCTCGGGGTGCACTAGTGAGCCAGCTCCAAAGCCAAAATCGGTGATGATTTGTTACAGATCATCTGAAAATTAACGCCTATGTAAATAAAATACCCTCAGGTGCCATCTTCACACACGTATTGGTCTGAGTGTTATTTGGCAAGGCTGCCACAATAGGCAGATTATGTAGCAGTCAAACAAAAAGTTAATATGGGCATGGCACATGCCAAAGGCTTGTGCCGGAAGGGACATGTGTAAACCTGTCACTGCTATGCTTCCTCTTGATGTTACTGAAACATCACTGGTCTCACAACGGCTAATCCCACATGGGGGATTCACAACCCTCCTACTTTGTGGGTACTCAACGTGATGTATACAGAAGGAAGGATATAAAAGTGCTTCACCCTATGGTCACAAATATGGACCATTACTTGTTTTAAAAAAATATATATATTTAGAATATTATTATACATATCACACACATAAAACACAAACATTAATGTAAAAAACACACTCCACAATAATACACATATGCATACACAAATAGTCAATAGTGGAGAGTATCTCAGTATCTCAATCCAAACTGGCTTACAATCATTTTCATGTGTACATTTGTGAACAATTGCATTGAAAATCATAGCCTGACTTGCACAAGTTTCTGTCCTAACAGCAAAATTAACAGATGGACATTCATCAGGGCCAACGTGTGGAATTAAACTACCTGGGGGCATGGTCTTGCTATAGATTCCTAATGGGATGAAGGCACAATTTTAATTTACTCAAAGTATTTTAATTAGACCTCTAAACAACCCTGGCCCCTAGGGTATGAGGTATAGCTCTAAGCGGAATACCTACTTGTTAAGCTTGGACATGATTTACCAATAACTCAGTGCAACCAATAAGTGTTGCTGAAACTGGCTTCCTTAATGGGGAATGTCAGTCAATCTTCCACTCGCTAACCTAGGAGAGAAAAAAACTCAGTTGTGGATTCTAGTGGTGTCTTAAAATACCGATTAAAAAAAAACATTAAGAAGCTTGAGGAAACTTTAACCTCCAAATCTTACCTTTCAATTCATAACAGTGACCTAGTTCTGGGTCTGGTAGTGATACTGGGCTGGGTGCTATCGTGATCTCATGTTCCTCAATCTAATCTCGAAGGAAACATATGGACACTAGGCTCCGGGTATCACTCCTCAACAATAATCTAAGATGCTGTAAAAACCAATATTGTTGGTGGACTTACTTTAGAGGGTTCCAAAATAGTGTGCCACCAGGGCTTCCTCAAATGCTGAACCCCATGGGTCACTGTAGCAAGGACCGGTGATCAATCACTCTAAAGGCAGGGGCCACTGGATGTCTAGCCACTGAAAAACACATGCTAAGCATGAATAGTCTATTGGGCAATTTTACTGCTCAATTCAATAAGAGCAAGCTGCCAGTAAACCTGTTGTGAAAGCCACTATACCTGATCAGAGTACCTCTTTATAGCAGTGTGCTGGTTGTGAGGTTCGCAGCGGCATTTCCGCAACAAAATGGCCGCTATTTACGCGCCATATCGTGATGACATCATCAACTCATCTATGTATAATGGCAAAACAATATCCAAACTATTTAGAAACTATTTGGTTCCTGTTTCAGGCCTAGTAGAGCATGATTTCCTTGAAACCAACTACAGGAAATCTTTGAGTTTGCAGCGAAATACAAATATTACTTATTCAATTTAGCTTTTTGGCTATTCAAAATCATATGGGTGAGAAAAGGCACAGTGCAACCAGCTATTCAGTCGCTTGGTTTTAATTATTTTGCCATGCTTGGAATTGTGCTGACAAACTATTGCTTCAGTATGCATTAGTTATTCTCCAAAATACATATAAAGTGCAAAGGATCACATGCAATACTAAAAATGTTGCAGTTTGTATTTTACGTGCAAGACATATGTGACACACAATCCACTACCTTCTCTTTAATGGACTCTTTGGTCATTTGGTGCCGAATATTCATGAAATACATTCACTATCTTACCCAATCTTTTGCTCGATCTATGCAAAAACAAACGACAAGTAACTATAAACCCTGGCTACGAGAGATGCACGACGGAAAACTTGTCTTCATCATTTGCAAGTCTACTTCCCAGAACGCCATCCTTACGTTCACGTGACTAGCCTTCTTCACAAGTATTCAGCTGTCTCCATCCCCTGAAACCTACTGCCTGTAAGTGTTCCCGCTGTGCCTTTCTTAAGCTGACAGCCCACGCTGCTACTCTAGGAACCATGTCTCCTACAGTGTGCAGTGACGACACTCATCGAGTTAAGATCCTAGCACAAGAGGTGCGGCTGCCCCAGAGTCATTCCCGCACATCACCTGCCATGTTGCTTGAGTGGCAGTTAAGGAATGCAACGCTACCACCTGAGCTTGCAGCGTTGACCAATTGTTCTCCATGGTTGAAAGGGAGCCCACACTTCCTCTTAGCACACTTCCTTTGGGAATTTGATTGTAAACCGAGGGGGAAGGTTTGAGCTTTGGGCGAAGCAGCGCTAGGCTTGTTATGTTATTTGTATAGCGCTCTATATATCATTGGTATGACCTCAAAGCGCTGGTAGGTTGAATGCCCTCAGGGACCGTAGTTCAGGTCAGTTGAGAGAGGAAGGTGCCGTTGGGTGCATGGGTGCACTAGTTATGTGTGCAGCAGCTGTA